>NW_027478385.1:6969696-7272727 GCF_051014685.1 Ptiloglossa arizonensis
AAATTTTTCGCACTTCTGCTGCTCCAAACGCTTAACCAGAATGGCCCAGGGAAAAAATACACATACGGTTGTAATCGGGCGAGTATCAACTTTCAGATGCAATAGGAATTTTTGGGTTAGTTCAATCCGTTCGCGAGATATGGGACATTGAAGCTAAGAAATGGTTGAGAAGACAACAAATTTTTCGCACTTCTGCTGCTCCAAACGCTTAACCAGAATGGCCTAGGGAAAAAATACCCATACCGTTGTAATCGGACGAGTTTCTACTTTCAAATGCAATAGGAATTTTTGGGTTAGGCCAATCCGTTCGCGAGATATGGGAGTTTGAAGCTAAGAAATGGTTGAGAAGAGAACAAAATTTTCGCAATTCTGCTGCTCCAAACGCTTAACCAGAATGGCCTAGGGAAAAAATACACATACCGTTGTAATCGGGCGAGTTTCTACTTTCAGATGCAACAGGAATTTTTGGGTTAGGTCAATCCGTTCGCGAGATATGGGAGTTTGAAGCTAAGAACTGGTTGAGAAGACCACAAATTTTTCGCACTTCTGCTGCTCCAAACGCTTAACCAGAATGGCCCAGGGAAAAAATACACATACGGTTGTAATCGGGCGAGTATCAACTTTCAGATGCAACAGGAATTTTTGGGTTAGTTCAATCCGTCCGCGAGATATGGGACATTGAAGCTAAGAAATGGTTGAGAAGACAACAAATTTTTCGCACTTCTGCTGCTCCAAACGCTTAACCAGAATGGCCCAGGGAAAAAATACACATACGGTTGTAATCGGGCGAGTATCAACTTTCAGATGCAATAGGAATTTTTGGGTTAGTTCAATTAGTTCGCGAGATATGGGACATTGAAGCTAAGAAATGGTTGAGAAGACAACAAATTTTTCGCACTTCTGCTGCTCCAAACGCTTAACCAGAATGGCCTAGGGAAAAAATACACACACCGTTGTAATCGGGCGAGTTTCTACTTTCAAATGCAATAGGAATTTTTGGGTTAGGTCAATCCGTTGCGAGATATGGGAGTTTGAAGACAAGAAATGGTTGAGAAGGCAAAAAATTTTCGCAATTCTGCTGCTCCAAACGCTTAACCAGAATGGCCTAGGGAAAAAATACAAATACCGTTGTAATCGGGCGAGTTTCTACTTTCAGATGCAACAGGAATTTTTGGGGTAGGTCAATCCGTTCGCGAGATATGGGAGTTTGAAGCTATGAAATGGTTGAGAAGACAACAAATTTTTCGCACTTCTGCTGCTCCAAACGCTTAACCAGGATGGCCCAGGGAAAAAATACACATACGGTTGTAATCGGGCGAGTATCAACTTTCAGATGCAATAGGAATTTTTGGGTTAGTTCAATCCGTTCGCGAGATATGGGACATTGAAGCTAAGAAATGGTTGAGAAGACAACAAATTTTTCGCACTTCTGCTGCTCCAAACGCTTAACCAGAATGGCCTAGGGAAAAAATACCCATACCGTTGTAATCGGGCGAGTTTCTACTTTCCGATGCAACAGGAATTTTTGGGTTAGGTCAATCCGTTCGCGAGATATGGTAGTTTGAAGCTAAGAACTGGTTGAGAAGACCACAAATTTTTCGCACTTCTGCTGCTCCAAACGCTTAACCAGAATGGCCCAGGGAAAAAATACACATACGGTTGTAATCGGGCGAGTATCAACTTTCAGATGCAATAGGAATTTTTGGGTTAGTTCAATCCGTTCGCGAGATATGGGACATTGAAGCTAAGAAATGGTTGAGAAGACAACAAATTTTTCGCACTTCTGCTGCTCCAAACGCTTAACCAGAATGGCCTAGGGAAAAAATACCCATACCGTTGTAATCGGACGAGTTTCTACTTTCAGTTACAATAGGAATTTTTGGGTTAGGTCAATCCGTTCGTGAGATAAGGGACTTTGAAGCTAAGAAATGGTTGACAAGGTAACAAATTTTTCGCACTTGTGCTGCTCCAATCGCTTAACCAGAATGGCCTAGGGGAAAAATACACGTACCGTTGTAATCGGGCGAGTTTCTACTTTCAAATGCAATAGGAATTTTAGGGTTAGGCCCATCCGTTCGCGAGATATGAGAGTTTGAAGCTAAAAAATGGTTGAGAAGAGAACATATTTTTCGCAATTCTGCTGCTCGAAACGCTTAACCAGAATGGCCTAGGGAAAAAATACACATACCGTTGTAATCGGGCGAGTTTCTACTTTCAGATGCAATAGGAATTTTTGGGTTAGTTCAATTAGTTCGCGAGATATGGGACATTGAAGCTAAGAAATGGTTGAGAAGACAACAAATTTTTCGCACTTCTGCTGCTCCAAACGCTTAACCAGAATGGCCTAGGGAAAAAATACACACACCGTTGTAATCGGGCGAGTTTCTACTTTCAAATGCAATAGGAATTTTTGGGTTAGGTCAATCCGTTGCGAGATATGGGAGTTTGAAGACAAGAAATGGTTGAGAAGGCAAAAAATTTTCGCAATTCTGCTGCTCCAAACGCTTAACCAGAATGGCCTAGGGAAAAAATACACATACCGTTGTAATCGGGCGAGTTTCTACTTTCAGATGCAACAGGAATTTTTGGGGTAGGTCAATCCGTTCGCGAGATATGGGAGTTTGAAGCTATGAAATGGTTGAGAAGACAACAAATTTTTCGCACTTCTGCTGCTCCAAACGCTTAACCAGGATGGCCCAGGGAAAAAATACACATACGGTTGTAATCGGGCGAGTATCAACTTTCAGATGCAATAGGAATTTTTGGGTTAGTTCAATCCGTTCGCGAGATATGGGACATTGAAGCTAAGAAATGGTTGAGAAGACAACAAATTTTTCGCACTTCTGCTGCTCCAAACGCTTAACCAGAATGGCCTAGGGAAAAAATACCCATACCGTTGTAATCGGGCGAGTTTCTACTTTCCGATGCAACAGGAATTTTTGGGTTAGGTCAATCCGTTCGCGAGATATGGTAGTTTGAAGCTAAGAACTGGTTGAGAAGACCACAAATTTTTCGCACTTCTGCTGCTCCAAACACTTAACCAGAATGGCCCAGGGAAAAAATACACATACGGTTGTAATCGGGCGAGTATCAACTTTCAGATGCAATAGGAATTTTTGGGTTAGTTCAATCCGTTCGCGAGATATGGGACATTGAAGCTAAGAAATGGTTGAGAAGACAACAAATTTTTCGCACTTCTGCTGCTCCAAACGCTTAACCAGAATGGCCTAGGGAAAAAATACCCATACCGTTGTAATCGGACGAGTTTCTACTTTCAGTTACAATAGGAATTTTTGGGTTAGGTCAATCCGTTCGTGAGATAAGGGACTTTGAAGCTAAGAAATGGTTGACAAGGTAACAAATTTTTCGCACTTGTGCTGCTCCAATCGCTTAACCAGAATGGCCTAGGGGAAAAATACACGTACCGTTGTAATCGGGCGAGTTTCTACTTTCAAATGCAATAGGAATTTTAGGGTTAGGCCCATCCGTTCGCGAGATATGAGAGTTTGAAGCTAAAAAATGGTTGAGAAGAGAACATATTTTTCGCAATTCTGCTGCTCCAAACGCTTAACCAGAATGGCCTAGGGAAAAAATACACATACCGTTGTAATCGGGCGAGTTTCTACTTTCAGATGCAATAGGAATTTTTGGGTTTGTTCAATCCGTTCGCGAGATATGGGAAATTGAAACTAAGGATTGGTTGAGAAGAGAACAAATTTTTCGCACTTCTGCTGCTCCAAACGCTTAACCAGAATGGCCTAGAGAGAAAATAGACGTACCGTTGTAATCGGGCGAGTTTCTACTTTCAAATGCAATAGGAATTTTTGGGTTAGGCCAATCCGTTCGCGAGATATGGGAGTTTGAAGCTAAGAAATGGTTGAGAAGAGAACAAAATTTTCGCAATTCTGCTGCTCCAAACGCTTAACCAGAATGGCCTAGGGAAAAAATACACATACCGTTGTAATCGGGCGAGTTTCTACTTTCAGATGCAACAGGAATTTTTGGGTTAGGTCAATCCGTTCGCGAGATATGGGAGTTTGAAGCTAAGAACTGGTTGAGAAGACCACAAATTTTTCGCACTTCTGCTGCTCCAAACGCTTAACCAGAATGGCCCAGGGAAAAAATACACATACGGTTGTAATCGGGCGAGTATCAACTTTCAGATGCAACAGGAATTTTTGGGTTAGTTCAATCCGTCCGCGAGATATGGGACATTGAAGCTAAGAAATGGTTGAGAAGACAACAAATTTTTCGCACTTCTGCTGCTCCAAACGCTTAACCAGAATGGCCCAGGGAAAAAATACACATACGGTTGTAATCGGGCGAGTATCAACTTTCAGATGCAATAGGAATTTTTGGGTTAGTTCAATCCGTTCGCGAGATATGGGACATTGAAGCTAAGAAATGGTTGAGAAGACAACAAATTTTTCGCAATTCTGCTGCTCCAAACGCTTAACCAGAATGGCCTAGGGAAAAAATACACACACCGTTGTAATCGGGCGAGTTTCTACTTTCAAATGCAATAGGAATTTTTGGGTTAGGTCAATCCGTTGCGAGATATGGGAGTTTGAAGACAAGAAATGGTTGAGAAGGCAAAAAATTTTCGCAATTCTGCTGCTCCAAACGCTTAACCAGAATGGCCTAGGGAAAAAATACACATACCGTTGTAATCGGGCGAGTTTCTACTTTCAGATGCAACAGGAATTTTTGGGGTAGGTCAATCCGTTCGCGAGATATGGGAGTTTGAAGCTATGAAATGGTTGAGAAGACAACAAATTTTTCGCACTTCTGCTGCTCCAAACGCTTAACCAGGATGGCCCAGGGAAAAAATACACATACGGTTGTAATCGGGCGAGTATCAACTTTCAGATGCAATAGGAATTTTTGGGTTAGTTCAATCCGTTCGCGAGATATGGGACACTGAAGCTAAGAAATGGTTGAGAAGACAACAAATTTTTCGCACTTCTGCTGCTCCAAACGCTTAACCAGAATGGCCTAGGGAAAAAATACCCATACCGTTGTAATCGGGCGAGTTTCTACTTTCCGATGCAACAGGAATTTTTGGGTTAGGTCAATCCGTTCGCGAGATATGGTAGTTTGAAGCTAAGAACTGGTTGAGAAGACCACAAATTTTTCGCACTTCTGCTGCTCCAAACGCTTAACCAGAATGGCCCAGGGAAAAAATACACATACGGTTGTAATCGGGCGAGTATCAACTTTCAGATGCAATAGGAATTTTTGGGTTAGTTCAATCCGTTCGCGAGATATGGGACATTGAAGCTAAGAAATGGTTGAGAAGACAACAAATTTTTCGCACTTCTGCTGCTCCAAACGCTTAACCAGACTGGCCTAGGGAAAAAATACCCATACCGTTGTAATCGGACGAGTTTCTACTTTCAGTTACAATAGGAATTTTTGGGTTAGGTCAATCCGTTCGTGAGATAAGGGACTTTGAAGCTAAGAAATGGTTGACAAGGTAACAAATTTTTCGCACTTGTGCTGCTCCAATCGCTTAACCAGAATGGCCTAGGGGAAAAATACACGTACCGTTGTAATCGGGCGAGTTTCTACTTTCAAATGCAATAGGAATTTTAGGGTTAGGCCCATCCGTTCGCGAGATATGAGAGTTTGAAGCTAAAAAATGGTTGAGAAGAGAACATATTTTTCGCAATTCTGCTGCTCCAAACGCTTAACCAGAATGGCCTAGGGAAAAAATACACATACCGTTGTAATCGGGCGAGTTTCTACTTTCAGATGCAATAGGAATTTTTGGGTTTGTTCAATCCGTTCGCGAGATATGGGAAATTGAAACTAAGGATTGGTTGAGAAGAGAACAAATTTTTCGCACTTCTGCTGCTCCAAACGCTTAACCAGAATGGCCTAGAGAGAAAATAGACGTACCGTTGTAATCGGGCGAGTTTCTACTTTCAAATGCAATAGGAATTTTTGGGTTAGGCCAATCCGTTCGCGAGATATGGGAGTTTGAAGCTAAGAAATGGTTGAGAAGAGAACAAAATTTTCGCAATTCTGCTGCTCCAAACGCTTAACCAGAATGGCCTAGGGAAAAAATACACATACCGTTGTAATCGGGCGAGTTTCTACTTTCAGATGCAACAGGAATTTTTGGGTTAGGTCAATCCGTTCGCGAGATATGGGAGTTTGAAGCTAAGAACTGGTTGAGAAGACCACAAATTTTTCGCACTTCTGCTGCTCCAAACGCTTAACCAGAATGGCCCAGGGAAAAAATACACATACGGTTGTAATCGGGCGAGTATCAACTTTCAGATGCAACAGGAATTTTTGGGTTAGTTCAATCCGTCCGCGAGATATGGGACATTGAAGCTAAGAAATGGTTGAGAAGACAACAAATTTTTCGCACTTCTGCTGCTCCAAACGCTTAACCAGAATGGCCCAGGGAAAAAATACACATACGGTTGTAATCGGGCGAGTATCAACTTTCAGAGGCAATAGGAATTTTTGGGTTAGTTCAATCCGTTCGCGAGATATGGGACATTGAAGCTAAGAAATGGTTGAGAAGACAACAAATTTTTCGCAATTCTGCTGCTCCAAACGCTTAACCAGAATGGCCTAGGGAAAAAATACACACACCGTTGTAATCGGGCGAGTTTCTACTTTCAAATGCAATAGGAATTTTTGGGTTAGGTCAATCCGTTGCGAGATATGGGAGTTTGAAGACAAGAAATGGTTGAGAAGGCAAAAAATTTTCGCAATTCTGCTGCTCCAAACGCTTAACCAGAATGGCCTAGGGAAAAAATACACATACCGTTGTAATCGGGCGAGTTTCTACTTTCAGATGCAACAGGAATTTTTGGGGTAGGTCAATCCGTTCGCGAGATATGGGAGTTTGAAGCTATGAAATGGTTGAGAAGACAACAAATTTTTCGCACTTCTGCTGCTCCAAACGCTTAACCAGGATGGCCCAGGGAAAAAATACACATACGGTTGTAATCGGGCGAGTATCAACTTTCAGATGCAATAGGAATTTTTGGGTTAGTTCAATCCGTTCGCGAGATATGGGACATTGAAGCTAAGAAATGGTTGAGAAGACAACAAATTTTTCGCACTTCTGCTGCTCCAAACGCTTAACCAGAATGGCCTAGGGAAAAAATACCCATACCGTTGTAATCGGGCGAGTTTCTACTTTCCGATGCAACAGGAATTTTTGGGTTAGGTCAATCCGTTCGCGAGATATGGGAGTTTGAAGCTAAGAACTGGTTGAGAAGACCACAAATTTTTCGCACTTCTGCTGCTCCAAACGCTTAACCAGAATGGCCCAGGGAAAAAATACACATACCGTTGTAATCGGACGAGTTTCTACTTTCAAATGCAATAGGAATTTTTGGGTTAGGCCAATCCGTTCGCGAGATATGGGAGTTTGAAGCTAAGAAATGGTTGAGATGAGAACAAAACTTTCGCAATTCTGCTGCTCCAAACGCTTAACCAGAATGGCCTAGGGAAAAAATACACATACCGTTGTAATCGGGCGAGTTTCTACTTTCAGATGCAACAGGAATTTTTGGGTTAGGTCAATCCGTTCGCGAGATATGGGAGTTTGAAGCTAAGAACTGGTTGAGAAGACCACAAATTTTTCGCACTTCTGCTGCTCCAAACGCTTAACCAGAATGGCCCAGGGAAAAAATACACATACGGTTGTAATCGGGCGAGTATCAACTTTCAGATGCAATAGGAATTTTTGGGTTAGTTCAATCCGTTCGCGAGATATGGGACATTGAAGCTAAGAAATGGTTGAGAAGACAACAAATTTTTCGCACTTCTGCTGCTCCAAACGCTTAACCAGAATGGCCTAGGGAAAAAATACCCATACCGTTGTAATCGGACGAGTTTCTACTTTCAAATGCAATAGGAATTTTTGGGTTAGGCCAATCCGTTCGCGAGATATGGGAGTTTGAAGCTAAGAAATGGTTGAGAAGAGAACAAAATTTTCGCAATTCTGCTGCTCCAAACGCTTAACCAGAATGGCCTAGGGAAAAAATACACATACCGTTGTAATCGGGCGAGTTTCTACTTTCAGATGCAACAGGAATTTTTGGGTTAGGTCAATCCGTTCGCGAGATATGGGAGTTTGAAGCTAAGAACTGGTTGAGAAGACCACAAATTTTTCGCACTTCTGCTGCTCCAAACGCTTAACCAGAATGGCCCAGGGAAAAAATACACATACGGTTGTAATCGGGCGAGTATCAACTTTCAGATGCAACAGGAATTTTTGGGTTAGTTCAATCCGTCCGCGAGATATGGGACATTGAAGCTAAGAAATGGTTGAGAAGACAACAAATTTTTCGCACTTCTGCTGCTCCAAACGCTTAACCAGAATGGCCCAGGGAAAAAATACACATACGGTTGTAATCGGGCGAGTATCAACTTTCAGATGCAATAGGAATTTTTGGGTTAGTTCAATCCGTTCGCGAGATATGGGACATTGAAGCTAAGAAATGGTTGAGAAGACAACAAATTTTTCGCACTTCTGCTGCTCCAAACGCTTAACCAGAATGGCCTAGGGAAAAAATACACACACCGTTGTAAACGGGCGAGTTTCTACTTTCAAATGCAATAGGAATTTTTGGGTTAGGTCAATCCGTTGCGAGATATGGGAGTTTGAAGACAAGAAATGGTTGAGAAGGCAAAAAATTTTCGCAATTCTGCTGCTCCAAACGCTTAACCAGAATGGCCTAGGGAAAAAATACACATACCGTTGTAATCGGGCGAGTTTCTACTTTCAGATGCAACAGGAATTTTTGGGGTAGGTCAATCCGTTCGCGAGATATGGGAGTTTGAAGCTATGAAATGGTTGAGAAGACAACAAATTTTTCGCACTTCTGCTGCTCCAAACGCTTAACCAGGATGGCCCAGGGAAAAAATACACATACGGTTGTAATCGGGCGAGTATCAACTTTCAGATGCAATAGGAATTTTTGGGTTAGTTCAATCCGTTCGCGAGATATGGGACATTGAAGCTAAGAAATGGTTGAGAAGACAACAAATTTTTCGCACTTCTGCTGCTCCAAACGCTTAACCAGAATGGCCTAGGGAAAAAATACCCATACCGTTGTAATCGGGCGAGTTTCTACTTTCCGATGCAACAGGAATTTTTGGGTTAGGTCAATCCGTTCGCGAGATATGGTAGTTTGAAGCTAAGAACTGGTTGAGAAGACCACAAATTTTTCGCACTTCTGCTGCTCCAAACGCTTAACCAGAATGGCCCAGGGAAAAAATACACATACGGTTGTAATCGGGCGAGTATCAACTTTCAGATGCAATAGGAATTTTTGGGTTAGTTCAATCCGTTCGCGAGATATGGGACATTGAAGCTAAGAAATGGTTGAGAAGACAACAAATTTTTCGCACTTCTGCTGCTCCAAACGCTTAACCAGAATGGCCTAGGGAAAAAATACCCATACCGTTGTAATCGGACGAGTTTCTACTTTCAGTTACAATAGGAATTTTTGGGTTAGGTCAATCCGTTCGTGAGATAAGGGACTTTGAAGCTAAGAAATGGTTGACAAGGTAACAAATTTTTCGCACTTGTGCTGCTCCAATCGCTTAACCAGAATGGCCTAGGGGAAAAATACACGTACCGTTGTAATCGGGCGAGTTTCTACTTTCAAATGCAATAGGAATTTTAGGGTTAGGCCCATCCGTTCGCGAGATATGAGAGTTTGAAGCTAAAAAATGGTTGAGAAGAGAACATATTTTTCGCAATTCTGCTGCTCCAAACGCTTAACCAGAATGGCCTAGGGAAAAAATACACATACCGTTGTAATCGGGCGAGTTTCTACTTTCAGATGCAATAGGAATTTTTGGGTTTGTTCAATCCGTTCGTGAGATATGGGAAATTGAAACTAAGGATTGGTTGAGAAGAGAACAAATTTTTCGCACTTCTGCTGCTCCAAACGCTTAACCAGAATGGCCTAGAGAGAAAATAGACGTACCGTTGTAATCGGGCGAGTTTCTACTTTCAAATGCAATAGGAATTTTTGGGTTAGGCCAATCCGTTCGCGAGATATGGGAGTTTGAAGCTAAGAAATGGTTGAGAAGAGAACAAAATTTTCGCAATTCTGCTGCTCCAAACGCTTAACCAGAATGGCCTAGGGAAAAAATACACATACCGTTGTAATCGGGCGAGTTTCTACTTTCAGATGCAACAGGAATTTTTGGGTTAGGTCAATCCGTTCGCGAGATATGGGAGTTTGAAGCTAAGAACTGGTTGAGAAGACCACAAATTTTTCGCACTTCTGCTGCTCCAAACGCTTAACCAGAATGGCCCAGTGAAAAAATACACATACGGTTGTAATCGGGCGAGTATCAACTTTCAGATGCAACAGGAATTTTTGGGTTAGTTCAATCCGTCCGCGAGATATGGGACATTGAAGCTAAGAAATGGTTGAGAAGACTACAAATTTTTCGCAATTCTGCTGCTCCAAACGCTTAACCAGAATGGCCCAGGGAAAAAATACACATACGGTTGTAATCGGGCGAGTATCAACTTTCAGATGCAATAGGAATTTTTGGGTTTGTTCAATCCGTTCGCGAGATATGGGAAATTGAAACTAAGGATTGGTTGAGAAGAGAACAAATTTTTCGCACTTCTGCTGCTCCAAACGCTTAACCAGAATGGCCTAGAGAGAAAATAGACGTACCGTTGTAATCGGGCGAGTTTCTACTTTCAAATGCAATAGGAATTTTTGGGTTAGGCCAATCCGTTCGCGAGATATGGGAGTTTGAAGCTAAGAAATGGTTGAGAAGAGAACAAAATTTTCGCAATTCTGCTGCTCCAAACGCTTAACCAGAATGGCCTAGGGAAAAAATACACATACCGTTGTAATCGGGCGAGTTTCTACTTTCAGATGCAACAGGAATTTTTGGGTTAGGTCAATCCGTTCGCGAGATATGGGAGTTTGAAGCTAAGACCTGGTTGAGAAGACCACAAATTTTTCGCACTTCTGCTGCTCCAAACGCTTAACCAGAATGGCCCAGGGAAAAAATACACATACGGTTGTAATCGGGCGAGTATCAACTTTCAGATGCAACAGGAATTTTTGGGTTAGTTCAATCCGTCCGCGAGATATGGGACATTGAAGCTAAGAAATGGTTGAGAAGACTACAAATTTTTCGCAATTCTGCTGCTCCAAACGCTTAACCAGAATGGCCCAGGGAAAAAATACACATACGGTTGTAATCGGGCGAGTATCAACTTTCAGATGCAATAGGAATTTTGGGTTAGTTCAATCCGTTCGCGAGATATGGGACATTGAAGCTAAGAAATGGTTGAGAAGACAACAAATTTTTCGCACTTCTGCTGCTCCAAACGCTTAACCAGAATGGCCTAGGGAAAAAATACGCATACCTTTGTAATCGGGCGAGTTTCTACTTTCAGTTACAATAGGAATTTTTGGGTTCGGTCATTCCGTTCGCGAGATATGGGACTTTGAAGCTAAGAAATGGTTGACAAGACAACAAATTTTTCGCACTTCTGCTGCTCCAATCGCTTAACCAGAATGCCCTAGGGGAAAAATACACGTACCGTTGTAATCGGGCGAGTTTCTACTTTCAAATTCAATAGGAATTTTTGGGTTAGTACAATCCGTTCGCGAGATATGAGAGTTTGAAGCTAAGAAATGGTTGAGTAGGCAAAAAATTTTTCACAATTCTGCTGCTCCAAACGCTTAACCAGAATGGCCTAGGGAAAAAATACACATACCGTTGTAATCGGGCGAGTTTCTACTTTCAGATGCAACAGGAATTTTTGGGTTAGGTCAATCCGTTCGCGAGATATGGGAGTTTGAAGCTAAGAACTGGTTGAGAAGACCACAAATTTTTCGCACTTCTGCTGCTCCAAACGCTTAACCAGAATGGCCCAGGGAAAAAATACACATACGGTTGTAATCGGGCGAGTATCAACTTTCAGATGCAATAGGAATTTTTGGGTTAGTTCAATCCGTTCGCGAGATATGGGACATTGAAGCTAAGAAATGGTTGAGAAGACAACAAATTTTTCGCACTTCTGCTGCTCCAAACGCTTAACCAGAATGGCCTAGGGAAAAAATACGCATACCGCTGTAATCGGGCGAGTTTCTACTTTCACAAGCAACAGGAATTTTTGGCTTAGGTCAATCCGTTCGCGAGATATGAGAGTTTGAAGCTAAGATATGGTTGAGAAGACAACAAAGTTTTCGCAAATCTGCTGCTCCAAACGCTTAAACAGAATGGCCTAGGGAAAAATACGCGTACCGTTGTAATCGGGCGAGTTTCTACTTTCAGTTACAATAGGAATTTTTGGGTTAGGGCAATCCTTTCGCGAGATATGGGACTTTGAAGCTAAGGAATGGTTGTCAAGACAACAAATTTTTCGCACTTCTGCTGCTCCAATCGCTTAACCAGAATGGCCTAGGGGAGAAATACACGTACCGTTGTAATCGGGCGAGTTTCTACTTTCAAGTGCAATAGGAATTTTTGGGTTAGGTCACCCGTTCGCGAGATATGGGAGTTTCAAGCTAAGAGATGGTTGAGAAGACAACAAATTTTTCGCAATTCTGCTGCTCCAAACGCTTAACCAGAATGGCCCAGGAAAAAAATACACATACCGTTGTAATCGGGCGGGTTTCTACTTTCAGACGCAACAGGAATTTTTGGGTTAGGTCAATCCGTTCGCGCGATATGGGAGTTTGAAACCAAGAAATGGTTGAGAAGGCAAAAAATTTTTCGCAACTCTGCTGCTCCAAACGCTTGACCAGAATGCCCTAGTGGAAAAATACACATACGTTGTAATCGGGCGAGTTTCTACTTCCAAGTGCAATAGGAATTTTTGGGTTAGGTCAATCGGTTCGCGACATATGGGATTTTCATCCTAAGAAATGGTTGAGAAGACAACAAATTTTTCGCAATTCTGCTGCTCCAAACGCTTAACCAGAATGGCCTAGGGGAAAAATACACATACCGTTGTAATCGGGCGAGTTTCTACTTTCAGATGCAATAGGAATTTTTGGGTTAGGTCAATCCGTTCGCGAGGTATGGGAGTTTGAAGCCAAGAAATGGTAGAGAAGGCAAAAAATTTTTCACAATTCTGCTGCTCCAAACGCTTAACCAGAATGGCCTAGGGAAAAAATACACATACCGTTGTAATCGGGCGAGTTTCTACTTTCAGATGCAATAGGAATTTTTGGGTTAGGTCAATCCATTCGCGAGGTATGGGAGTTTGAAGCCAAGAAATGGTAGAGAAGGCAAAAAATTTGTCACTATTCTGCTGCTCCAAACGCTTAACCAGAATTGCCTAGGGAAAAAATACACATACGGTTGTAATCGGGCGAGTTTCTACTTTCAGATGCAATAGGAATTTTTGGGTTAGGTCAATCCGTTCGCGAGGTATGGGAGTTTGAAGCCAAGAAATGGTAGAGAAGGCAAAAAATTTTTCACAATTCTGCTGCTCCAAACGCTTAACCAGAATGGCCTAGGGAAAAAATACACATACCGTTGTAATCGGGCGAGTTTCTACTTTCAGATGCAATAGGAATTTTTGGGTTAGGTCAATCCGTTCGCGAGGTATGGGAGTTTGAAGCCAAGAAATGGTTGAGAAGGCAAAAAATTTGTCACAATTCTGCTGCTGCAAACGCTTAACCAGAATGGCCTAGGGAAAAAATACACATACCGTTGTAATCGGGCGAGTTTCTACTTTCACATGCAATCAGAATTTTTGGGTTAGGTCAATCCGTTCGCGAGATATGGGAGTTTGAATCCAAGAAATGGTTGAGAAGGCAAAAAATTTTTCGCAATTCTGCTGCTGCAAACGCTTAACCGGAATGGCCAAGGGAAAAAATACACATACCGTTGTACCCGGGCGAGTTTCTACTTTCAGATGCAATAGGAATTTTTGGGTTAGGTCAATCCGTTCGCGAGGTATGGGAGTTTGAAGCCAAGAAATGGTTGAGAAGGCAAAAAATTTTTCGCAATGCTGCTGCTCCAAACGCTTAACCAGAATGCCCTAGGGAAAATACACATACCGTTGTAATCGGGCGAGTTTCTACTTTCAGATGCAATAGGAATTTTTGGGTTAGGTCAATCCGTTCGCGAGATATGAGAGTTTGAAGCTAAGAAATGGTTGAGTAGGCAAAAAATTTTTCGCAATTCTGCTGCTCCAAAAGCTTAACCAGAATGGCCTAGGGAAAAAATACACATACCGTTGTAATCGGGCGAGTTTCTACTTTCAGATGCAACAGGAATTTTTGGGTTAGGTCAATCCGTTCGCGAGATATGGGAGTTTGAAGCTAAGACCTGGTTGAGAAGACCACAAATTTTTCGCACTTCTGCTGCTCCAAACGCTTAACCAGAATGGCCCAGGGAAAAAATACACATACGGTTGTAATCGGGCGAGTATCAACTTTCAGATGCAATAGGAATTTTTGGGTTTGTTCAATCCGTTCGCGAGATATGGGAAATTGAAACTAAGGATTGGTTGAGAAGAGAACAAATTTTTCGCACTTCTGCTGCTCCAAACGCTTAACCAGAATGGCCTAGAGAGAAAATAGACGTACCGTTGTAATCGGGCGAGTTTCTACTTTCAAATGCAATAGGAATTTTTGGGTTAGGCCAATCCGTTCGCGAGATATGGGAGTTTGAAGCTAAGAAATGGTTGAGAAGAGAACAAAATTTTCGCAATTCTGCTGCTCCAAACGCTTAACCAGAATGGCCTAGGGAAAAAATACACATACCGTTGTAATCGGGCGAGTTTCTACTTTCAGATGCAACAGGAATTTTTGGGTTAGGTCAATCCGTTCGCGAGATATGGGAGTTTGAAGCTAAGACCTGGTTGAGAAGACCACAAATTTTTCGCACTTCTGCTGCTCCAAACGCTTAACCAGAATGGCCCAGGGAAAAAATACACATACGGTTGTAATCGGGCGAGTATCAACTTTCAGATGCAACAGGAATTTTTGGGTTAGTTCAATCCGTCCGCGAGATATGGGACATTGAAGCTAAGAAATGGTTGAGAAGACTACAAATTTTTCGCAATTCTGCTGCTCCAAACGCTTAACCAGAATGGCCCAGGGAAAAAATACACATACGGTTGTAATCGGGCGAGTATCAACTTTCAGATGCAATAGGAATTTTGGGTTAGTTCAATCCGTTCGCGAGATATGGGACATTGAAGCTAAGAAATGGTTGAGAAGACAACAAATTTTTCGCACTTCTGCTGCTCCAAACGCTTAACCAGAATGGCCTAGGGAAAAAATACGCATACCTTTGTAATCGGGCGAGTTTCTACTTTCAGTTACAATAGGAATTTTTGGGTTCGGTCATTCCGTTCGCGAGATATGGGACTTTGAAGCTAAGAAATGGTTGACAAGACAACAAATTTTTCGCACTTCTGCTGCTCCAATCGCTTAACCAGAATGCCCTAGGGGAAAAATACACGTACCGTTGTAATCGGGCGAGTTTCTACTTTCAAATTCAATAGGAATTTTTGGGTTAGTACAATCCGTTCGCGAGATATGGGAGTTTGAAGCTAAGAACTGGTTGAGAAGACCACAAATTTTTCGCACTTCTGCTGCTCCAAACGCTTAACCAGAATGGCCCAGGGAAAAAATACACATACGGTTGTAATCGGGCGAGTATCAACTTTCAGATGCAATAGGAATTTTTGGGTTAGTTCAATCCGTTCGCGAGATATGGGACATTGAAGCTAAGAAATGGTTGAGAAGACAACAAATTTTTCGCACTTCTGCTGCTCCAAACGCTTAACCAGAATGGCCTAGGGAAAAAATACGCATACCGCTGTAATCGGGCGAGTTTCTACTTTCACAAGCAACAGGAATTTTTGGCTTAGGTCAATCCGTTCGCGAGATATGAGAGTTTGAAGCTAAGATATGGTTGAGAAGACAACAAAGTTTTCGCAAATCTGCTGCTCCAAACGCTTAAACAGAATGGCCTAGGGAAAAATACGCGTACCGTTGTAATCGGGCGAGTTTCTACTTTCAGTTACAATAGAAATTTTTGGGTTAGGGCAATCCTTTCGCGAGATATGGGACTTTGAAGCTAAGGAATGGTTGTCAAGACAACAAATTTTTCGCACTTCTGCTGCTCCAATCGCTTAACCAGAATGGCCTAGGGGAGAAATACACGTACCGTTGTAATCGGGCGAGTTTCTACTTTCAAGTGCAATAGGAATTTTTGGGTTAGGTCACCCGTTCGCGAGATATGGGAGTTTCAAGCTAAGAGATGGTTGAGAAGACAACAAATTTTTCGCAATTCTGCTGCTCCAAACGCTTAACCAGAATGGCCCAGGAAAAAAATACACATACCGTTGTAATCGGGCGGGTTTCTACTTTCAGACGCAACAGGAATTTTTGGGTTAGGTCAATCCGTTCGCGCGATATGGGAGTTTGAAACCAAGAAATGGTTGAGAAGGCAAAAAATTTTTCGCAACTCTGCTGCTCCAAACGCTTGACCAGAATGCCCTAGTGGAAAAATACACATACGTTGTAATCGGGCGAGTTTCTACTTCCAAGTGCAATAGGAATTTTTGGGTTAGGTCAATCGGTTCGCGACATATGGGATTTTCATCCTAAGAAATGGTTGAGAAGACAACAAATTTTTCGCAATTCTGCTGCTCCAAACGCTTAACCAGAATGGCCTAGGGGAAAAATACACATACCGTTGTAATCGGGCGAGTTTCTACTTTCAGATGCAATAGGAATTTTTGGGTTAGGTCAATCCGTTCGCGAGGTATGGGAGTTTGAAGCCAAGAAATGGTAGAGAAGGCAAAAAATTTTTCACAATTCTGCTGCTCCAAACGCTTAACCAGAATGGCCTAGGGAAAAAATACACATACCGTTGTAATCGGGCGAGTTTCTACTTTCAGATGCAATAGGAATTTTTGGGTTAGGTCAATCCATTCGCGAGGTATGGGAGTTTGAAGCCAAGAAATGGTAGAGAAGGCAAAAAATTTGTCACTATTCTGCTGCTCCAAACGCTTAACCAGAATTGCCTAGGGAAAAAATACACATACGGTTGTAATCGGGCGAGTTTCTACTTTCAGATGCAATAGGAATTTTTGGGTTAGGTCAATCCGTTCGCGAGGTATGGGAGTTTGAAGCCAAGAAATGGTAGAGAAGGCAAAAAATTTTTCACAATTCTGCTGCTCCAAACGCTTAACCAGAATGGCCTAGGGAAAAAATACACATACCGTTGTAATCGGGCGAGTTTCTACTTTCAGATGCAATAGGAATTTTTGGGTTAGGTCAATCCGTTCGCGAGGTATGGGAGTTTGAAGCCAAGAAATGGTTGAGAAGGCAAAAAATTTGTCACAATTCTGCTGCTCCAAACGCTTAACCAGAATGGCCTAGGGAAAAAATACACATACCGTTGTAATCGGGCGAGTTTCTACTTTCACATGCAATCAGAATTTTTGGGTTAGGTCAATCCGTTCGCGAGATATGGGAGTTTGAATCCAAGAAATGGTTGAGAAGGCAAAAAATTTTTCGCAATTCTGCTGCTGCAAACGCTTAACCGGAATGGCCAAGGGAAAAAATACACATACCGTTGTACCCGGGCGAGTTTCTACTTTCAGATGCAATAGGAATTTTTGGGTTAGGTCAATCCGTTCGCGAGGTATGGGAGTTTGAAGCCAAGAAATGGTTGAGAAGGCAAAAAATTTTTCGCAATGCTGCTGCTCCAAACGCTTAACCAGAATGCCCTAGGGAAAATACACATACCGTTGTAATCGGGCGAGTTTCTACTTTCAGATGCAATAGGAATTTTTGGGTTAGGTCAATCCGTTCGCGAGATATGAGAGTTTGAAGCTAAGAAATGGTTGAGTAGGCAAAAAATTTTTCGCAATTCTGCTGCTCCAAAAGCTTAACCAGAATGGCCTAGGGAAAAAATACACATACCGTTGTAATCGGGCGAGTTTCTACTTTCAGATGCAACAGGAATTTTTGGGTTAGGTCAATCCGTTCGCGAGATATGGGAGTTTGAAGCTAAGACCTGGTTGAGAAGACCACAAATTTTTCGCACTTCTGCTGCTCCAAACGCTTAACCAGAATGGCCCAGGGAAAAAATACACATACGGTTGTAATCGGGCGAGTATCAACTTTCAGATGCAATAGGAATTTTTGGGTTTGTTCAATCCGTTCGCGAGATATGGGAAATTGAAACTAAGGATTGGTTGAGAAGAGAACAAATTTTTCGCACTTCTGCTGCTCCAAACGCTTAACCAGAATGGCCTAGAGAGAAAATAGACGTACCGTTGTAATCGGGCGAGTTTCTACTTTCAAATGCAATAGGAATTTTTGGGTTAGGCCAATCCGTTCGCGAGATATGGGAGTTTGAAGCTAAGAAATGGTTGAGAAGAGAACAAAATTTTCGCAATTCTGCTGCTCCAAACGCTTAACCAGAATGGCCTAGGGAAAAAATACACATACCGTTGTAATCGGGCGAGTTTCTACTTTCAGATGCAACAGGAATTTTTGGGTTAGGTCAATCCGTTCGCGAGATATGGGAGTTTGAAGCTAAGACCTGGTTGAGAAGACCACAAATTTTTCGCACTTCTGCTGCTCCAAACGCTTAACCAGAATGGCCCAGGGAAAAAATACACATACGGTTGTACCCGGGCGAGTTTCTACTTTCAGACGCAACAGGAATTTTTGGGTTAGGTCAATCCGTTCGCGAGATATGAGAGTTTGAAGCTAAGAAATGGTTGAGTAGGCAAAAAATTTTTCGCAATTCTGCTGCTCCAAAAGCTTAACCAGAATGGCCTAGGGAAAAATACGCGTACCGTTGTAATCGGGCGAGTTTCTACTTTCAGTTACAATAGGCATTTTTGGGTTAGGGCAATCCTTTCGCGAGATATGGGACTTTGAAGCTAAGGAATGGTTGACAAGACAACAAATTTTTCGCACTTCTGCTGCTCCAAACGCTTAACCAGAATGCCCTAGGGAAAAAATACACATACCGTTGTAATCGGGCGAGTTTCTACTTTCAGACGCAACAGGAATTTTTGGGTTAGGTCAATCCGTTCGCGCGATATGGGAGTTTGAAACCAAGAAATGGTTGAGAAGGCAAAAAATTTTTCGCAATTCTGCTGCTCCAAACGCTTAACCAGAATGGCCTAGGGAAAAAATACGCATACCTTTGTAATCGGGCGAGTTTCTACTTTCAGTTACAATAGGAATTTTTGGGTTCGGTCATTCCGTTCGCGAGATATGGGACTTTGAAGCTAAGAAATGGTTGACAAGACAACAAATTTTTCGCACTTCTGCTGCTCCAATCGCTTAACCAGAATGCCCTAGGGGAAAAATACACGTACCGTTGTAATCGGGCGAGTTTCTACTTTCAAATTCAATAGGAATTTTTGGGTTAGTACAATCCGCTCGCGAGATATGAGAGTTTGAAGCTAAGAAATGGTTGAGTAAGCAAAAAATTTTTCACAATTCTGCTGCTCCAAACGCTTAACCAGAATGGCCCAGGGAAAAAATACACATACCGTTGTAATCGGGCGGGTTTCTACTTTCAGACGCAACAGGAATTTTTGGGTTAGGTCAATCCGTTCGCGCGATATGGGAGTTTGAAACCAAGAAATGGTTGAGAAGGCAAAAAATTTTTCGCAATTCTGCTGCTCCAAACGCTTAACCAGAATGGCCTAGGGAAAAAATACACATACCGTTGTAATCGGGCGAGTTTCTACTTTCAGATGCAATAGGAATTTTTGGGTTAGGTCAATCCGTTCGCGAGGTATGGGAGTTTGAAGCCAAGAAATGGTTGAGAAGGCAAAAAATTTGTCACAATTCTGCTGCTCCAAACGCTTAACCAGAATGGCCTAGGGAAAAAATACACATACCGTTGTAATCGGGCGAGTTTCTACTTTCACATGCAATCAGAATTTTTGGGTTAGGTCAATCCGTTCGCGAGATATGGGAGTTTGAATCCAAGAAATGGTTGAGAAGGCAAAAAATTTTTCGCAATTCTGCTGCTGCAAACGCTTAACCGGAATGGCCTAGGGAAAAAATACACATACCGTTGTACCCGGGCGAGTTTCTACTTTCAGACGCAACAGGAATTATTGGGTTAAGTCAATCCGTTCGCGAGATATGGGAGTTTGAAGCCAAGAAATGGTTGAGAAGGCAAAAAATTTTTCGCAATGCTGCTGCTCCAAACGCTTAACCAGAATGCCCTAGGGAAAATACACATACCGTTGTAATCGGGCGAGTTTCTACTTTCAGAGGCAATAGGAATTTTTGGGTTAGGTCAATCCGTTCGCGAGATATGGGAGTTTGAAACCAAGAAATGGTTGAGAAGGCAAAAAATTTTTCGCAATTCTGCTGCTCCAAACGCTTAACCAGAATGGCCTAGGGAAAAAATACGCATACCGTTGTAATCGGGCGAGTTTCTACTTTCAGTTACAATAGGAATTTTTGGGTTAGGTCAATCCGTTCGCGAGATATGGGACTTTGAAGCTAAGAAATGGTTGACAAGACAACAAATTTTTCGCAATTCTGCTGCTCCAATCGCTTAACCAGAATGCCCTAGGGGAAAAATACACGTACCGTTGTAATCGGGCGAGTTTCTACTTTCAAATGCAATAGGAATTTTTGGGTTAGGACAATCCGTTCGCAAGATATGAGAGTTTGAAGCTAAGAAATGGTTGAGTAGGCAAAAAATTTTTCGCAATTCTGCTGCTCCAAACGCTTAACCAGAATGGCCTAGGGAAAAAATACGCATACCGCTGTACTCGGGCGAGTTTCTACTTTCACAAGCAACAGGAATTTTTGGGTTAGGTCAATCCGTTCGCGAGATATGAGAGTTTGAAGCTAAGATATGGTTGAGAAGACAACAAAGTTTTCGCAAATCTGCTGCTCCAAACGCTTAAACAGAATGGCCTAGGGAAAAATACGCGTACCGTTGTAATCGGGCGAGTTTCTACTTTCAGTTACAATAGGAATTTTTGGGTTAGGGCAATCCTTTCGCGAGATATGGGACTTTGAAGCTAAGGAATGGTTGTCAAGACAACAAATTTTTCGCACTTCTGCTGCTGCAATTGCTTAACCAGAATGGCCTAGGGGAGAAATACACGTACCGTTGTAATCGGGCGAGTTTCTACTTTCAAGTGCAATAGGAATTTTTGGGTTAGGTCACCCGTTCGCGAGATATGGGAGTTTCAAGCTAAGAGATGGTTGAGAAGACAACAAATTTTTCGCAATTCTGCTGCTCCAAACGCTTAACCAGAATGGCCCAGGAAAAAAATACACATACCGTTGTAATCGGGCGGGTTTCTACTTTCAGACGCAACAGGAATTTTTGGGTTAGGTCAATCCGTTCGCGCGATATGGGAGTTTGAAACCAAGAAATGGTTGAGAAGGCAAAAAATTTTTCGCAATTCTGCTGCTCCAAACGCTTGACCAGAATGCCCTAGGGGAAAAATACACGTACCGTTGTAATCGGGCGAGTTTCTACTTTCAAATGCAATAGGAATTTTTGGGTTAGGACAATCCATTCGCGAGATATGAGAGTTTGAAGCTAAGAAATGGTTGAGAAGGCAAAAAATTTTTCGCAATTCTGCTGCTCCAAACGCTTAACCAGAATGGCCTAGGGAAAAAATACGCATACCTTTGTAATCGGGCGAGTTTCTACTTTCAGTTACAATAGGAATTTTTGGGTTCGGTCAATCCGTTCGCGAGATATGGGACTTCGAAGCTAAGAAATGGTTGACAAGACAACAAATTTTTCGCACTTCTGCTGCTCCAATCGCTTAACCAGAATGCCCTAGGGGAAAAATACACGTACCGTTGTAATCGGTCGAGTTTCTACTTTCAAATGCAATAGGAATTTTTGGGTTAGGTCACCCGTTCGCGAGACATGGGAGTTTCAAGCTAAGAGATGGTTGAGAAGACAACAAATTTTTCGCAATTCTGCTGCTCCAAACGCTTAACCAGAATGGTCTAGGGAAAAATACGCGTACCGTTGTAATCGGGCGAGTTTCTACTTTCAAGTGCAATAGGAATTTTTGGGTTAGGACAATCCGTTCGCGCGATATGAGAGTTTGAAGCTAAGAAACGGTTGAGAAGACAACAAATTTTTCGCACTTCTGCTGCTCCAATCGCTTAACCAGAATGCCCTAGGGGAAAAATACACATACCGTTGTAATCGGGCGAGTTTCTACTTTCAAGTGCAATAGGAATTTTTGGGTTAGGTCAATCGGTTCGCGACATATGGGAGTTTCAAGCTAAGAAATGGTTGAGAAGACAACAAATTTTTCGCAATTGTGTTGCTCCAAACGCTTAACCAGAATGGCGCAGGGAAAAAATACGCACACCCTTGTAATCGGGCGAGTTTCTACTTTCAGACGCAGAAGGAACTTTTGGGCTTGGTCAATCCGTTCGGGAGATATGGGACTTTGAATTTAAGAAATGGTTGAGAAGACAACAAATTTTTCGCAATTCTGCTGCTCCAAACGCTTAACCAGAATGGGCTAGGGAAAAATACGCGTACCGTTGTAATCGGGGGAGTTTCTACTTTCAAATTCAATAGGAATTTTTGGGTTAGATCAATCCGTTCGCGCGATATGAGAGTTTGAAGCTAAGAAATGGTTGAGAAGACAACAAATTTTTCGCACTTCTGCTGCTCCAATCGCTTAACCAGAATGCCCTAGGGGAAAAATACACATACCGTTGTAATCGGGCGAGTTTCTACTTTCAAGTGCAATAGGAATTTTTGGGTTAGGTCAATCGGTTCGCGACAAATGGGAGTTTCAAGCTAAGAAATGGTTGAGAAGACAACAAATATTTCGCAATTCTGCTGCTCCAAACGCTTAACCAGAATCGCCTAGGGAAAAAATACACATACCGTTGTAATCGGACGAGTTTCTACTTTCAAGTGCAATAGGAATTTTTGGGTTAGGACAATCCGTTCGCGCGATATGGGAGTTTGAAGCTAAGAAATGGTTGAGAAGGCAAAAATTTTTTCGCAATTCTGCTGCTCCAAACGCTTAACCAGAATGGCCTAGGGAAAAAATACATATACCGTTGTAATCGGGCGAGTTTCTACTTTCAGATGCAATAGGAATTTTTGGGTTAGGTCAATCCGTTCGCGAGGTATGGGAGTTTGAACCCAAGAAATGGTTGAGAAGGCAAAAAATTTTTCGCAATGCTGCTGCTCCAAACGCTTAACCAGAATGCCCTAGGGAAAATACACATACCGTTGTAATCGGGCGAGTTTCTACTTTCAGATGCAATAGGAATTTTTGGGTTAGGTCAATCCGTTCGCGAGATATGAGAGTTTGAAGCTAAGAAATGGTTGAGTAGGCAAAAAATTTTTCGCAATTCTGCTGCTCCAAAAGCTTAACCAGAATGGCCTAGGGAAAAATACGCGTACCGTTGTAATCGGGCGAGTTTCTACTTTCAGTTACAATAGGAATTTTTGGGTTAGGGCAATCCTTTCGCGAGATATGGGACTTTGAAGCTAAGGAATGGTTGTCAAGACAACAAATTTTTCGCACTTCTGCTGCTCCAAACGCTTAACCAGAATGCCCTAGGGAAAAAATACACATACCGTTGTAATCGGGCGGGTTTCTACTTTCAGACGCAACAGGAATTTTTGGGTTAGGTCAATCCGTTCGCGCGATATGGGAGTTTGAAACCAAGAAATGGTTGAGAAGGCAAAAAATTTTTCGCAATTCTGCTGCTCCAAACGCTTAACCAGAATGGCCTAGGGAAAAAATACACATACCGTTGTAATCGGGCGAGTTTCTACTTTCAGATGCAATAGGAATTTTTGGGTTAGGTCAATCCGTTCGCGAGGTATGGGAGTTTGAAGCCAAGAAATGGTTGAGAAGGCAAAAAATTTGTCACAATTCTGCTGCTCCAAACGCTTAACCAGAATGGCCTAGGGAAAAAATACACATACCGTTGTAATCGGGCGAGTTTCTACTTTCACAAGCAATCAGAATTTTTGGGTTAGGTCAATCCGTTCGCGAGATATGGGAGTTTGAATCCAAGAAATGGTTGAGAAGGCAAAAAATTTTTCGCAATTCTGCTGCTGCAAACGCTTAACCGGAATGGCCTAGGGAAAAAATACACATACCGTTGTACCCGGGCGAGTTTCTACTTTCAGACGCAACAGGAATTATTGGGTTAAGTCAATCCGTTCGCGAGATATGGGAGTTTGAAGCCAAGAAATGGTTGAGAAGGCAAAAAATTTTTCGCAATGCTGCTGCTCCAAACGCTTAACCAGAATGCCCTAGGGAAAATACACATACCGTTGTAATCGGGCGAGTTTCTACTTTCAGATGCAATAGGAATTTTTGGGTTAGGTCAATCCGTTCGCGAGATATGGGAGTTTGAAACCAAGAAATGGTTGAGAAGGCAAAAAATTTTTCGCAATTCTGCTGCTCCAAACGCTTAACCAGAATGGCCTAGGGAAAAAATACGCATACCGTTGTAATCGGGCGAGTTTCTACTTTCAGTTACAATAGGAATTTTTGGGTTCGGTCATTCCGTTCGCGAGATATGGGACTTTGAAGCTAAGAAATGGTTGACAAGACAACAAATTTTTCGCACTTCTGCTGCTCCAATCGCTTAACCAGAATGCCCTAGGGGAAAAATACACGTACCGTTGTAATCGGGCGAGTTTCTACTTTCAAATTCAATAGGAATTTTTGGGTTAGTACAATCCGTTCGCGAGATATGAGAGTTTGAAGCTAAGAAATGGTTGAGTAGGCAAAAAATTTTTCACAATTCTGCTGCTCCAAACGCTTAACCAGAATGGCCCAGGGAAAAAATACACATACCGTTGTAATCGGGCGGGTTTCTACTTTCAGACGCAACAGGAATTTTTGGGTTAGGTCAATCCGTTCGCGCGATATGGGAGTTTGAAACCAAGAAATGGTTGAGAAGGCAAAAAATTTTTCGAAATTCTGCTGCTCCAAACGCTTAACCAGAATGGCCTAGGGAAAAAATACACATACCGTTGTAATCGGGCGAGTTTCTACTTTCAGATGCAATAGGAATTTTTGGGTTAGGTCAAACCGTTCGCGAGGTATGGGAGTTTGAAGCCAAGAAATGGTTGAGAAGGCAAAAAATTTGTCACAATTCTGCTGCTCCAAACGCTTAACCAGAATGGCCTAGGGAAAAAATACACATACCGTTGTAATCGGGCGAGTTTCTACTTTCACATGCAATCAGAATTTTTGGGTTAGGTCAATCCGTTCGCGAGATATGGGAGTTTGAATCCAAGAAATGGTTGAGAAGGCAAAAAATTTTTCGCAATTCTGCTGCTGCAAACGCTTAATCGGAATGGCCTAGGGAAAAAATACACATACCGTTGTACCCGGGCGAGTTTCTACTTTCAGACGCAACAGGAATTATTGGGTTAAGTCAATCCGTTCGCGAGATATGGGAGTTTGAAGCCAAGAAATGGTTGAGAAGGCAAAAAATTTTTCGCAATGCTGCTGCTCCAAACGCTTAACCAGAATGCCCTAGGGAAAATACACATACCGTTGTAATCGGGCGAGTTTCTACTGTCAGATGCAATAGGAATTTTTGGGTTAGGTCAATCCGTTCGCGAGATATGGGAGTTTGAAACCAAGAAATGGTTGAGAAGGCAAAAAATTTTTCGCAATTCTGCTGCTCCAAACGCTTAACCAGAATGGCCTAGGGAAAAAATACGCATACCGTTGTAATCGGGCGAGTTTCTACTTTCAGTTACAATAGGAATTTTTGGGTTAGGTCAATCCGTTCGCGAGATATGGGACTTTGAAGCTAAGAAATGGTTGACAAGACAACAAATTTTTCGCAATTCTGCTGCTCCAATCGCTTAACCAGAATGCCCTAGGGGAAAAATACACGTACCGTTGTAATCGGGCGAGTTTCTACTTTCAAATGCAATAGGAATTTTTGGGTTAGGACAATCCGTTCGCGAGATATGAGAGTTTGAAGCTAAGAAATGGTTGAGTAGGCAAAAAATTTTTCGCAATTCTGCTGCTCCAAACGCTTAACCAGAATAGCCTAGGGGAAAAATACGCATACCGCTGTAATCGGGCGAGTTTCTACTTTCACAAGCAACAGGAATTTTTGGGTTAGGTCAATCCGTTCGCGAGATATGAGAGTTTGAAGCTAAGATATGGTTGAGAAGACAACAAAATTTTCGCAAATCTGCTGCTCCAAACGCTTAAACAGAATGGCCTAGGGAAAAATACGCGTACCGTTGTAATCGGGCGAGTTTCTACTTTCAGTTACAATAGGAATTTTTGGGTTAGGGCAATCCTTTCGCGAGATATGGGACTTTGAAGCTAAGGAATGGTTGTCAAGACAATAAATTTTTCGCACTTCTGCTGCTCCAATCGCTTAACCAGAAAGGCCTAGGGGAGAAATACACGTACCGTTGTAATCGGGCGAGTTTCTACTTTCAAGTGCAATAGGAATTTTTGGGTTAGGTCACCCGTTCGCGAGATATGGGAGTTTCAAGCTAAGAGATGGTTGAGAAGACAACAAATTTTTCGCAATTCTGCTGCTCCAAACGCTTAACCAGAATGCCCTAGGGAAAAAATACACATACCGTTGTAATCGGGCGAGTTTCTACTTTCAGACGCAACAGGAATTTTTGGGTTAGGTCAATCCGTTCGCGCGATATGGGAGTTTGAAACCAAGAAATGGTTGAGAAGGCAAAAAATTTTTCGCAATTCTGCTGCTCCAAACGCTTGACCAGAATGCCCTAGGGGAAAAATACACGTACCGTTGTAATCGGGCGAGTTTCTACTTTCAGATGCAATAGGAATTTTTGGGTTAGGACAATCCGTTCGCGAGATATGAGAGTTTGAAGCTAAGAAATGGTTGAGTAGGCAAAAAATTTTTCTCAATTCTGCTGCTCCAAACGCTTAACCAGAATGGCCCAGGAAAAAAATACACATACCGTTGTAATCGGGCGGGTTTCTACTTTCAGACGCAACAGGAATTTTTGGGTTAGGTCTATCCGTTCGCGCGATATGGGAGTTTGAAACCAAGAAATGGTTGAGAAGGCAAAAAATTTTTCGCAATTCTGCTGCTCCAAACGCTTGACCAGAATGCCCTAGGGGAAAAATACACGTACCGTTGTAATCGGGCGAGTTTCTACTTTCAAATGCAATAGGAATTTTTGGGTTAGGACAATCCGTTCGCGAGATATGAGAGTTTGAAGCTAAGAAATGGTTGAGAAGGCATACAATTTTTCGCAATTCTGCTGCTTCAAACGCTTAACCAGAATGGCCTAGGGAAAAAATACACATACCTTTGTAATCGGGCGAGTTTCTACTTTCAGACGCAACAGGAATTTTTGGGTTAGGTCAATCCGTTCGCGAGATATGGGAGTTTGAAGCCAAGAAATGATTGAGAAGGCAAAAAATTTTTCGCAATGCTGCTGCTCCAAACGCTTGACCAGAATACCCTAGGGAAAAAATACACATACCGTTGTAATCGGGCGAGTTTCTACTTTCAGATGCAATAGGAATTTTTGGGTTAGGTCAATTCGTTCGCGGATATGGGAGTTTGAAGCCAAGAAATGGTTGAGGAGGCAAAAAATTTTTCGCAATTCTGCTGCTCCAAACGCTTAACCAGAATGGCCCAGGGAAAAAACACACATACCGTTGTAATCGGGCGAGTTTCTACTTTCAGGTGCAATAGGAATTTTTGGGTTAGGTCATTCCGTTCGCGAGATATGGGAGTTTGAAGACAAGAAATGGTTGGGAAGGCAAAAAATTTTTCGCAAGTCTGCTGCTCCAAACGCTTAACAAGAATGGCCTAGGGAAAAAATACACATACCGTTGTACCCGGGCGAGTTTCTACTTTCAGACGCAACAGGAATTATTGGGTTAAGTCAATCCGTTCGCGAGATATGGGAGTTTGAAGCCAAGAAATGGTTGAGAAGGCAAAAAATTTTTCGCAATGCTGCTGCTCCAAACGCTTAACCAGAATGGCCTAGGGAAAAAATACGCATACCGTTGTAATCGGGCGAGTTTCTACTTTCAGTTACAATAGGAATTTTTGGGTTCGGTCATTCCGTTCGCGAGATATGGGACTTTGAAGCTAAGAAATGGTTGACAAGACAACAAATTTTTCGCACTTCTGCTGCTCCAATCGCTTAACCAGAATGCCCTAGGGGAAAAATACACGTACCGTTGTAATCGGGCGAGTTTCTACTTTCAAATTCAATAGGAATTTTTGGGTTAGTACAATCCGTTCGCGAGATATGAGAGTTTGAAGCTAAGAAATGGTTGAGTAGGCAAAAAATTTTTCACAATTCTGCTGCTCCAAACGCTTAACCAGAATGGCCCAGGGAAAAAATACACATACCGTTGTAATCGGGCGGGTTTCTACTTTCAGACGCAACAGGAATTTTTGGGTTAGGTCAATCCGTTCGCGCGATATGGGAGTTTGAAACCAAGAAATGGTTGAGAAGGCAAAAAATTTTTCGAAATTCTGCTGCTCCAAACGCTTAACCAGAATGGCCTAGGGAAAAAATACACATACCGTTGTAATCGGGCGAGTTTCTACTTTCAGATGCAATAGGAATTTTTGGGTTAGGTCAAACCGTTCGCGAGGTATGGGAGTTTGAAGCCAAGAAATGGTTGAGAAGGCAAAAAATTTGTCACAATTCTGCTGCTCCAAACGCTTAACCAGAATGGCCTAGGGAAAAAATACACATACCGTTGTAATCGGGCGAGTTTCTACTTTCACATGCAATCAGAATTTTTGGGTTAGGTCAATCCGTTCGCGAGATATGGGAGTTTGAATCCAAGAAATGGTTGAGAAGGCAAAAAATTTTTCGCAATTCTGCTGCTGCAAACGCTTAATCGGAATGGCCTAGGGAAAAAATACACATACCGTTGTACCCGGGCGAGTTTCTACTTTCAGACGCAACAGGAATTATTGGGTTAAGTCAATCCGTTCGCGAGATATGGGAGTTTGAAGCCAAGAAATGGTTGAGAAGGCAAAAAATTTTTCGCAATGCTGCTGCTCCAAACGCTTAACCAGAATGCCCTAGGGAAAATACACATACCGTTGTAATCGGGCGAGTTTCTACTGTCAGATGCAATAGGAATTTTTGGGTTAGGTCAATCCGTTCGCGAGATATGGGAGTTTGAAACCAAGAAATGGTTGAGAAGGCAAAAAATTTTTCGCAATTCTGCTGCTCCAAACGCTTAACCAGAATGGCCTAGGGAAAAAATACGCATACCGTTGTAATCGGGCGAGTTTCTACTTTCAGTTACAATAGGAATTTTTGGGTTAGGTCAATCCGTTCGCGAGATATGGGACTTTGAAGCTAAGAAATGGTTGACAAGACAACAAATTTTTCGCAATTCTGCTGCTCCAATCGCTTAACCAGAATGCCCTAGGGGAAAAATACACGTACCGTTGTAATCGGGCGAGTTTCTACTTTCAAATGCAATAGGAATTTTTGGGTTAGGACAATCCGTTCGCGAGATATGAGAGTTTGAAGCTAAGAAATGGTTGAGTAGGCAAAAAATTTTTCGCAATTCTGCTGCTCCAAACGCTTAACCAGAATAGCCTAGGGGAAAAATACGCATACCGCTGTAATCGGGCGAGTTTCTACTTTCACAAGCAACAGGAATTTTTGGGTTAGGTCAATCCGTTCGCGAGATATGAGAGTTTGAAGCTAAGATATGGTTGAGAAGACAACAAAATTTTCGCAAATCTGCTGCTCCAAACGCTTAAACAGAATGGCCTAGGGAAAAATACGCGTACCGTTGTAATCGGGCGAGTTTCTACTTTCAGTTACAATAGGAATTTTTGGGTTAGGGCAATCCTTTCGCGAGATATGGGACTTTGAAGCTAAGGAATGGTTGTCAAGACAATAAATTTTTCGCACTTCTGCTGCTCCAATCGCTTAACCAGAAAGGCCTAGGGGAGAAATACACGTACCGTTGTAATCGGGCGAGTTTCTACTTTCAAGTGCAATAGGAATTTTTGGGTTAGGTCACCCGTTCGCGAGATATGGGAGTTTCAAGCTAAGAGATGGTTGAGAAGACAACAAATTTTTCGCAATTCTGCTGCTCCAAACGCTTAACCAGAATGCCCTAGGGAAAAAATACACATACCGTTGTAATCGGGCGAGTTTCTACTTTCAGACGCAACAGGAATTTTTGGGTTAGGTCAATCCGTTCGCGCGATATGGGAGTTTGAAACCAAGAAATGGTTGAGAAGGCAAAAAATTTTTCGCAATTCTGCTGCTCCAAACGCTTGACCAGAATGCCCTAGGGGAAAAATACACGTACCGTTGTAATCGGGCGAGTTTCTACTTTCAGATGCAATAGGAATTTTTGGGTTAGGACAATCCGTTCGCGAGATATGAGAGTTTGAAGCTAAGAAATGGTTGAGTAGGCAAAAAATTTTTCTCAATTCTGCTGCTCCAAACGCTTAACCAGAATGGCCCAGGAAAAAAATACACATACCGTTGTAATCGGGCGGGTTTCTACTTTCAGACGCAACAGGAATTTTTGGGTTAGGTCTATCCGTTCGCGCGATATGGGAGTTTGAAACCAAGAAATGGTTGAGAAGGCAAAAAATTTTTCGCAATTCTGCTGCTCCAAACGCTTGACCAGAATGCCCTAGGGGAAAAATACACGTACCGTTGTAATCGGGCGAGTTTCTACTTTCAAATGCAATAGGAATTTTTGGGTTAGGACAATCCGTTCGCGAGATATGAGAGTTTGAAGCTAAGAAATGGTTGAGAAGGCATACAATTTTTCGCAATTCTGCTGCTTCAAACGCTTAACCAGAATGGCCTAGGGAAAAAATACACATACCTTTGTAATCGGGCGAGTTTCTACTTTCAGACGCAACAGGAATTTTTGGGTTAGGTCAATCCGTTCGCGAGATATGGGAGTTTGAAGCCAAGAAATGATTGAGAAGGCAAAAAATTTTTCGCAATGCTGCTGCTCCAAACGCTTGACCAGAATACCCTAGGGAAAAAATACACATACCGTTGTAATCGGGCGAGTTTCTACTTTCAGATGCAATAGGAATTTTTGGGTTAGGTCAATTCGTTCGCGGATATGGGAGTTTGAAGCCAAGAAATGGTTGAGGAGGCAAAAAATTTTTCGCAATTCTGCTGCTCCAAACGCTTAACCAGAATGGCCCAGGGAAAAAACACACATACCGTTGTAATCGGGCGAGTTTCTACTTTCAGGTGCAATAGGAATTTTTGGGTTAGGTCATTCCGTTCGCGAGATATGGGAGTTTGAAGACAAGAAATGGTTGGGAAGGCAAAAAATTTTTCGCAAGTCTGCTGCTCCAAACGCTTAACAAGAATGGCCTAGGGAAAAAATACACATACCGTTGTAATTGGGCGAGTTTCTACTTTCAGATGCAACAGGAATTTTTGGGCTAGGTCAATCCGTTCGCGAGATATGGTAGTTTGAGGCTAAGAAATGGTTGCGAAGACAACAAATTTTTCGCACTTCTGCTGCTCCAAACGCTTAACCAGAATGGCCCAGGGAAAAAACACACATACCGTTGTAATCGGGCGAGTTTCTACTTTCAGTTACAATAGGAATTTTTGGGTTAGGTCAATCCGTTCCCGAGATATGGGACTTTGAAGCTAAGAAATGGTTGACAAGACAACAAATTTTTCGCACTTCTGCTGCTCCAATCGCTTAACCAGAATGGCCTAGGGGAAAAATACACGTACCGTTGTAATCGGGCGAGTTTCTGCTTTCAAATGCAATAGGAATTTTTGGGTTAGGCCAATCCGGTCGCGAGATATGAGAGTTTGAAGCTAAGAAATGGTTGAGAAGAGAACAAATTTTTCGCAATTCTGCTTCTCCAAATGCTTAACCAGAATGGCCTAGGGAAAAAATACACGTACCGTTGTAATCGGGCGAGTTTCTGCTTTCAAATGCAATAGGAATTTTTGGGTTAGGCCGATCCGGTCGCGAGATATGAGAGTTTGAAGCTAAGAAATGGTTGAGAAGAGAACAAATTTTTCGCAATTCTGCTGCTCCAAACGCTTAACCAGAATGGCCTAGGGAAAAAATATGCATACCGTTGTAATCGGGCGAGTTTCTACATTCAGACTCAGCAGGAATTTTTGGGTTTGGTCAATCCGTTCGCGAGATATGGGACTTTGAAGCTAAGAAATGGTTGAGAAGACAACAAATTTTTCGCAATTCTGCTGCTCCAAACGCTTAACCAGAATGGCCTAGGGAAAAAATACACATACCTTTGTAATCGGGCGAGTTTCTACTTTCAGACGCAACAGGAATTTTTGGGTTAGGTCAATCCGTTCGCGAGATATGGGAGTTTGAAGCCAAGAAATGATTGAGAAGGCAAAAAATTTTTCGCAATGCTGCTGCTCCAAACGCTTGACCAGAATACCCTAGGGAAAAAATACACATACCGTTGTAATCGGGCGAGTTTCTACTTTCAGATGCAATAGGAATTTTTGGGTTAGGTCAATTCGTTCGCGGATATGGGAGTTTGAAGCCAAGAAATGGTTGAGGAGGCAAAAAATTTTTCGCAATTCTGCTGCTCCAAACGCTTAACCAGAATGGCCCAGGGAAAAAACACACATACCGTTGTAATCGGGCGAGTTTCTACTTTCAGGTGCAATAGGAATTTTTGGGTTAGGTCATTCCGTTCGCGAGATATGGGAGTTTGAAGACAAGAAATGGTTGGGAAGGCAAAAAATTTTTCGCAAGTCTGCTGCTCCAAACGCTTAACAAGAATGGCCTAGGGAAAAAATACACATACCGTTGTAATTGGGCGAGTTTCTACTTTCAGATGCAACAGGAATTTTTGGGCTAGGTCAATCCGTTCGCGAGATATGGTAGTTTGAGGCTAAGAAATGGTTGCGAAGACAACAAATTTTTCGCACTTCTGCTGCTCCAAACGCTTAACCAGAATGGCCCAGGGAAAAAACACACATACCGTTGTAATCGGGCGAGTTTCTACTTTCAGTTACAATAGGAATTTTTGGGTTAGGTCAATCCGTTCCCGAGATATGGGACTTTGAAGCTAAGAAATGGTTGACAAGACAACAAATTTTTCGCACTTCTGCTGCTCCAATCGCTTAACCAGAATGGCCTAGGGGAAAAATACACGTACCGTTGTAATCGGGCGAGTTTCTGCTTTCAAATGCAATAGGAATTTTTGGGTTAGGCCAATCCGGTCGCGAGATATGAGAGTTTGAAGCTAAGAAATGGTTGAGAAGAGAACAAATTTTTCGCAATTCTGCTTCTCCAAATGCTTAACCAGAATGGCCTAGGGAAAAAATACACGTACCGTTGTAATCGGGCGAGTTTCTGCTTTCAAATGCAATAGGAATTTTTGGGTTAGGCCGATCCGGTCGCGAGATATGAGAGTTTGAAGCTAAGAAATGGTTGAGAAGAGAACAAATTTTTCGCAATTCTGCTGCTCCAAACGCTTAACCAGAATGGCCTAGGGAAAAAATATGCATACCGTTGTAATCGGGCGAGTTTCTACATTCAGACTCAGCAGGAATTTTTGGGTTTGGTCAATCCGTTCGCGAGATATGGGACTTTGAAGCTAAGAAATGGTTGAGAAGACAACAAATTTTTCGCAATTCTGCTGCTCCAAACGCTTAACCAGAATGGCCTAGGGAAAAAATACGCATACCGTTGTAATCGGGCGAGTTTCTACTTTCAGTTACAATAGGAATTTTTGGGTTAGGTCAATCCGTTCGCGAGATATGGGACTTTGAGGCTAAGAAATGGTTGACAAGACAAGAAATTTTTCGCACTTCTGCTGCTCCAATCGCTTAACCAGAATGGCCTAGGGGAAAATACACGTACCGTTGTAATCGGGCGAGTTTCTACTTTCAAATGCAATGGGAATTTTTGTGTTATGTCAATCCGTTCTCGAGATATGGGAGTTTGAAGCTAAGAAATGCTTGAGAAGAGAACAAATTTTTCGCAATTCTGCTGCTCCAAACGCTTAACCAGAATGGCCTAGGGAAAAAATACGCATACCGTTAAAATCGGGCAAGTTTCTACTTTCAGACGCAGCAGGTATGTTTGGGTTTGGTCAATCCGTTCGCGAGATATGGGAGTTTGAAGCTTAGAAATGGTTGAGAAGACAACAAATTTTTCGCACTTCTGCTTCTCCAAACGCTTAACCAGAGTGGCCTAGGGAAAAAATACACATAGCGTTGTAATCGGGAGAGTTTCTACTTTCAGACGCAATAGGAATTTTTGGGTTAGGTCAATCCGTTCGCGAGATATGGGACTTTGAGGCTAAGAAATGGTTGACAAGACAACAAATTTTTCGCAATTCTGCTGCTCCAAACGCTTAACCAGAATGGCCTAGGGAAAAAATACACATACCGTTGTAATCGGGCGAGTTTCTACTTTCAGATGCAATAGGAATTTTGGGTTAGGTCAATCCGTTCGGGAGATAAGGGAGTTTGAAGCCGAGAAATGGTTGAGAGGGCAAAAAATTTTTCGCACTTCTGCTGCTCCAAACGCTTAACCAGAATGGCCTAGGGAAAAAATACACATACCGTTGTAATCGGGCGAGTTTCTGCTTTCAGGTGCAATAGGAATTTTTGGGTTAGCTCAATCCGCTCGCGAGATATGGAACTTTGAAGCTAAGAAATAGTTGACAAGACGACAAATTTTTCGCAATTCTGCAGCTCCAATCGCTTAACCAGAATGGCCTAGGGGAAAAATACACGTACCTTTGTAATCGGGCGAGTTTCTACTTTCAAATGCAATAGCAATTTTTGGGTTAGGCCAATCCGTTCGCGAGATATGGGAGTTTGAAGACAAGAAATGGTTGAGAAGGCAAAAAATTTTTCGCAATTCTGCTGCTCCAAACGCTTAACCAGAATGGCCTAGGGAAAAAATACACATACCGTTGTAATCGGGCGAGTTTCTGTTTTCAGGTGCAATAGGAATTTTTGGGTTAGCTCAATCCGCTCGCGAGATATGGAACTTTGAATCTAAGAAATGGTTGAGAAGACAACAAATTTTTCGCAATTCTGCTGCTCCAAACGCTTAACCAGAATGGCCTAGGGAAAAAACACGCATACTGTTGCAATCGGGCGAGTTTCTACTTTCAGATGCAATAGGAATTTTTGGGTTAGGTCATTCCGTTCGCGAGATATGGGAGTTTGAAGATAAGAAATGGTTGAGAAGGCAAAAAATTTTTCGCAATTCTGCTGCTCCAAACGCTTAACAAGAATGGCCTAGGGAAAAAATACACATACCGTTGTAATTGGGCGAGTTTCTACTTTCAGATGCAATAGGACTTTTTGGGTTATGTCAATCCGTTCGCGAGATATGGGAGTTTGAAACCAAGAAATGGTAGAGAAGGCAAAAAATTTTTCACAATTCTGCTGCTCCAAACGTTTATCCAGAATGGCCTAGGGAAAAAATACACGTACCGTTGTAATCGGGCAAGTTTCTACTTTCAAGTGCAATAGGAATTTTTGGGTTAGGTCAATCGGTTCGCGACATATGGGAGTTTCAAGCTAAGAAATGGTTGAGAAGACAACAAATTTTTCGCAATTCTGCTGCTCGAAACGCTTAACCAGAATGGCCTAGGGAAAAAATACACATACCGTTGTAATCGGGCGAGTTTCTACTTTCAGTTACAATAGGAATTTTTGGGTTCGGTCAATCCGTTCGCGAGATATGGGACTTTGAAGCTAAGAAATGGTTGACAAGACAACAAATTTTTCGCACTTCTGCTGCTCCAATCGCTTAACCAGAATGCCCTAGGGGAAAAATACACTTACCGTTGTAATCGGGCGAGTTTCTACTTTCAAATGCAATAGGAATTTTTGGGTTAGGTCAATCCGTTCGCGAGATATGAGAGTTTGAAGCTAAGAAATGGTTGAGAAGACAACAAATTTTTCGCAATTCTGTTGCTCCAAACGCATAACCAGAATGGCCTAGGGAAAAAATACACATACCGTTGTAATCGGGCGAGTTTCTACTTTCAGTTACAATAGGAATTTTTGGGTTCGGTCAATCCGTTCGCGAGATATGGGACTTTGAAACTAAGAAATGGTTGACAAGACAACAAATTTTTCGCAATTCTGCTGCTCCAAACGCTTAACCAGAATGGGCTAGGGAAAAAATTCACATACCGTTATAATTGGGCGAGTTTCTACTTTCAAATGCAATAGGAATTTTTGGGTTAGGTCAATCCGTTCGCGAGATATGAGAGTTTGAAGCTAAGAAATGGTTGAGAAGACAACAAATTTTTCGCAATTCTGTTGCTCCAAACGCTTAACCAGAATGGCCTAGGGAAAAAAATCTGCATACCGTCGTAATCGGGCGAGTTTCTACTTTCAGATGCAATAGGAATTTTTGGGATAGGTCAATCCGTTCGCGAGATATGAGAGTTTGAAGCTAAGAAATGGTTGAGAAGACAACAAATTTTTCGCAATTCTGTTGCTCCAAACGCATAACCAGAATGGCCTAGGGAAAAAATACACATACCGTTGTAATCGGCGAGTTTCTACTTTCAGTTACAATAGGAATTTTTGGGTTCGGTCAATCCGTTCGCGAGATATGGGACTTTGAAGCTAAGAAATGGTTGACAAGACATCAAATTTTTCGCAATTCTGCAGCTCCAATCGATTAACCAGAATGGCCTAGGGGAAAAATACACGTACCTTTGTAATCGGGCGAGTTTCTACTTTCAAATGCAATAGGAATTCTTGGGTTAGGCCAATCCGTTCGCGAGATATGGGAGTTTGAAGCTAAGAAATGGTTGACAAGACAACAAATTTTTCGCAATTCTGCTGCTCCAAACGCTTACCCAGTATGGCCTAGGGAAAAAATAAGCATACCGTTGTAATCGGGCGAGTTTCTACTTTCAGACGCAGCAGGAATTTTTGGGTTAGGTCATTCCGTTCGCGAGATATGGGAGTTTGAAGACAAGAAATGGTTGAGAAGAGAACAAATTTTTCGCAATTCTGCTTCTCCAAATGCTTAACCAGAATGGCCTAGGGAAAAAATACACGTACCGTTGTAATCGGGCGAGTTTCTGCTTTCAAATGCAATAGGAATTTTTGGGTTAGGCCGATCCGGTCGCGAGATATGAGAGTTTGAAGCTAAGAAATGGTTGAGAAGAGAACAAATTTTTCGCAATTCTGCTGCTCCAAACGCTTAACCAGAATGGCCTAGGGAAAAAATATGCATACCGTTGTAATCGGGCGAGTTTCTACATTCAGACTCAGCAGGAATTTTTGGGTTTGGTCAATCCGTTCGCGAGATATGGGACTTTGAAGCTAAGAAATGGTTGAGAAGACAACAAATTTTTCGCAATTCTGCTGCTCCAAACGCTTAACCAGAATGGCCTAGGGAAAAAATACGCATACCGTTGTAATCGGGCGAGTTTCTACTTTCAGTTACAATAGGAATTTTTGGGTTAGGTCAATCCGTTCGCGAGATATGGGACTTTGAGGCTAAGAAATGGTTGACAAGACAAGAAATTTTTCGCACTTCTGCTGCTCCAATCGCTTAACCAGAATGGCCTAGGGGAAAATACACGTACCGTTGTAATCGGGCGAGTTTCTACTTTCAAATGCAATGGGAATTTTTGTGTTATGTCAATCCGTTCTCGAGATATGGGAGTTTGAAGCTAAGAAATGCTTGAGAAGAGAACAAATTTTTCGCAATTCTGCTGCTCCAAACGCTTAACCAGAATGGCCTAGGGAAAAAATACGCATACCGTTAAAATCGGGCAAGTTTCTACTTTCAGACGCAGCAGGTATGTTTGGGTTTGGTCAATCCGTTCGCGAGATATGGGAGTTTGAAGCTTAGAAATGGTTGAGAAGACAACAAATTTTTCGCACTTCTGCTTCTCCAAACGCTTAACCAGAGTGGCCTAGGGAAAAAATACACATAGCGTTGTAATCGGGAGAGTTTCTACTTTCAGACGCAATAGGAATTTTTGGGTTAGGTCAATCCGTTCGCGAGATATGGGACTTTGAGGCTAAGAAATGGTTGACAAGACAACAAATTTTTCGCAATTCTGCTGCTCCAAACGCTTAACCAGAATGGCCTAGGGAAAAAATACACATACCGTTGTAATCGGGCGAGTTTCTACTTTCAGATGCAATAGGAATTTTGGGTTAGGTCAATCCGTTCGGGAGATATAAGAGTTTGAAGCTAAGAAATGGTTGAGAAGAGAACAAATTTTTCGCAATTCTGCTGCTCCAAACGCTTAACCAGAATGGCCTAGGGAAAAAATATGCATACCGTTGTAATCGGGCGAGTTTCTACTTTCAGACGCAGCAGGAATTGTTGGGTTTGGTCAATCCGTTCGCGAGATATGGGACTTTGAATCTAAGAAATGGTTGAGAAGACAACAAATTTTTCGCAATTCTGCTGCTCCAAACGCTTAACCAGAATGGCCTAGGGAAAAAACACGCATACTGTTGTAATCGGGCGAGTTTCTACTTTCAGTTACAATAGGAAATTTTGGGTTAGGTCAATCCGTTCGCGAGATATGGGACTTTGAATCTATGAAATGGTTGACAAGACAACAAATGTTTCGCAATGCTGCTGCTCCAATCGCTTAACCAGAATTGCCTAGGGGTACAATACACGTACCGTTGTAATCGGGCGAGTTTCTACTTTCAAATGCAGTAGGAATTTTTGGGTTAGGCCAATCCGTTCGCGAGATATGAGAGTTTGAAGCTAAGAAATGCTTCAGAAGAGAACAAATTTTTCGCAATTCTACTGCTCCAAACGCTTAACCAGAATGGCCTAGGGAAAAAATACGCATACCGTTGTAATGGGGCGAGTTTCTACTTTCAGTTACAATAGGAATTTTTGGGTTAGGCCAATCCGTTCGCGAGATATGAGAGTTTGAAGCTAAGGAATGGTTGAGAAGAGAACAAATTTTTCGCAATTCTGGTGCTCCAAACGCTTAACCAGAATGGCCTAGGGAAAAAATACGGATTCCGTTGTAATCGGGCGAGTTTCTACTTTCAGACGCAGCAGGAATTTTTGGGTTTTGTCAATCCGTTCGCGAGATATGGGACTTTCAAGCTAAGAAATGGTTGAGAAGAGAACAAATTTTTCGCAATTCTGCTGGTCCAAACGCTTAACCAGAATGGCCTAGGGAAAAAATACGCATACCGTTGTAATCGGGCCAGTTTCTACTTTCAGACGCAACAGGAATTTTTGGGTTTGGTGAATCCGTACGCGAGATATGGGACTTTGAAGCTAAGAAATGGTTGAGAAGACAACAAATTTTTCGCAATTCTGCTGCTCCAAACGTTTAACCAGAATGGGCAAGGGAAAAAATACACAAACCGTTGTAATCGGGCGAGTTTCTACGTTCAGTTACAATAGGAATTTTTGGGTTAGGTCAATCCGTTCGGGAGATATGGGAGTTTCAAGCCAAGATATGGTTGAGAAGGCAAAAAATTTTTCGCAATTCTGCTGCTCCAAGCGCTTAACCAGAATGGCCTAGGGAAAAAATACGCATACCGTTGTAAACGGGCGAGTTTCTACTTTCAGTTACAATAGGAATTTTTGGGTTAGGTCAAACCGTTCGCGAGATATGGGACTTTGAAGCTAAGAAATGGTTGACAAGACAACAAATTTTTCGCACTTCCGCTGCTCCAATCGCTTAACCAGAATGGCCTAGGGGAAAAATACACGTACCGTTGTAATCGGGCGAGTTTCTGCTTTCAAATGCAATAGGAATTTTTGGGTTAGGCCAATCCGGTCGCGAGATATGAGAGTTTGAAGCTAAGAAATGGTTGAGAAGAGAACAAATTTTTCGCAATTCTGCTTCTCCAAATGCTTAACCAGAATGGCCTAGGGAAAAAATACACGTACCGTTGTAATCGGGCGAGTTTCTGCTTTCAAATGCAATAGGAATTTTTGGGTTAGGCCGATCCGGTCGCGAGATATGAGAGTTTGAAGCTAAGAAATGGTTGAGAAGAGAACAAATTTTTCGCAATTCTGCTGCTCCAAACGCTTAACCAGAATGGCCTAGGGAAAAAATATGCATACCGTTGTAATCGGGCGAGTTTCTACATTCAGACTCAGCAGGAATTTTTGGGTTTGGTCAATCCGTTCGCGAGATATGGGACTTTGAAGCTAAGAAATGGTTGAGAAGAGAACAAATTTTTCGCAATTCTGCTGCTCCAAACGCTTAACCAGAATGGCCTAGGGAAAAAATACGCATACCGTTGTAATCGGGCGAGTTTCTACATTCAGTTACAATAGGAATTTTTGGGTTAGGTCAATCCGTTCGCGAGATATGGGACTTTGAGGCTAAGAAATGGTTGACAAGACAAGAAATTTTTCGCACTTCTGCTGCTCCAATCGCTTAACCAGAATGGCCTAGGGGAAAATACACGTACCGTTAAAATCGGGCAAGTTTCTACTTTCAGACGCAGCAGGTATGTTTGGGTTTGGTCAATCCGTTCGCGAGATATGGGAGTTTGAAGCTTAGAAATGGTTGAGAAGACAACAAATTTTTCGCACTTCTGCTTCTCCAAACGCTTAACCAGAGTGGCCTAGGGAAAAAATACACATAGCGTTGTAATCGGGAGAGTTTCTACTTTCAGACGCAATAGGAATTTTTGGGTTAGGTCAATCCGTTCGCGAGATATGGGACTTTGAGGCTAAGAAATGGTTGACAAGACAACAAATTTTTCGCAATTCTGCTGCTCCAAACGCTTAACCAGAATGGCCTAGGGAAAAAATACACATACCGTTGTAATCGGGCGAGTTTCTACTTTCAGATGCAATAGGAATTTTGGGTTAGGTCAATCCGTTCGGGAGATATAAGAGTTTGAAGCTAAGAAATGGTTGAGAAGAGAACAAATTTTTCGGCAATTCTGCTGCTCCAAACGCTTAACCAGAATGGCCTAGGGAAAAAATATGCATACCGTTGTAATCGGGCGAGTTTCTACTTTCAGACGCAGCAGGAATTGTTGGGTTTGGTCAATCCGTTCGCGAGATATGGGACTTTGAATCTAAGAAATGGTTGAGAAGACAACAAATTTTTCGCAATTCTGCTGCTCCAAACGCTTAACCAGAATGGCCTAGGGAAAAAACACGCATACTGTTGTAATCGGCGAGTTTCTACTTTCAGTTACAATAGGAAATTTTGGGTTAGGTCAATCAGTTCGCGAGATATGGGACTTTGAAGCTAAGAAATGGTTGACAAGACAACAAATTTTTCGCAATTCTGCTGCTCCAATCGCTTAACCAGAATGGCCTGGGGGAAAAATACACGTACCGTTGTAATCGGGCGAGTTTCTACTCTCAAATGCAATAGGAATTTTTGTGTTATGTCAATCCGTTCGCGAGATATGGGAGTTTGAAGCTAAGAAATGCTTGAGAAGAGAACAAATTTTTCGCAATTCTGCTGCTCCAAACGCTTAACCAGAATGGCCTATGGAAAAAATACGCATACCGTTGTAAACGGGCGAGTTTCTACTTTCAGACGCAGCAGGAATGTTTGGGTTTGGTCAATCCGTTCGCGAGATATGGGAGTTTGAAGCTTAGAAATGGTTGAGAAGACTACAAATTTTTCGCAATTCTGCTGCTCCAAACGCTTAACCAGAATGGCCTAGGGAAAAAATACACATACCGTTGTAATTGGGCGAGTTTCTACATTCAGATGCAATAGGAATTTTTGGGTTAGGTCAATCCGTTCGCGAGATATGAGAGTTTGAAGCTAAGAAATGGTTGGGAAGAGAACAAATTTTTCGCAATTCTGCTGCTCCAAACGCTTAACCAGAATGGCCTAGGGAAAAAATACGCATACCGTTGTAATCGGGCGAGTTTCTACTTTCAAATGCAATAGGAATTTTTAGGTTAGGCCAATCCCTTCGCGAGATATGAGAGTTTGAAGCTAAGAAATGGTTGAGAAGAGAACAAATTTTTCGCAATTCTGCTGCTCCAAACGCTTCACCAGAATGGCCTAGGGAAAAAATACGCATACCGTTGTAACCGGGCGAGTTTCTACTTTCAGTTACAATAGGAATTTTTGGGTTAGGTCAATCCGTTCGCGAGATATGGGACTTTGAATCTATGAAATGGTTGACAAGACAACAAATGTTTCGCAATTCTGCTGCTACAATCGCTTAACCAGAATTGGCTAGGGGTACAATACACGTACCGTTGTAATCGGGCGAGTTTCTACTTTCAAATGCAGTAGGAATTTTTGGGTTAGGCCAATCCGTTCGCGAGATATGAGAGTTTGAAGCTAAGAAATGCTTCAGAAGAGAACAAATTTTTCGCAATTCTACTGCTCCAAACGCTTAACCAGAATGGCCTAGGGAAAAAATACGCATACCGTTGTAATGGGGCGAGTTTCTACTTTCAGTTACAATAGGAATTTTTGGGTTAGGCCAATCCGTTCGCGAGATATGAGAGTTTGAAGCTAAGGAATGGTTGAGAAGAGAACAAATTTTTCGCAATTCTGGTGCTCCAAACGCTTAACCAGAATGGCCTAGGGAAAAAATACGGATTCCGTTGTAATCGGGCGAGTTTCTACTTTCAGACGCAGCAGGAATTTTTGGGTTTTGTCAATCCGTTCGCGAGATATGGGACTTTCAAGCTAAGAAATGGTTGAGAAGAGAACAAATTTTTCGCAATTCTGCTGGTCCAAACGCTTAACCAGAATGGCCTAGGGAAAAAATACGCATACCGTTGTAATCGGGCCAGTTTCTACTTTCAGACGCAACAGGAATTTTTGGGTTTGGTGAATCCGTACGCGAGATATGGACTTTGAAGCTAAGAAATGGTTGAGAAGACAACAAATTTTTCGCAATTCTGCTGCTCCAAACGTTTAACCAGAATGGGCAAGGGAAAAAATACACAAACCGTTGTAATCGGGCGAGTTTCTACGTTCAGTTACAATAGGAATTTTTGGGTTAGGTCAATCCGTTCGGGAGATATGGGAGTTTCAAGCCAAGATATGGTTGAGAAGGCAAAAAATTTTTCGCAATTCTGCTGCTCCAAGCGCTTAACCAGAATGGCCTAGGGAAAAAATACGCATACCGTTGTAATCGGGCGAGTTTCTACTTTCAGTTACAATAGGAATTTTTGGGTTAGGTTAATCCGTTCGCGAGGTATGGGACTTTGAAGCTAAGAAATGGTTGACAAGACAACAAATTTTTCGCACTTCCGCTGCTCCAATCGCTTAACCAGAATGGCCTAGGGGAAAAATACACGTACCGTTGTAATCGGGCGAGTTTCTGCTTTCAAATGCAATAGGAATTTTTGGGTTAGGCCAATCCGGTCGCGAGATATGAGAGTTTGAAGCTAAGAAATGGTTGAGAAGAGAACAAATTTTTCGCAATTCTGCTTCTCCAAATGCTTAACCAGAATGGCCTAGGGAAAAAATACACGTACCGTTGTAATCGGGCGAGTTTCTGCTTTCAAATGCAATAGGAATTTTTGGGTTAGGCCAATCCGTTCGCGAGATATGAGAGTTTGAAGCTAAGAAATGCTTCAGAAGAGAACAAATTTTTCGCAATTCTACTGCTCCAAACGCTTAACCAGAATGGCCTAGGGAAAAAATACGCATACCGTTGTAATGGGGCGAGTTTCTACTTTCAGTTACAATAGGAATTTTTGGGTTAGGCCAATCCGTTCGCGAGATATGAGAGTTTGAAGCTAAGGAATGGTTGAGAAGAGAACAAATTTTTCGCAATTCTGGTGCTCCAAACGCTTAACCAGAATGGCCTAGGGAAAAAATACACATACCGTTGTAATCGGGCGAGTTTCTACTTTCAGATGCAATAGGAATTTTGGGTTAGGTCAATCCGTTCGGGAGATAAGGGAGTTTGAAGCCGAGAAATGGTTGAGAGGGCAAAAAATTTTTCGCACTTCTGCTGCTCCAAACGCTTAACCAGAATGGCCTAGGGAAAAAATACACATACCGTTGTAATCGGGCGAGTTTCTGCTTTCAGGTGCAATAGGAATTTTTGGGTTAGCTCAATCCGCTCGCGAGATATGGAACTTTGAAGCTAAGAAATAGTTGACAAGACGACAAATTTTTCGCAATTCTGCAGCTCCAATCGCTTAACCAGAATGGCCTAGGGGAAAAATACACGTACCTTTGTAATCGGGCGAGTTTCTACTTTCAAATGCAATAGCAATTTTTGGGTTAGGCCAATCCGTTCGCGAGATATGGGAGTTTGAAGACAAGAAATGGTTGAGAAGGCAAAAAATTTTTCGCAATTCTGCTGCTCCAAACGCTTAACCAGAATGGCCTAGGGAAAAAATACACATACCGTTGTAATCGGGCGAGTTTCTGTTTTCAGGTGCAATAGGAATTTTTGGGTTAGCTCAATCCGCTCGCGAGATATGGAACTTTGAATCTAAGAAATGGTTGAGAAGACAACAAATTTTTCGCAATTCTGCTGGTCCAAACGCTTAACCAGAATGGCCTAGGGAAAAAATACGCATACCGTTGTAATCGGGCCAGTTTCTACTTTCAGATGCAATAGGAATTTTTGGGTTAGGTCATTCCGTTCGCGAGATATGGGAGTTTGAAGATAAGAAATGGTTGAGAAGGCAAAAAATTTTTCGCAATTCTGCTGCTCCAAACGCTTAACAAGAATGGCCTAGGGAAAAAATACACATACCGTTGTAATTGGGCGAGTTTCTACTTTCAGATGCAATAGGACTTTTTGGGTTATGTCAATCCGTTCGCGAGATATGGGAGTTTGAAACCAAGAAATGGTAGAGAAGGCAAAAAATTTTTCACAATTCTGCTGCTCCAAACGTTTATCCAGAATGGCCTAGGGAAAAAATACACGTACCGTTGTAATCGGGCAAGTTTCTACTTTCAAGTGCAATAGGAATTTTTGGGTTAGGTCAATCGGTTCGCGACATATGGGAGTTTCAAGCTAAGAAATGGTTGAGAAGACAACAAATTTTTCGCAATTCTGCTGCTCGAAACGCTTAACCAGAATGGCCTAGTGAAAAAATACACATACCGTTGTAATCGGGCGAGTTTCTACTTTCAGTTACAATAGGAATTTTTGGGTTCGGTCAATCCGTTCGCGAGATATGGGACTTTGAAGCTAAGAAATGGTTGACAAGACAACAAATTTTTCGCACTTCTGCTGCTCCAATCGCTTAACCAGAATGCCCTAGGGGAAAAATACACTTACCGTTGTAATCGGGCGAGTTTCTACTTTCAAATGCAATAGGAATTTTTGGGTTAGGTCAATCCGTTCGCGAGATATGAGAGTTTGAAGCTAAGAAATGGTTGAGAAGACAACAAATTTTTCGCAATTCTGTTGCTCCAAACGCATAACCAGAATGGCCTAGGGAAAAAATACACATACCGTTGTAATCGGGCGAGTTTCTACTTTCAGTTACAATAGGAATTTTTGGGTTCGGTCAATCCGTTCGCGAGATATGGGACTTTGAAACTAAGAAATGGTTGACAAGACAACAAATTTTTCGCAATTCTGCTGCTCCAAACGCTTAACCAGAATGGGCTAGGGAAAAAATTCACATACCGTTATAATTGGGCGAGTTTCTACTTTCAAATGCAATAGGAATTTTTGGGTTAGGTCAATCCGTTCGCGAGATATGAGAGTTTGAAGCTAAGAAATGGTTGAGAAGACAACAAATTTTTCGCAATTCTGTTGCTCCAAACGCTTAACCAGAATGGCCTAGGGAAAAAAATCTGCATACCGTCGTAATCGGGCGAGTTTCTACTTTCAGATGCAATAGGAATTTTTGGGATAGGTCAATCCGTTCGCGAGATATGAGAGTTTGAAGCTAAGAAATGGTTGAGAAGACAACAAATTTTTCGCAATTCTGTTGCTCCAAACGCATAACCAGAATGGCCTAGGGAAAAAATACACATACCGTTGTAATCGGCGAGTTTCTACTTTCAGTTACAATAGGAATTTTTGGGTTCGGTCAATCCGTTCGCGAGATATGGGGCTTTGAAGCTAAGAAATGGTTGACAAGACATCAAATTTTTCGCAATTCTGCAGCTCCAATCGATTAACCAGAATGGCCTAGGGGAAAAATACACGTACCTTTGTAATCGGGCGAGTTTCTACTTTCAAATGCAATAGGAATTCTTGGGTTAGGCCAATCCGTTCGCGAGATATGGGAGTTTGAAGCTAAGAAATGGTTGACAAGACAACAAATTTTTCGCAATTCTGCTGCTCCAAACGCTTACCCAGTATGGCCTAGGGAAAAAATAAGCATACCGTTGTAATCGGGCGAGTTTCTACTTTCAGACGCAGCAGGAATTTTTGGGTTAGGTCATTCCGTTCGCGAGATATGGGAGTTTGAAGACAAGAAATGGTTGAGAAGAGAACAAATTTTTCGCAATTCTGCTTCTCCAAATGCTTAACCAGAATGGCCTAGGGAAAAAATACACGTACCGTTGTAATCGGGCGAGTTTCTGCTTTCAAATGCAATAGGAATTTTTGGGTTAGGCCGATCCGGTCGCGAGATATGAGAGTTTGAAGCTAAGAAATGGTTGAGAAGAGAACAAATTTTTCGCAATTCTGCTGCTCCAAACGCCTAACCAGAATGGCCTAGGGAAAAAATATGCATACCGTTGTAATCGGGCGAGTTTCTACATTCAGACTCAGCAGGAATTTTTGGGTTTGGTCAATCCGTTCGCGAGATATGGGACTTTGAAGCTAAGAAATGGTTGAGAAGACAACAAATTTTTCGCAATTCTGCTGCTCCAAACGCTTAACCAGAATGGCCTAGGGAAAAAATACGCATACCGTTGTAATCGGGCGAGTTTCTACTTTCAGTTACAATAGGAATTTTTGGGTTAGGTCAATCCGTTCGCGAGATATGGGACTTTGAGGCTAAGAAATGGTTGACAAGACAAGAAATTTTTCGCACTTCTGCTGCTCCAATCGCTTAACCAGAATGGCCTAGGGGAAAATACACGTACCGTTGTAATCGGGCGAGTTTCTACTTTCAAATGCAATGGGAATTTTTGTGTTATGTCAATCCGTTCTCGAGATATGGGAGTTTGAAGCTAAGAAATGCTTGAGAAGAGAACAAATTTTTCGCAATTCTGCTGCTCCAAACGCTTAACCAGAATGGCCTAGGGAAAAAATACGCATACCGTTAAAATCGGGCAAGTTTCTACTTTCAGACGCAGCAGGTATGTTTGGGTTTGGTCAATCCGTTCGCGAGATATGGGAGTTTGAAGCTTAGAAATGGTTGAGAAGACAACAAATTTTTCGCACTTCTGCTTCTCCAAACGCTTAACCAGAGTGGCCTAGGGAAAAAATACACATAGCGTTGTAATCGGGAGAGTTTCTACTTTCAGACGCAATAGGAATTTTTGGGTTAGGTCAATCCGTTCGCGAGATATGGGACTTTGAGGCTAAGAAATGGTTGACAAGACAACAAATTTTTCGCAATTCTGCTGCTCCAAACGCTTAACCAGAATGGCCTAGGGAAAAAATACACATACCGTTGTAATCGGGCGAGTTTCTACTTTCAGATGCAATAGGAATTTTGGGTTAGGTCAATCCGTTCGGGAGATATAAGAGTTTGAAGCTAAGAAATGGTTGAGAAGAGAACAAATTTTTCGCAATTCTGCTGCTCCAAACGCTTAACCAGAATGGCCTAGGGAAAAAATATGCATACCGTTGTAATCGGGCGAGTTTCTACTTTCAGACGCAGCAGGAATTGTTGGGTTTGGTCAATCCGTTCGCGAGATATGGGACTTTGAATCTAAGAAATGGTTGAGAAGACAACAAATTTTTCGCAATTCTGCTGCTCCAAACGCTTAACCAGAATGGCCTAGGGAAAAAACACGCATACTGTTGTAATCGGGCGAGTTTCTACTTTCAGTTACAATAGGAAATTTTGGGTTAGGTCAATCAGTTCGCGAGATATGGGACTTTGAAGCTAAGAAATGGTTGACAAGACAACAAATTTTTCGCAATTCTGCTGCTCCAATCGCTTAACCAGAATGGCCTGGGGGAAAAATACACGTACCGTTGTAATCGGGCGAGTTTCTACTCTCAAATGCAATAGGAATTTTTGTGTTATGTCAATCCGTTCGCGAGATATGGGAGTTTGAAGCTAAGAAATGCTTGAGAAGAGAACAAATTTTTCGCAATTCTGCTGCTCCAAACGCTTAACCAGAATGGCCTAGGGAAAAAATACGCATACCGTTGTAAACGGGCGAGTTTCTACTTTCAGACGCAGCAGGAATGTTTGGGTTTGGTCAATCCGTTCGCGAGATATGGGAGTTTGAAGCTTAGAAATGGTTGAGAAGACTACAAATTTTTCGCAATTCTGCTGCTCCAAACGCTTAACCAGAATGGCCTAGGGAAAAAATACACATACCGTTGTAATTGGGCGAGTTTCTACATTCAGATGCAATAGGAATTTTTGGGTTAGGTCAATCCGTTCGCGAGATATGAGAGTTTGAAGCTAAGAAATGGTTGGGAAGAGAACAAATTTTTCGCAATTCTGCTGCTCCAAACGCTTAACCAGAATGGCCTAGGGAAAAAATACGCATACCGTTGTAATCGGGCGAGTTTCTACTTTCAAATGCAATAGGAATTTTTAGGTTAGGCCAATCCCTTCGCGAGATATGAGAGTTTGAAGCTAAGAAATGGTTGAGAAGAGAACAAATTTTTCGCAATTCTGCTGCTCCAAACGCTTCACCAGAATGGCCTAGGGAAAAAATACGCATACCGTTGTAACCGGGCGAGTTTCTACTTTCAGTTACAATAGGAATTTTTGGGTTAGGTCAATCCGTTCGCGAGATATGGGACTTTGAATCTATGAAATGGTTGACAAGACAACAAATGTTTCGCAATTCTGCTGCTCCAATCGCTTAACCAGAATTGCCTAGGGGTACAATACACGTACCGTTGTAATCGGGCGAGTTTCTACTTTCAAATGCAGTAGGAATTTTTGGGTTAGGCCAATCCGTTCGCGAGATATGAGAGTTTGAAGCTAAGAAATGCTTCAGAAGAGAACAAATTTTTCGCAATTCTACTGCTCCAAACGCTTAACCAGAATGGCCTAGGGAAAAAATACGCATACCGTTGTAATGGGGCGAGTTTCTACTTTCAGTTACAATAGGAATTTTTGGGTTAGGCCAATCCGTTCGCGAGATATGAGAGTTTGAAGCTAAGGAATGGTTGAGAAGAGAACAAATTTTTCGCAATTCTGGTGCTCCAAACGCTTAACCAGAATGGCCTAGGGAAAAAATACGGATTCCGTTGTAATCGGGCGAGTTTCTACTTTCAGACGCAGCAGGAATTTTTGGGTTTTGTCAATCCGTTCGCGAGATATGGGACTTTCAAGCTAAGAAATGGTTGAGAAGAGAACAAATTTTTCGCAATTCTGCTGGTCCAAACGCTTAACCAGAATGGCCTAGGGAAAAAATACGCATACCGTTGTAATCGGGCCAGTTTCTACTTTCAGACGCAACAGGAATTTTTGGGTTTGGTGAATCCGTACGCGAGATATGGGACTTTGAAGCTAAGAAATGGTTGAGAAGACAACAAATTTTTCGCAATTCTGCTGCTCCAAACGTTTAACCAGAATGGGCAAGGGAAAAAATACACAAACCGTTGTAATCGGGCGAGCTTCTACGTTCAGTTACAATAGGAATTTTTGGGTTAGGTCAATCCGTTCGGGAGATATGGGAGTTTCAAGCCAAGATATGGTTGAGAAGGCAAAAAATTTTTCGCAATTCTGCTGCTCCAAGCGCTTAACCAGAATGGCCTAGGGAAAAAATACGCATACCGTTGTAAACGGGCGAGTTTCTACTTTCAGTTACAATAGGAATTTTTGGGTTAGGTCAAACCGTTCGCGAGATATGGGACTTTGAAGCTAAGAAATGGTTGACAAGACAACAAATTTTTCGCACTTCCGCTGCTCCAATCGCTTAACCAGAATGGCCTAGGGGAAAAATACACGTACCGTTGTAATCGGGCGAGTTTCTGCTTTCAAATGCAATAGGAATTTTTGGGTTAGGCCAATCCGGTCGCGAGATATGAGAGTTTGAAGCTAAGAAATGGTTGAGAAGAGAACAAATTTTTCGCAATTCTGCTTCTCCAAATGCTTAACCAGAATGGCCTAGGGAAAAAATACACGTACCGTTGTAATCGGGCGAGTTTCTGCTTTCAAATGCAATAGGAATTTTTGGGTTAGGCCGATCCGGTCGCGAGATATGAGAGTTTGAAGCTAAGAAATGGTTGAGAAGAGAACAAATTTTTCGCAATTCTGCTGCTCCAAACGCTTAACCAGAATGGCCTAGGGAAAAAATATGCATACCGTTGTAATCGGGCGAGTTTCTACATTCAGACTCAGCAGGAATTTTTGGGTTTGGTCAATCCGTTCGCGAGATATGGGACTTTGAAGCTAAGAAATGGTTGAGAAGAGAACAAATTTTTCGCAATTCTGCTGCTCCAAACGCTTAACCAGAATGGCCTAGGGAAAAAATACGCATACCGTTGTAATCGGGCGAGTTTCTACATTCAGTTACAATAGGAATTTTTGGGTTAGGTCAATCCGTTCGCGAGATATGGGACTTTGAGGCTAAGAAATGGTTGACAAGACAAGAAATTTTTCGCACTTCTGCTGCTCCAATCGCTTAACCAGAATGGCCTAGGGGAAAATACACGTACCGTTAAAATCGGGCAAGTTTCTACTTTCAGACGCAGCAGGTATGTTTGGGTTTGGTCAATCCGTTCGCGAGATATGGGAGTTTGAAGCTTAGAAATGGTTGAGAAGACAACAAATTTTTCGCACTTCTGCTTCTCCAAACGCTTAACCAGAGTGGCCTAGGGAAAAAATACACATAGCGTTGTAATCGGGAGAGTTTCTACTTTCAGACGCAATAGGAATTTTTGGGTTAGGTCAATCCGTTCGCGAGATATGGGACTTTGAGGCTAAGAAATGGTTGACAAGACAACAAATTTTTCGCAATTCTGCTGCTCCAAACGCTTAACCAGAATGGCCTAGGGAAAAAATACACATACCGTTGTAATCGGGCGAGTTTCTACTTTCAGATGCAATAGGAATTTTGGGTTAGGTCAATCCGTTCGGGAGATATAAGAGTTTGAAGCTAAGAAATGGTTGAGAAGAGAACAAATTTTTCGCAATTCTGCTGCTCCAAACGCTTAACCAGAATGGCCTAGGGAAAAAATATGCATACCGTTGTAATCGGGCGAGTTTCTACTTTCAGACGCAGCAGGAATTGTTGGGTTTGGTCAATCCGTTCGCGAGATATGGGACTTTGAATCTAAGAAATGGTTGAGAAGACAACAAATTTTTCGCAATTCTGCTGCTCCAAACGCTTAACCAGAATGGCCTAGGGAAAAAACACGCATACTGTTGTAATCGGGCGAGTTTCTACTTTCAGTTACAATAGGAAATTTTGGGTTAGGTCAATCAGTTCGCGAGATATGGGACTTTGAAGCTAAGAAATGGTTGACAAGACAACAAATTTTTCGCAATTCTGCTGCTCCAATCGCTTAACCAGAATGGCCTGGGGGAAAAATACACGTACCGTTGTAATCGGGCGAGTTTCTACTCTCAAATGCAATAGGAATTTTTGTGTTATGTCAATCCGTTCGCGAGATATGGGAGTTTGAAGCTAAGAAATGCTTGAGAAGAGAACAAATTTTTCGCAATTCTGCTGCTCCAAACGCTTAACCAGAATGGCCTATGGAAAAAATACGCATACCGTTGTAAACGGGCGAGTTTCTACTTTCAGACGCAGCAGGAATGTTTGGGTTTGGTCAATCCGTTCGCGAGATATGGGAGTTTGAAGCTTAGAAATGGTTGAGAAGACTACAAATTTTTCGCAATTCTGCTGCTCCAAACGCTTAACCAGAATGGCCTAGGGAAAAAATACACATACCGTTGTAATTGGGCGAGTTTCTACATTCAGATGCAATAGGAATTTTTGGGTTAGGTCAATCCGTTCGCGAGATATGAGAGTTTGAAGCTAAGAAATGGTTGGGAAGAGAACAAATTTTTCGCAATTCTGCTGCTCCAAACGCTTAACCAGAATGGCCTAGGGAAAAAATACGCATACCGTTGTAATCGGGCGAGTTTCTACTTTCAAATGCAATAGGAATTTTTAGGTTAGGCCAATCCCTTCGCGAGATATGAGAGTTTGAAGCTAAGAAATGGTTGAGAAGAGAACAAATTTTTCGCAATTCTGCTGCTCCAAACGCTTCACCAGAATGGCCTAGGGAAAAAATACGCATACCGTTGTAACCGGGCGAGTTTCTACTTTCAGTTACAATAGGAATTTTTGGGTTAGGTCAATCCGTTCGCGAGATATGGGACTTTGAATCTATGAAATGGTTGACAAGACAACAAATGTTTCGCAATTCTGCTGCTACAATCGCTTAACCAGAATTGCCTAGGGGTACAATACACGTACCGTTGTAATCGGGCGAGTTTCTACTTTCAAATGCAGTAGGAATTTTTGGGTTAGGCCAATCCGTTCGCGAGATATGAGAGTTTGAAGCTAAGAAATGCTTCAGAAGAGAACAAATTTTTCGCAATTCTACTGCTCCAAACGCTTAACCAGAATGGCCTAGGGAAAAAATACGCATACCGTTGTAATGGGGCGAGTTTCTACTTTCAGTTACAATAGGAATTTTTGGGTTAGGCCAATCCGTTCGCGAGATATGAGAGTTTGAAGCTAAGGAATGGTTGAGAAGAGAACAAATTTTTCGCAATTCTGGTGCTCCAAACGCTTAACCAGAATGGCCTAGGGAAAAAATACGGATTCCGTTGTAATCGGGCGAGTTTCTACTTTCAGACGCAGCAGGAATTTTTGGGTTTTGTCAATCCGTTCGCGAGATATGGGACTTTCAAGCTAAGAAATGGTTGAGAAGAGAACAAATTTTTCGCAATTCTGCTGGTCCAAACGCTTAACCAGAATGGCCTAGGGAAAAAATACGCATACCGTTGTAATCGGGCCAGTTTCTACTTTCAGACGCAACAGGAATTTTTGGGTTTGGTGAATCCGTACGCGAGATATGGGACTTTGAAGCTAAGAAATGGTTGAGAAGACAACAAATTTTTCGCAATTCTGCTGCTCCAAACGTTTAACCAGAATGGGCAAGGGAAAAAATACACAAACCGTTGTAATCGGGCGAGTTTCTACGTTCAGTTACAATAGGAATTTTTGGGTTAGGTCAATCCGTTCGGGAGATATGGGAGTTTCAAGCCAAGATATGGTTGAGAAGGCAAAAAATTTTTCGCAATTCTGCTGCTCCAAGCGCTTAACCAGAATGGCCTAGGGAAAAAATACGCATACCGTTGTAATCGGGCGAGTTTCTACTTTCAGTTACAATAGGAATTTTTGGGTTAGGTTAATCCGTTCGCGAGGTATGGGACTTTGAAGCTAAGAAATGGTTGACAAGACAACAAATTTTTCGCACTTCCGCTGCTCCAATCGCTTAACCAGAATGGCCTAGGGGAAAAATACACGTACCGTTGTAATCGGGCGAGTTTCTGCTTTCAAATGCAATAGGAATTTTTGGGTTAGGCCAATCCGGTCGCGAGATATGAGAGTTTGAAGCTAAGAAATGGTTGAGAAGAGAACAAATTTTTCGCAATTCTGCTTCTCCAAATGCTTAACCAGAATGGCCTAGGGAAAAAATACACGTACCGTTGTAATCGGGCGAGTTTCTGCTTTCAAATGCAATAGGAATTTTTGGGTTAGGCCGATCCGGTCGCGAGATATGAGAGTTTGAAGCTAAGAAATGGTTGAGAAGAGAACAAATTTTTCGCAATTCTGCTGCTCCAAACGCTTAACCAGAATGGCCTAGGGAAAAAATATGCATACCGTTGTAATCGGGCGAGTTTCTACATTCAGACTCAGCAGGAATTTTTGGGTTTGGTCAATCCGTTCGCGAGATATGGGACTTTGAAGCTAAGAAATGGTTGAGAAGAGAACAAATTTTTCGCAATTCTGCTGCTCCAAACGCTTAACCAGAATGGCCTAGGGAAAAAATACGCATACCGTTGTAATCGGGCGAGTTTCTACATTCAGTTACAATAGGAATTTTTGGGTTAGGTCAATCCGTTCGCGAGATATGGGACTTTGAGGCTAAGAAATGGTTGACAAGACAAGAAATTTTTCGCACTTCTGCTGCTCCAATCGCTTAACCAGAATGGCCTAGGGGAAAATACACGTACCGTTGTAATCGGGCGAGTTTCTACTTTCAAATGCAATGGGAATTTTTGTGTTATGTCAATCCGTTCTCGAGATATGGGAGTTTGAATCTAAGAAATGCTTGAGAAGAGAACAAATTTTTCGCAATTCTGCTGCTCCAAACGCTTAACCAGAATGGCCTAGGGAAAAAATACGCATACCGTTAAAATCGGGCAAGTTTCTACTTTCAGACGCAGCAGGTATGTTTGGGTTTGGTCAATCCGTTCGCGAGATATGGGAGTTTGAAGCTTAGAAATGGTTGAGAAGACAACAAATTTTTCGCAATTCTGCAGCTCCAATCGCTTAACCAGAATGGCCTAGGGGAAAAATACACGTACCTTTGTAATCGGGCGAGTTTCTACTTTCAAATGCAATAGCAATTTTTGGGTTAGGCCAATCCGTTCGCGAGATATAAGAGTTTGAAGCTAAGAAATGGTTGAGAAGAGAACAAATTTTTCGCAATTCTGCTGCTCCAAACGCTTAACCAGAATGGCCTAGGGAAAAAATATGCATACCGTTGTAATCGGGCGAGTTTCTACTTTCAGACGCAGCAGGAATTGTTGGGTTTGGTCAATCCGTTCGCGAGATATGGGACTTTGAATCTAAGAAATGGTTGAGAAGACAACAAATTTTTCGCAATTCTGCTGCTCCAAACGCTTAACCAGAATGGCCTAGGGAAAAAACACGCATACTGTTGTAATCGGGCGAGTTTCTACTTTCAGTTACAATAGGAACTTTTGGGTTAGGTCAATCCGTTCGCGAGAAATGGGACTTTGAAGCTAAGAAATGGTTGAGAAGACAACAAATTTTTCGCAATTCTGCTGCTCCAAACGCTTAACCAGAAAGCCCTAGGGAAAAAATATGCATACTGTTGTAATCGGGCGAGTTTCTACTTTCAGTTACAATAGGAAATTTTGGGTTAGGTCAATCAGTTCGCGAGATATGGGACTTTGAAGCTAAGAAATGGTTGACAAGACAACAAATTTTTCGCAATTCTGCTGCTCCAATCGCTTAACCAGAATGGCCTAGGGGAAAAATACACGTACCGTTGTAATCGGGCGAGTTTCTACTCTCAAATGCAATAGGAATTTTTGTGTTATGTCAATCCGTTCGCGAGATATGGGAGTTTGAAGCTAAGAAATGCTTGAGAAGAGAACAAATTTTTCGCAATTCTGCTGCTCCAAACGCTTAACCAGAATGGCCTAGGGAAAAAATACGCATACCGTTGTAAACGGGCGAGTTTCTACTTTCAGACGCAGCAGGAATGTTTGGGTTTGGTCAATCCGTTCGCGAGATATGGGAGTTTGAAGCTTAGAAATGGTTGAGAAGACTACAAATTTTTCGCAATTCTGCTGCTCCAAACGCTTAACCAGAATGGCCTAGGGAAAAAATACACATACCGTTGTAATTGGGCGAGTTTCTACATTCAGATGCAATAGGAATTTTTGGGTTAGGTCAATCCGTTCGCGAGATATGGACTTTGAAGCTAAGAAATGGTTGACAATACAACAATTTTTTCGCAATTCTGCTGCCCCAATCGCTTAACCAGAATGGCCTAGGGGAAAAATACACGTACCGTTGTAATCGGGGGAGTTTCTACTTTCAAATGCAATAGGAATTTTTGGGTTAGGCCAATCCCTTCGCGAGATATGAGAGTTTGAAGCTAAGAAATGGTTGAGAAGAGAACAAATTTTTCGCAATTCTGCTGCTCCAAACGCTTCACCAGAATGGCCTAGGGAAAAAATACGCATACCGTTGTAACCGGGCGAGTTTCTACTTTCAGTTAAAATAGGAATTTTTGGGTTAGGTCAATCCGTTCGCGAGATATGGGACTTTGAATCTATGAAATGGTTGACAAGACAACAAATGTTTCGCAATTCTGCTGCTCCAATCGCTTAACCAGAATGGCCTAGGGGTACAATACACGTACCGTTGTAATCGGGCGAGTTTCTACTTTCAAATGCAGTAGGAATTTTTGGGATAGGCCAATCCGTTCGCGAGATATGAGAGTTTGAAGCTAAGAAATGGTTGGGAAGAGAACAAATTTTTCGCAATTCTGCTGCTCCAAACGCTTAACCAGAATGGCCTAGGGAAAAAATACGCATACCGTTGTAATCAGGCGAGTTTCTACATTCAGTTACAATAGGAATTTTTGGGTTAGGTCAATCCGTTCGCGAGGTATGGGACTTTGAAGCTAAGAAATGGTTGACAAGACAACAAATTTTTCGCACTTCCGCTGCTCCAATCGCTTAACCAGAATGGCCTAGGGGAAAAATACACGTACCGTTGTAATCGGGCGAGTTTCTGCTTTCAAATGCAATAGGAATTTTTGGGTTAGGCCAATCCGGTCGCGAGATATGAGAGTTTGAAGCTAAGAAATGGTTGAGAAGAGAACAAATTTTTCGCAATTCTGCTTCTCCAAATGCTTAACCAGAATGGCCTAGGGAAAAAATACACGTACCGTTGTAATCGGGCGAGTTTCTGCTTTCAAATGCAATAGGAATTTTTGGGTTAGGCCGATCCGGTCGCGAGATATGAGAGTTTGAAGCTAAGAAATGGTTGAGAAGAGAACAAATTTTTCGCAATTCTGCTGCTCCAAACGCTTAACCAGAATGGCCTAGGGAAAAAATATGCATACCGTTGTAATCGGGCGAGTTTCTACATTCAGACTCAGCAGGAATTTTTGGGTTTGGTCAATCCGTTCGCGAGATATGGGACTTTGAAGCTAAGAAATGGTTGAGAAGAGAACAAATTTTTCGCAATTCTGCTGCTCCAAACGCTTAACCAGAATGGCCTAGGGAAAAAATACGCATACCGTTGTAATCGGGCGAGTTTCTACATTCAGTTACAATAGGAATTTTTGGGTTAGGTCAATCCGTTCGCGAGATATGGGACTTTGAGGCTAAGAAATGGTTGACAAGACAAGAAATTTTTCGCACTTCTGCTGCTCCAATCGCTTAACCAGAATGGCCTAGGGGAAAATACACGTACCGTTGTAATCGGGCGAGTTTCTACTTTCAAATGCAATGGGAATTTTTGTGTTATGTCAATCCGTTCTCGAGATATGGGAGTTTGAAGCTAAGAAATGCTTGAGAAGAGAACAAATTTTTCGCAATTCTGCTGCTCCAAACGCTTAACCAGAATGGCCTAGGGAAAAAATACGCATACCGTTAAAATCGGGCAAGTTTCTACTTTCAGACGCAGCAGGTATGTTTGGGTTTGTTCAATCCGTTCGCGAGATATGGGAGTTTGAAGCTTAGAAATGGTTGAGAAGACAACAAATTTTTCGCAATTCTGCAGCTCCAATCGCTTAACCAGAATGGCCTAGGGGAAAAATACACGTTCCTTTGTAATCGGGCGAGTTTCTACTTTCAAATGCAATAGCAATTTTTGGGTTAGGCCAATCCGTTCGCGAGATATAAGAGTTTGAAGCTAAGAAATGGTTGAGAAGAGAACAAATTTTTCGCAATTCTGCTGCTCCAAACGCTTAACCAGAATGGCCTAGGGAAAAAATATGCATACCGTTGTAATCGGGCGAGTTTCTACTTTCAGACGCAGCAGGAATTGTTGGGTTTGGTCAATCCGTTCGCGAGATATGGGACTTTGAATCTAAGAAATGGTTGAGAAGACAACAAATTTTTCGCAATTCTGCTGCTCCAAACGCTTAACCAGAATGGCCTAGGGAAAAAACACGCATACTGTTGTAATCGGGCGAGTTTCTACTTTCAGTTACAATAGGAACTTTTGGGTTAGGTCAATCCGTTCGCGAGAAATGGGACTTTGAAGCTAAGAAATGGTTGAGAAGACAACAAATTTTTCGCAATTCTGCTGCTCCAAACGCTTAACCAGAAAGCCCTAGGGAAAAAATATGCATACTGTTGTAATCGGGCGAGTTTCTACTTTCAGTTACAATAGGAAATTTTGGGTTAGGTCAATCAGTTCGCGAGATATGGGACTTTGAAGCTAAGAAATGGTTGACAAGACAACAAATTTTTCGCAATTCTGCTGCTCCAATCGCTTAACCAGAATGGCCTAGGGGAAAAATACACGTACCGTTGTAATCGGGCGAGTTTCTACTCTCAAATGCAATAGGAATTTTTGTGTTATGTCAATCCGTTCGCGAGATATGGGAGTTTGAAGCTAAGAAATGCTTGAGAAGAGAACAAATTTTTCGCAATTCTGCTGCTCCAAACGCTTAACCAGAATGGCCTAGGGAAAAAATACGCATACCGTTGTAAACGGGCGAGTTTCTACTTTCAGACGCAGCAGGAATGTTTGGGTTTGGTCAATCCGTTCGCGAGATATGGGAGTTTGAAGCTTAGAAATGGTTGAGAAGACTACAAATTTTTCGCAATTCTGCTGCTCCAAACGCTTAACCAGAATGGCCTAGGGAAAAAATACACATACCGTTGTAATTGGGCGAGTTTCTACATTCAGATGCAATAGGAATTTTTGGGTTAGGTCAATCCGTTCGCGAGATATGGACTTTGAAGCTAAGAAATGGTTGACAATACAACAATTTTTTCGCAATTCTGCTGCCCCAATCGCTTAACCAGAATGGCCTAGGGGAAAAATACACGTACCGTTGTAATCGGGGGAGTTTCTACTTTCAAATGCAATAGGAATTTTTGGGTTAGGCCAATCCCTTCGCGAGATATGAGAGTTTGAAGCTAAGAAATGGTTGAGAAGAGAACAAATTTTTCGCAATTCTGCTGCTCCAAACGCTTCACCAGAATGGCCTAGGGAAAAAATACGCATACCGTTGTAACCGGGCGAGTTTCTACTTTCAGTTAAAATAGGAATTTTTGGGTTAGGTCAATCCGTTCGCGAGATATGGGACTTTGAATCTATGAAATGGTTGACAAGACAACAAATGTTTCGCAATTCTGCTGCTCCAATCGCTTAACCAGAATGGCCTAGGGGTACAATACACGTACCGTTGTAATCGGGCGAGTTTCTACTTTCAAATGCAGTAGGAATTTTTGGGATAGGCCAATCCGTTCGCGAGATATGAGAGTTTGAAGCTAAGAAATGGTTGGGAAGAGAACAAATTTTTCGCAATTCTGCTGCTCCAAACGCTTAACCAGAATGGCCTAGGGGTACAATACACGTACCGTTGTAATCGGACGAGTTTCTACTTTCAAATGCAATAGGAATTTTTGGGTTAGGCTAATCCGTTCGCGAGATATGAGAGTTTGAAGCTAAGAAATGGTTGGGAAGAGAACAAATTTTTCGCAATTCTGCTGCTCCAAACGCTTAACCAGAATGGCCTAGGGAAAAAATACGCATACCGTTGTAATCGGGCGAGTTTCTACTTTCAAATGCACTAGGAATTTTTGTGTTATGTCAATCCGTTCGCGAGATATGGGAGTTTGAAGCTAAGAAATGCTTCAGAAGAGAACAAATTTTTCGCAATTCTACTGCTCCAAACGCTTAACCAGAATGGCCTAGGGAAAAAATACGCATACCGTTGTAATGGGGCGAGTTTCTACTTTCAGTTACAATAGGAATTTTTGGGTTAGGCCAATCCGTTCGCGAGATATGAGAGTTTGAAGCTAAGAAATGGTTGAGAAGAGAACAAATTTTTCGCAATTCTGGTGCTCCAAACGCTTAACCAGAATGGCCTAGGGAAAAAATACGGATTCCGTTGTAATCGGGCGAGTTTCTACTTTCAGACGCAGCAGGAATTTTTGGGTTTTGTCAATCCGTTCGCGAGATATGGGACTTTCAAGCTAAGAAATGGTTGAGAAGAGAACAAATTTTTCGCAATTCTGCTGGTCCAAACGCTTAACCAGAATGGCCTAGGGAAAAAATACGCATACCGTTGTAATTGGGCCAGTTTCTACTTTCAGACGCAACAGGAATTTTTGGGTTTGGTGAATCCGTACGCGAGATATGGGACTTTGAAGCTAAGAAATGGTTGAGAAGACAACAAATTTTTCGCAATTCTGCTGCTCCAAACGTTTAACCAGAATGGGCAAGGGAAAAAATACACAAACCGTTGTAATCGGGCGAGTTTCTACGTTCAGTTACAATAGGAATTTTTGGGTTAGGTCAATCCGTTCGGGAGATATGGGAGTTTCAAGCCAAGAAATGGTTGAGAAGGCAAAAAATTTTTCGCAATTCTGCTGCTCCAAGGGCTTAACCAGAATGGCCTAGGGAAAAAATACGCATACCGTTGTAATCGGGCGAGTTTCTACTTTCAGTTACAATAGGAATTTTTGGGTTAGGTCAATCCGTTCGCGAGGTATGGGACTTTGAAGCTAAGAAATGGTTGACAAGACAACAAATTTTTCGCACTTCTGCTGCTCCAATCGCTTAACCAGAATGGCCTAGGGGAAAAATACACGTACCGTTGTAATCGGGCGAGTTTCTACTTTCAAATGCACTAGGATTTTTGTGTTATGTCAATCCGTTCGCGAGATATGGGAGTTTGAAGCTAAGAAATGCTTCAGAAGAGAACAAATTTTTCGCAATTCTACTGCTCCAAACGCTTAACCAGAATGGCCTAGGGAAAAAATACGCAAACCGTTGTAATCGGGCGAGTTCCTACTTTCAGTTACAATAGGAATTTTTGGGTTAGGTCAATCCGTTCGCGAGATATGGGACTTTGAGGCTAAGAAATGGTTGACAAGACAAGAAATTTTTCGCACTTCTGCTGCTCCAATCGCTTAACCAGAATGGCCTAGGGGAAAATACACGTACCGTTGTAATCGGGCGAGTTTCTACTTTCAAATGCAATGGGAATTTTTGTGTTATGTCAATCCGTTCTCGAGATATGGGAGTTTGAAGCTAAGAAATGCTTGAGAAGAGAACAAATTTTTCGCAATTCTGCTGCTCCAAACGCTTAACCAGAATGGCCAAGGGAAAAAATACGCATACCGTTGTAATCGGGCAAGTTTCTACTTTCAGACGCAGCAGGTATGTTTGGGTTTGGTCAATCCGTTCGCGAGATATGGGAGTTTGAAGCTTAGAAATGGTTGAGAAGACAACAAATTTTTCGCACTTCTGCTTCTCCAAACGCTTAACCAGAGTGGCCTAGGGAAAAAATACACATAGCGTTGTAATCGGGAGAGTTTCTACTTTCAGACGCAACAGGAATTTTTGGGTTAGGTCAATCCATGCGCGAGGTATGGGAGTTTGAAGCCAAGAAATGGTTGAGGAGGCAAAAAATTTTTCGCAATTCTGCTGCTCCAAACGCTTAACCAGAACGGTCTAGGGGAAAAATACACGTACCGTTGTAATCGGGCGAGTTTCTACTTTCAAATGCACTAGGATTTTTGTGTTATGTCAATCCGTTCGCGAGATATGGGAGTTTGAAGCTAAGAAATGCTTCAGAAGAGAACAAATTTTTCGCAATTCTACTGCTCCAAACGCTTAACCAGAATGGCCTAGGGAAAAAATACGCAAACCGTTGTAATCGGGCGAGTTTCTACTTTCAGTTACAATAGGAATTTTTGGGTTAGGTCAATCCGTTCGCGAGGTATGGGACTTTGAAGCTAAGAAATGGTTGACAAGACAACAAATTTTTCGCAATTCTGCTGCTCCAAACGCTTAACCAGAAAGCCCTAGGGAAAAAATACGCATACTGTTGTAATCGGGCGAGTTTCTACTTTCAGTTACAATAGGAAATTTTGGGTTAGGTCAATCAGTTCGCGAGATATGGGACTTTGAAGCTAAGAAATGGTTGACAAGACAACAAATTTTTCGCAATTCTGCTGCTCCAATCGCTTAACCTGAATGGCCTAGGGGAAAAATACACGTACCGTTGTAATCGGGCGAGTTTCTACTCTCAAATGCAATAGGAATTTTTGTGTTATGTCAATCCGTTCGCGAGATATGGGAGTTTGAAGCTAAGAAATGCTTGAGAAGAGAACAAATTTTTCGCAATTCTGCTGCTCCAAACGCTTAACCAGAATGGCCTAGGGAAAAAATACGCATACCGTTGTAAACGGGCGAGTTTCTACTTTCAGACGCAGCAGGAAAGTTTGGGTTTGGTCAATCCGTTCGCGAGATATGGGAGTTTGAAGCTTAGAAATGGTTGAGAAGACAACAAATTTTTCGCAATTCTGCTGCTCCAAACGCTTAACCAGAATGGCCTAGGGAAAAAATACACATACCGTTGTAATTGGGCGAGTTTCTACTTCCAGATGCAATAGGAATTTTTGGGTTAGGTCAATCCGTTCGCGAGATATGGACTTTGAAGCTAAGAAATGGTTGACAATACAACAATTTTTTCGCAATTCTGCTGCCCCAATCGCTTAACCAGAATGGCCTAGGGGAAAAATACACGTACCGTTGTAATCGGGCGAGTTTCTACTTTCAAATGCAGTAGGAATTTTTGGGTTAGGCTAATCCGTTCGCGAGATATGAGAGTTTGAAGCTAAGAAATGGTTGGGAAGAGAACAAATTTTTCGCAATTCTGCTGCTCCAAACGCTTAACCAGAATGGCCTAGGGGTACAATACACGTACCGTTGTAATCGGGCGAGTTTCTACTTTCAGTTACAATAGGAATTTTTGGGTTAGGTCAATCCGTTCGCGAGGTATGGGACTTTGAAGCTAAGAAATGGTTGACAAGACAACAAATTTTTCGCACTTCTGCTGCTCCAATCGCTTAACCAGAATGGCCTAGGGGAAAAATACACGTACCGTTGTAATGGGGCGAGTTTCTACTTTCAGTTACAATAGGAATTTTTGGGTTAGACCAATCCGTTCGCGAGATATGAGAGTTTGAAGCTAAGAAATAGTTGAGAAGAGAACAAATTTTTCGCAATTCTGCTGCTCCAAACGCTTAACCAGAATGGCCTAGGGAAAAAATACACAAACCGTTGTAATCGGGCGAGTTTCTACGTTCAGTTCCAATAGGAATTTTTGGATTAGGTCAATCCGTTCGGGAGATATGGGAGTTTCAAGCCAAGAAATGGTTGAGAAGGCAAAAAATTTTTCGCAATTCTGCTGCTCCAAACGCTTAACCAGAATGGCCTAGGGAAAAAATACGCATACCGTTGTAATCGGGCGAGTTTCTACTTTCAGTTACAATAGGAATTTTTGGGTTAGGTCAATCCGTTCGCGAGGTATGGAACTTTGAAGCTAAGAAATGGTTGACAAGACAACAAATTTTTCGCAATTCTGCAGCTCCAATCGCTTAACCAGAATGGCCTAGGGGAAAAATACACGTACTTTTGTAATCGGGCGAGCTTCTACTTTCAAATGCAATAGCAATTTTTGGGTTAGGCCAATCCGTTCGCGAGATATAAGAGTTTGAAGCTAAGAAATGGATGAGAAGAGAACAAATTTTTCGCAATTCTGCTGCTCCAAACGCTTAACCAGAATGGCCTAGGGGTACAATACACGTACCGTTGTAATCGGGCGAGTTTCTACTTTCAGTTACAATAGGAAATTTTGGGTTAGGTCAATCAGTTCGCGAGATATGGGACTTTGAAGCTAAGAAATGGTTGACAAGACAACAAATTTTTCGCACTCCTTCTGCTCCAATCGCTTAACCAGAATGGCCTAGGGGAAAAATACACGTACCGTTGTAATCGGGCGAGTTTCTACTTTCAAATGCAATAGGAATTTTTGGGTTAGGTCAATCCGTTCGCGAGATATGAGAGTTTGAAGCTAAGAATTGGTTGAGAAGACAACAAATTTTTCGCAATTCTGTTGCTCCAAACGCTTAACCAGAATGGCCTAGGGAAAAAAATCTGCATACCGTTATAATTGGGCGAGTTTCTACTTTCAGACGCAACAGGAATTTTTGGGTTAGGACAATCCGTTCGCGAGATATGGAAGTTTGAAGCCATGAAATGGTTGAGAAGGCAAAAAATTTTGCGCAATTCTGCTGCTCCAAACGCTTAAACAGAATGGCCTAGGGAAAAAATACACCTACCGTTGTAATCGGGCGAGCTTCTACTTTCAGATGCAATAGGAATTTTTGGGTTTGGTCAATCCGTTCGCGAGATATGGGAGTTTGAAGCCAAGAAATGGTTGAGAAGGCAAAAAATTTTTGCGCAATTCTGCTGCTCTAAACGCTTAACCAGGATGGCCTAGGGTAAAAATACACACACCGTTGTAATCGGGCGAGTTTCTACTTTCAGATGCAATAGGAATTTTTGGGTTAGGTCAATCCGTTCGCGAGATATGGGAGTTTGAAGCCAAGAAATGGTAGAGAAGGCAAAAAATGTTTCACAATTCTGCTGCTCCAAACGCTTAACCAGAATGGCGCAGCGAAAAAATACACATACCGTTGTAATCGGGCGAGTTTCTACTTTCAGATGCAATAGGAATTTTTGGGTTAGGTCATTCCGTTCGCGAGATATGGGAGTTTGAAGACAAGAAATGGTTGAGAAGGCAAAAAATTTTTCGCAATTCTGCTGCTCCAATCGCTTAACCAGAATGGCCTAGGGGAAAAATACACATACCGTTGTAATTGGGCGAGTTTCTACTTTCAGATGCAATAGGACTTTTTGGGTTATGTCAATCCGTTCGCGAGATATGGGAGTTTGAAGCCAAGAAATGGTTGAGAAGACAACAAATTTTTCGCAATTCTGCTGCTCGAAACGCTTAACCAGAATGGCCTAGGGAAAAAATACACATACCGTTGTAATCGGGCGAGTTTCTACTTTCAGTTACAATAGGAATTTTTGGGTTCGGTCAATCCGTTCGCGAGATATGGGACTTTGAAGCTAAGAAATGGTTGACAAGACAACAAATTTTTCGCACTCCTTCTGCTCCAATCGCTTAACCAGAATGGCCTAGGGGAAAAATACACGTACCTTTGTAATCGGGCGTGTTTCTACTTTCAAATGCAATAGGAATTTTTGGGTTAGGTCTATCCGTTCGCGAGATATGAGAGTTTGAAGCTAATAAATGGTTGAGAAGACAACAAATTTTTCGCAATTCTGCTGCTCCAAACGCTTAACCAGAATGGCCTCGGGACAAAATACACATACCGTTGTAATCGGGCGAGTTTCTACTTTCAGTTACAATAGGAATTTTTGGGTTCGGTCAATCCGTTCGCGAGATATGGGACTTTGAAGCTAAGAAATGGTTGACAAGACAACAAATTTTTCGCACTTCTGCTGCTCCAATCGCTTAACCAGAATGCCCTAGGGGAAAAATACACGTACCGTTGTAATCGGGCGAGTTTCTACTTTCAGTTACAATAGGAATTTTTGGGTTCGGTCAATCCGTTCGCGAGATATGGGACTTTGAAACTAAGAAATGGTTGACAAGACAACAAATTTTTCGCAATTCTGCTGCTCCAAACGCTTAACCAGAATGGGCTAGGGAAAAAATTCACATACCGTTATAATTGGGCGAGTTTCTACTTTCAAATGCAATAGGAATTTTTGGGTTAGGTCAATCCGTTCGCGAGATATGAGAGTTTGAAGCTAAGAAATGGTTGAGAAGACAACAAATTTTTCGCAATTCTGTTGCTCCAAACGCTTAACCAGAATGGCCTAGGGAAAAAAATCTGCATACCGTCGTAATCGGGCGAGTTTCTACTTTCAGATGCAATAGGAATTTTTGGGTTAGGTCAATCCGTTCGCGAGATATGAGAGTTTGAAGCTAAGACATGGTTGAGAAGACAACAAATTTTTCGCAATTCTGTTGCTCCAAACGCATAACCAGAATGGCCTAGGGAAAAAATACACATACCGTTGTAATCGGCGAGTTTCTACTTTCAGTTACAATAGGAATTTTTGGGTTCGGTCAATCCGTTCGCGAGATATGGGACTTTGAAGCTAAGAAATGGTTGAGAAGACAACAAATTTTTCGCAATTCTGCTGCTCCAAACGCTTAACCAGAATGGGCTAGGGAAAAAATTCACATACCGTTATAATTGGGCGAGTTTCTACTTTCAAATGCAATAGGAATTTTTGGGTTAGGTCAATCCGTTCGCGAGATATGAGAGTTTGAAGCTAAGAAATGGTTGAGAAGACAACAAATTTTTCGCAATTCTGTTGCTCCAAACGCTTAACCAGAATGGCCTAGGGAAAAAATACGCATACCGTTGTAATTGGGCGAGTTTCTACTTTCAGTTACAATAGGAACTTTGGGTTAGGTCAATCCGTTCGCGAGATATGGGACTTTGAAGCTAAGAAATGGTTGACAAGGCAACAAATTTTTCGCAATTCTGCTGCTCCAATCGCTTAACCAGAATGACCCAGGGAAAAAATACACGTACCGTTGAAATCGGGCGAGTTTCTGCTTTCAAATGCAATAGGAATTTTTGGGTTAGGATGATCCGGTCGCGAGATATAAGTGTTTGAAGCTAAGAAATGGTTGAGAAGAGAACAAATTTTTCGCACTTCTGCTGCTCCAAACGCTTAACCAGAATGGCCTAGGGAAAAAATACACATAGCGTTGTAATCGGGAGAGTTTCTACTTTCAGACGCAACAGGAATTTTTGGGTTAGGTCAATCCGTTCGCGAGATATGGGAGTTTGAAGCCAAGAAATGGTTGAGGAGGCAAAAAATTTTTGGCAATTCTGCTGCTCCAAACGCTTAACCAGAATGGCCTAGGGAAAAAATACACATACCATTGTAATCGGGCGAGTTTCTACCTTCAGATGCAATAGGAATTTCTTGGTTAGGACAATCCGTTCGCGAGATATGGGAGTTTGAAGCCAGGAAATGTTTGGGAAGGCAAAAAATTTTTCGCAATTCAGCTGCTCCAAACGCTTAACCAGAATGGCCTAGGGAAAAAATACACATACCGTTGTAATCGGGCGAGTTTCTGCTTTCAGATGCAATAGGAATTTTTGGGTTAGCTCAATCCGTTCGCGAGATATGGAACTTTGAAGCTAAGAAATGGTTGACAAGACATCAAATTTTTCGCAATTCTGCAGCTCCAATCGCTTAACCAGAATGGCCTAGGGGAAAAATACACGTACCTTTGTAATCGGGCGAGTTTCTACTTTCAAATGCAATAGGAATTCTTGGGTTAGGCCAATCCGTTCGCGAGATATGTGAGTTTGAAGCTAAGAAATGGTTGAGAAGAGAACAAATTTTTCGCAATTCTGCTGCTCCAAACGCTTAACCAGAATGGCCTAGGGAAAAAATATGCATACCGTTGTAATCGGGCGAGTTTCTACTTTCAGACGCAGCAGGAATTTTTGGGTTTGGTCAATCCGTTCGCGAGATATGGGACTTTGAAGCTAAGAAATGGTTGAGAAGACAACAAATTTTTCGCAATTCTGCTGCTCCAAACGCTTAACCAGAATGGCCTAGGGAAAAAATGCGCATACTGTTGTAATCGGGCGAGTTTCTACTTTCAGTTACAATAGGAACATTTGGGTTAGGTCAATCAGTTCGCGAGATATGGGACTTTGAAGCTAAGAAATGGTTGACAAGACAACAAATTTTTCGCACTTCTGCTGCTTCAATCGCTTACCCAGAATGAACCAGGGGAAAAATACACGTACCGTTGTAATCGGGCGAGTTTCTACTTTCAAATGCAATAGGAATTTTTGGGTTAGGTCAATCCGTTCGCGAGATATGGGAGTTTGAAGCTAAGAAATGCTTGAGAAGAGAACAAATTTTTCGCAATTCTGCTGCTCCAAACGCTTAACCAGAATGGCCTAGGGAAAAAATACACATACCGTTGTAATCGGGCGAGTTTCTACTTTCAGATGCAACAGGAATTTTTGGGTTAGGTCAATCCGTTCCCGAGATATGGGACTTTGAAGCAAAGAAATGGTTGACAAGACAACAAATTTTTCGCACTTCTGCTACTCCAATCGCTTAACCAGCATGGCCTAGGGGAAAAATACAGGTACCGTTGTAATCGGATGAGTTTCTGCTTTCAAATGCAATAGGAATTTTTGGGTTAGGCCGATCCGGTCCCGAGATATGAGAGTTTGAACCTAAGAAATGGTTGAGAAGAGAACAAATTTTTCGCAATTCTGCTGCTCCAAACGCTTAACCAGAATGGCCTAGGGAGAAAATACACGTACCGTTGTAATCGGGCGAGTTTCTACTTTCAGTTACAATAGGAATTTTTGGGTTCGGTCAATCCGTTCGCGAGATATGGGACTTTGAAGCTAAGAAATGGTTGAGAAGAGAACAAATTTTTCGCAATTCTGCTGCTCCAAACGCTTAACCAGAATGGCCTAGGGAAAAAATACGCATACCGTTGTAATCGGGCGAGTTTCTACTTTCAGTCGCAGCAGGAATGTTTGGGTTTGGTCAATCCGTTCGCGAGATATGGGAGTTTGAAGCTTAGAAATGGTTGAGAAGACAACAAATTTTTCGCACTTCTGCTGCTCCAAACGCTTAACCAGAATGGCCTAGGGAAAAAATGCGCATACTGTTGTAATCGGGCGAGTTTCTACTTTCAGTTACAATAGGAACATTTGGGTTAGGTCAATCAGTTCGCGAGATATGGGACTTTGAAGCTAAGAAATGGTTGACAAGACAACAAATTTTTCGCACTTCTGCTGCTTCAATCGCTTACCCAGAATGAACCAGGGGAAAAATACACGTACCGTTGTAATCGGGCGAGTTTCTACTTTCAAATGCAATAGGAATTTTTGGGTTAGGTCAATCCGTTCGCGAGATATGGGAGTTTGAAGCTAAGAAATGCTTGAGAAGAGAACAAATTTTTCGCAATTCTGCTGCTCCAAACGCTTAACCAGAATGGCCTAGGGAAAAAATACACATACCGTTGTAATCGGGCGAGTTTCTACTTTCAGATGCAACAGGAATTTTTGGGTTAGGTCAATCCGTTCCCGAGATATGGGACTTTGAAGCAAAGAAATGGTTGACAAGACAACAAATTTTTCGCACTTCTGCTACTCCAATCGCTTAACCAGCATGGCCTAGGGGAAAAATACAGGTACCGTTGTAATCGGATGAGTTTCTGCTTTCAAATGCAATAGGAATTTTTGGGTTAGGCCGATCCGGTCCCGAGATATGAGAGTTTGAACCTAAGAAATGGTTGAGAAGAGAACAAATTTTTCGCAATTCTGCTGCTCCAAACGCTTAACCAGAATGGCCTAGGGAGAAAATACACGTACCGTTGTAATCGGGCGAGTTTCTACTTTCAGTTACAATAGGAATTTTTGGGTTCGGTCAATCCGTTCGCGAGATATGGGACTTTGAAGCTAAGAAATGGTTGAGAAGAGAACAAATTTTTCGCAATTCTGCTGCTCCAAACGCTTAACCAGAATGGCCTAGGGAAAAAATACGCATACCGTTGTAATCGGGCGAGTTTCTACTTTCAGTCGCAGCAGGAATGTTTGGGTTTGGTCAATCCGTTCGCGAGATATGGGAGTTTGAAGCTTAGAAATGGTTGAGAAGACAACAAATTTTTCGCACTTCTGCTGCTCCAAACGCTTAACCAGAATGGCCTAGGGAAAAAATGCGCATACTGTTGTAATCGGGCGAGTTTCTACTTTCAGTTACAATAGGAACATTTGGGTTAGGTCAATCAGTTCGCGAGATATGGGACTTTGAAGCTAAGAAATGGTTGACAAGACAACAAATTTTTCGCACTTCTGCTGCTTCAATCGCTTACCCAGAATGAACCAGGGGAAAAATACACGTACCGTTGTAATCGGGCGAGTTTCTACTTTCAAATGCAATAGGAATTTTTGGGTTAGGTCAATCCGTTCGCGAGATATGGGAGTTTGAAGCTAAGAAATGCTTGAGAAGAGAACAAATTTTTCGCAATTCTGCTGCTCCAAACGCTTAACCAGAATGGCCTAGGGAAAAAATACACATACCGTTGTAATCGGGCGAGTTTCTACTTTCAGATGCAATAGGAATTTTTGGGTTAGGTCACTCCGTTCGCGAGATATGGGAGTTTGAAGCTAAGAAATGGTTGAGAAGACAACAAATTTTTCGCAATTCTGCTGCTCCAAACGCTTAACCAGTATGGCCTAGGGAAAAAATAAGCATACCGTTGTAATCGGGCGAGTTTCTACTTTCAGACGCAGCAGGAATTTTTGGGTTTGGTCAATCCGTTCGCGAGATATGGGACTTTGAAGCTAAGAAATGGTTGAGAAGACAACAAATTTTTCGCAATTCTGCTGCTCCAAACGCTTAACCAGAATGGCCTAGGGAGAAAATACGCATACCGTTGTAATCGGGCGAGTTTCTACTTTCAGTTACAATAGGAATTTTTCGGTTAGGTCAATCCGTTCGCGAGATATGGGACTTTGAAGCTAAGAAATGGTTGACAAGACAACAAATTTTTCGCAATTCTGCTGCTCCAATCGCTTAACCAGAATGGCCTAGGGAAAAAATACGCATACCGTTGTAATCGGGCGAGTTTCTACTTTCAGTTACAATAGGAATTTTTGGGTTAGTTCAATCCGTTCGCGAGATATGGGACTTTGAAGCTAAGAAATGGTTGACAAGACAACAAATTTTTCGCACTTCTGCTGCTCCAATCGCTTAACCAGAGTGACCCAGGGGAAAAATACACGTACCGTTGTAATCGGGCGAGCTTCTACTTTCAAATGCAATAGGAATTTTGGGGTTAGGTCAATCCGTTCGCGAGATATGGGAGTTTGAAGCCGAGAAATGGTTGAGGAGGCAAAAAATTTTTCGCAATTCTGATGCTCCAAACGCTTAACCAGTATGGCCTAGGGAAAAAATACACGTACCGTTGTAATCGGGCGAGTTTCTACTTTCAGTTACAATAGGAATTCTTGGGTTAGTTCAATCCGTTCGCGAGATATGGGACTTTGAAGCTAAGAAATGGTTGACAAGACAACAAATTTTTCGCAATTCTGCTGCTCCAATCGCTTTACCAGAATGGCCTAGGGGAAAAATACACGTACCGTTGTAATCGGGCGAGTTTCTACTTTCAAAGGCAATATGAATTTTTGTGTTATGTCAATCCGTTCGCGAGATATGGGAGTTTGAAGCTAAGAAATGCTTGAGAAGAGAACAAATTTTTCGCAATTCTGCTGCTCCAAACGCTTAACCAGAATGGCCTAGGAAAAAAATACGCTTACCGTTGTAATCGGGCGAGTTTCTACTTTCAGACGCAGCAGGAATGTTTGGGTTTGGTCAATCCGTTCGCGAGATATGGGAGTTTGAACTTAGAAATGGTTGAGAAGACAACAAATTTTTCGCACTTCTGCTGCTCCGAACGCTTAACCAGATTGGCGTAGGGAAAAAATACACACAGCGTTGTAATCGGGAGAGTTTCTACTTTCAGACGCAACAGGAATTTTTGGGTTAGGTCAATCCGTTCGCGAGATATGGGAGTTTGAAGCCAAGAAATGGTTGAGGAGGCAAAAAATTTTTCGCAATTCTGATGCTCCAAACGCTTAACCAGTATGGCCTAGGGAAAAAATACACGTACCGTTGTAATCGGGCGAGTTTCTACTTTCAGTTACAATAGGAATTTTTGGGTTAGGTCAATACGTTCGCGAGATATGGGACTTTGAAGCTAAGAAATGGTTGACAAGACAACAAATTTTTCGCACTTCTGCTGCTCCAAACGCTTAACCAGAATGGCCTAGGGAAAAAATACACATACCGTTGTAATCGGGCGAGTTTCTACTTTCAGATGCAATAGGAATTTTTGGGTTAGGTCAATCCGTTCGCGAGATATGGGAGTTTGAACTTAGAAATGGTTGAGAAGACAACAAATTTTTCGCACTTCTGCTGCTCCGAACGCTTAACCAGAATGGCGTAGGGAAAAAATACACACAGCGTTGTAATCGGGAGAGTTTCTACTTTCAGACGCAACAGGAATTTTTGGGTTAGGTCAATCCGTTCGCGAGATATGGGAGTTTGAAGCCAAGAAATGGTTGAGGAGGCAAAAAATTTTTCGCAATTCTGATGCTCCAAACGCTTAACCAGTATGGCCTAGGGAAGAAATACACGTACCGTTGTAATCGGGCGAGTTTCTACTTTCAGTTACAATAGGAATTTTTGGGTTAGGTCAATCCGTTCGCGAGATATGGGAGTTTGAAGCTAGGAAATGGTTGAGAAGGCAAAAAATTTTTCGCAATTCTGCTGCTCCGAACGCTTAACCAGAATGGCCTAGGGAAAAAATACACATACCGTTGTAATCGGGCGAGTTTCTACTTTCAGATGCAACAGGAATTTTTGGGCTAGGTCAATCCGTTCGCGAGATATGGTAGCTTGAGGCTAAGAAATGGTTGCGAAGACAACAAATTTTTCGCACTTCTGCTGCTCCAAACGCTTAACCAGAATGGTCCAGGGAAAAAACACACATACCGTTGTAATCGGGCGAGTTTCTACTTTCAGTTACAATAGGAATTTTTGGGTTAGGTCAATCCGTTCCCGAGATATGGGACTTTGAAGCAAAGAAATGGTTGACAAGACAACAAATTTTTCGCACTTCTGCTACTCCAATCGCTTAACCAGCATGGCCTAGGGGAAAAATACAGGTACCGTTGTAATCGGATGAGTTTCTGCTTTCAAATGCAATAGGAATTTTTGGGTTAGGCCGATCCGGTCCCGAGATATGAGAGTTTGAACCTAAGAAATGGTTGAGAAGAGAACAAATTTTTCGCAATTCTGCTGCTCCAAACGCTTAACCAGAATGGCCTAGGGAGAAAATACACGTACCGTTGTAATCGGGCGAGTTTCTACTTTCAGTTACAATAGGAATTTTTGGGTTCGGTCAATCCGTTCGCGAGATATGGGACTTTGAAGCTAAGAAATGGTTGAGAAGAGAACAAATTTTTCGCAATTCTGCTGCTCCAAACGCTTAACCAGAATGGCCTAGGGAAAAAATACGCATACAGTTGTAATCGGGCGAGTTTCTACTTTCAGTCGCAGCAGGAATGTTTGGGTTTGGTCAATCCGTTCGCGAGATATGGGAGTTTGAAGCTTAGAAATGGTTGAGAAGACAACAAATTTTTCGCACTTCTGCTGCTCCAAACGCTTAACCAGAATGGCCTAGGGAAAAAATATGCATACCGTTGTAATCGGGCGAGTTTCTACTTTCAGACGCAGCAGGAATTTTTGGGTTTGGTCAATCCGTTCGCGAGATATGGGACTTTGAAGCTAAGAAATGGTTGAGAAGACAACAAATTTTTCGCAATTCTGCTGCTCCAAACGCTTAACCAGAATGGCCTAGGGAAAAAATACACATACCATTGTAATCGGGCGAGTTTCTACCTTCAGATGCAATAGGAATTTCTTGGTTAGGACAATCCGTTCGCGAGATATGGGAGTTTGAAGCCAGGAAATGTTTGGGAAGGCAAAAAATTTTTCGCAATTCTGCTGCTCCAAACGCTTAACCAGAATGGCCTAGGGAAAAAATACACATACCGTTGTAATCGGGCGAGTTTCTACTTTCAGATGCAATAGGAATTTTGGGTTAGGTCAATCCGTTCGCGAGATAAGGGAGTTTGAAGCCGAGAAATGGTTGAGAAGGCAAAAAATTTTTCGCACTTCTGCTGCTCGAAACGCTTAACCAGAATGGCCTAGGGAAAAAATACACATACCGTTGTAATCGGGCGAGTTTCTGCTTTCAGATGCAATAGGAATTTTTGGGTTAGCTCAATCCGTTCGCGAGATATGGAACTTTGAAGCTAAGAAATGGTTGACAAGACATCAAATTTTTCGCAATTCTGCAGCTCCAATCGCTTAACCAGAATGGCCTAGGGGAAAAATACACGTACCGTTGTAATCGGGCGAGTTTCTACTTTCAAATGCAATAGGAATTTTTGGGTTAGGCCGATCCGGTCGCGAGATATGAGAGTTTGAAGCTAAGAAATGGTTGAGAAGACAACAAATTTTTCGCACTTCTGCTGCTCCGAACGCTTAACCAGAATGGCGTAGGGAAAAAATAAGCATACCGTTGTAATCGGGCGAGTTTCTACTTTCAGACGCAATAGGAATTTCTTGGTCAGGACAATCCGTTCGCGAGATATGGGAGTTTGAAGCCAGGAAATGTTTGGGAAGGCAAAAAATTTTTCGCAATTCTGCTGCTCCAAACGCTTAACCAGAATGGCCTAGGGAAAAAATACACATACCGTTGTAATCGGGCGAGTTTCTACTTTCAGATGCAATAGGAATTTTGGGTTAGGTCAATCCGTTCGCGAGATAAGGGAGTTTGAAGCCGAGAAATGGTTGAGAAGGCAAAAAATTTTTCGCACTTCTGCTGCTCGAAACGCTTAACCAGAATGGCCTAGGGAAAAAATACACATACCGTTGTAATCGGGCGAGTTTCTGCTTTCAGATGCAATAGGAATTTTTGGGTTAGCTCAATCCGTTCGCGAGATATGGAACTTTGAAGCTAAGAAATGGTTGACAAGACATCAAATTTTTCGCAATTCTGCAGCTCCAATCGCTTAACCAGAATGGCCTAGGGGAAAAATACACGTACCGTTGTAATCGGGCGAGTTTCTACGTTCAAATGCAATAGGAATTTTTGGGTTAGGTCAATCCGTTCGCGAGATATGGGAGTTTGAAGCTAAGAAATGCTTGAGAAGAGAACAAATTTTTCGCAATTCTGCTGCTCCAAACGCTTAACCAGAATGGCCTAGGGAAAAAATACACATACCGTTGTAATGGGGCGAGTTTCTACTTTCAGATGCAATAGGAATTTTTGGGTTAGGTCACTCCGTTCGCGAGATATGGGAGTTTGAAGCTAAGAAATGGTTGAGAAGACAACAAATTTTTCGCAATTCTGCTGCTCCAAACGCTTAACCAGTATGGCCTAGGGAAAAAATAAGCATACCGTTGTAATCGGGCGAGTTTCTACTTTCAGACGCAGCAGGAATTTTTGGGTTTGGTCAATCCGTTCGCGAGATATGGGACTTTGAAGCTAAGAAATGGTTGAGAAGACAACAAATTTTTCGCAATTCTGCTGCTCCAAACGCTTAACCAGAATGGCCTAGGGAGAAAATACGCATACCGTTGTAATCGGGCGAGCTTCTACTTTCAGTTACAAAAGGAATTTTTCGGTTAGGTCAATCCGTTCGCGAGATATGGGACTTTGAAGCTAAGAAATGGTTGACAAGACAACAAATTTTTCGCAATTCTGCTGCTCCAAACGCTTAACCAGAATGGCCTAGGGAGAAAATACGCATACCGTTGTAATCGGGCGAGTTTCTACTTTCAGTTACAATAGGAATTTTTCGGTTAGGTCAATCCGTTCGCGAGATATGGGACTTTGAAGCTAAGAAATGGTTGACAAGACAACAAATTTTTCGCAATTCTGCTGCTCCAATCGCTTAACCAGAATGGCCTAGGGAAAAAATACGCATACCGTTGTAATCGGGCGAGTTTCTACTTTCAGTTACAATAGGAATTTTTGGGTTAGTTCAATCCGTTCGCGAGATATGGGACTTTGAAGCTAAGAAATGGTTGACAAGACAACAAATTTTTCGCACTTCTGCTGCTCCAATCGCTTAACCAGAGTGACCCAGGGGAAAAATACACGTACCGTTGTAATCGGGCGAGCTTCTACTTTCAAATGCAATAGGAATTTTGGGGTTAGGTCAATCCGTTCGCGAGATATGGGAGTTTGAAGCCGAGAAATGGTTGAGGAGGCAAAAAATTTTTCGCAATTCTGATGCTCCAAACGCTTAACCAGTATGGCCTAGGGAAAAAATACACGTACCGTTGTAATCGGGCGAGTTTCTACTTTCAGTTACAATAGGAATTCTTGGGTTAGTTCAATCCGTTCGCGAGATATGGGACTTTGAAGCTAAGAAATGGTTGACAAGACAACAAATTTTTCGCAATTCTGCTGCTCCAATCGCTTTACCAGAATGGCCTAGGGGAAAAATACACGTACCGTTGTAATCGGGCGAGTTTCTACTTTCAAAGGCAATATGAATTTTTGTGTTATGTCAATCCGTTCGCGAGATATGGGAGTTTGAAGCTAAGAAATGCTTGAGAAGAGAACAAATTTTTCGCAATTCTGCTGCTCCAAACGCTTAACCAGAATGGCCTAGGAAAAAAATACGCTTACCGTTGTAATCGGGCGAGTTTCTACTTTCAGACGCAGCAGGAATGTTTGGGTTTGGTCAATCCGTTCGCGAGATATGGGAGTTTGAACTTAGAAATGGTTGAGAAGACAACAAATTTTTCGCACTTCTGCTGCTCCGAACGCTTAACCAGATTGGCGTAGGGAAAAAATACACACAGCGTTGTAATCGGGAGAGTTTCTACTTTCAGACGCAACAGGAATTTTTGGGTTAGGTCAATCCGTTCGCGAGATATGGGAGTTTGAAGCCAAGAAATGGTTGAGGAGGCAAAAAATTTTTCGCAATTCTGATGCTCCAAACGCTTAACCAGTATGGCCTAGGGAAAAAATACACGTACCGTTGTAATCGGGCGAGTTTCTACTTTCAGTTACAATAGGAATTTTTGGGTTAGGTCAATACGTTCGCGAGATATGGGACTTTGAAGCTAAGAAATGGTTGACAAGACAACAAATTTTTCGCACTTCTGCTGCTCCAAACGCTTAACCAGAATGGCCTAGGGAAAAAATACACATACCGTTGTAATCGGGCGAGTTTCTACTTTCAGATGCAATAGGAATTTTTGGGTTAGGTCAATCCGTTCGCGAGATATGGGAGTTTGAACTTAGAAATGGTTGAGAAGACAACAAATTTTTCGCACTTCTGCTGCTCCGAACGCTTAACCAGAATGGCGTAGGGAAAAAATACACACAGCGTTGTAATCGGGAGAGTTTCTACTTTCAGACGCAACAGGAATTTTTGGGTTAGGTCAATCCGTTCGCGAGATATGGGAGTTTGAAGCCAAGAAATGGTTGAGGAGGCAAAAAATTTTTCGCAATTCTGATGCTCCAAACGCTTAACCAGTATGGCCTAGGGAAGAAATACACGTACCGTTGTAATCGGGCGAGTTTCTACTTTCAGTTACAATAGGAATTTTTGGGTTAGGTCAATCCGTTCGCGAGATATGGGAGTTTGAAGCTAGGAAATGGTTGAGAAGGCAAAAAATTTTTCGCAATTCTGCTGCTCCGAACGCTTAACCAGAATGGCCTAGGGAAAAAATACACATACCGTTGTAATCGGGCGAGTTTCTACTTTCAGATGCAACAGGAATTTTTGGGCTAGGTCAATCCGTTCGCGAGATATGGTAGCTTGAGGCTAAGAAATGGTTGCGAAGACAACAAATTTTTCGCACTTCTGCTGCTCCAAACGCTTAACCAGAATGGTCCAGGGAAAAAACACACATACCGTTGTAATCGGGCGAGTTTCTACTTTCAGTTACAATAGGAATTTTTGGGTTAGGTCAATCCGTTCCCGAGATATGGGACTTTGAAGCAAAGAAATGGTTGACAAGACAACAAATTTTTCGCACTTCTGCTACTCCAATCGCTTAACCAGCATGGCCTAGGGGAAAAATACAGGTACCGTTGTAATCGGATGAGTTTCTGCTTTCAAATGCAATAGGAATTTTTGGGTTAGGCCGATCCGGTCCCGAGATATGAGAGTTTGAACCTAAGAAATGGTTGAGAAGAGAACAAATTTTTCGCAATTCTGCTGCTCCAAACGCTTAACCAGAATGGCCTAGGGAGAAAATACACGTACCGTTGTAATCGGGCGAGTTTCTACTTTCAGTTACAATAGGAATTTTTGGGTTCGGTCAATCCGTTCGCGAGATATGGGACTTTGAAGCTAAGAAATGGTTGAGAAGAGAACAAATTTTTCGCAATTCTGCTGCTCCAAACGCTTAACCAGAATGGCCTAGGGAAAAAATACGCATACAGTTGTAATCGGGCGAGTTTCTACTTTCAGTCGCAGCAGGAATGTTTGGGTTTGGTCAATCCGTTCGCGAGATATGGGAGTTTGAAGCTTAGAAATGGTTGAGAAGACAACAAATTTTTCGCACTTCTGCTGCTCCAAACGCTTAACCAGAATGGCCTAGGGAAAAAATATGCATACCGTTGTAATCGGGCGAGTTTCTACTTTCAGACGCAGCAGGAATTTTTGGGTTTGGTCAATCCGTTCGCGAGATATGGGACTTTGAAGCTAAGAAATGGTTGAGAAGACAACAAATTTTTCGCAATTCTGCTGCTCCAAACGCTTAACCAGAATGGCCTAGGGAAAAAATACACATACCATTGTAATCGGGCGAGTTTCTACCTTCAGATGCAATAGGAATTTCTTGGTTAGGACAATCCGTTCGCGAGATATGGGAGTTTGAAGCCAGGAAATGTTTGGGAAGGCAAAAAATTTTTCGCAATTCTGCTGCTCCAAACGCTTAACCAGAATGGCCTAGGGAAAAAATACACATACCGTTGTAATCGGGCGAGTTTCTACTTTCAGATGCAATAGGAATTTTGGGTTAGGTCAATCCGTTCGCGAGATAAGGGAGTTTGAAGCCGAGAAATGGTTGAGAAGGCAAAAAATTTTTCGCACTTCTGCTGCTCGAAACGCTTAACCAGAATGGCCTAGGGAAAAAATACACATACCGTTGTAATCGGGCGAGTTTCTGCTTTCAGATGCAATAGGAATTTTTGGGTTAGCTCAATCCGTTCGCGAGATATGGAACTTTGAAGCTAAGAAATGGTTGACAAGACATCAAATTTTTCGCAATTCTGCAGCTCCAATCGCTTAACCAGAATGGCCTAGGGGAAAAATACACGTACCGTTGTAATCGGGCGAGTTTCTACTTTCAAATGCAATAGGAATTTTTGGGTTAGGCCGATCCGGTCGCGAGATATGAGAGTTTGAAGCTAAGAAATGGTTGAGAAGACAACAAATTTTTCGCACTTCTGCTGCTCCGAACGCTTAACCAGAATGGCGTAGGGAAAAAATAAGCATACCGTTGTAATCGGGCGAGTTTCTACTTTCAGACGCAATAGGAATTTCTTGGTCAGGACAATCCGTTCGCGAGATATGGGAGTTTGAAGCCAGGAAATGTTTGGGAAGGCAAAAAATTTTTCGCAATTCTGCTGCTCCAAACGCTTAACCAGAATGGCCTAGGGAAAAAATACACATACCGTTGTAATCGGGCGAGTTTCTACTTTCAGATGCAATAGGAATTTTGGGTTAGGTCAATCCGTTCGCGAGATAAGGGAGTTTGAAGCCGAGAAATGGTTGAGAAGGCAAAAAATTTTTCGCACTTCTGCTGCTCGAAACGCTTAACCAGAATGGCCTAGGGAAAAAATACACATACCGTTGTAATCGGGCGAGTTTCTGCTTTCAGATGCAATAGGAATTTTTGGGTTAGCTCAATCCGTTCGCGAGATATGGAACTTTGAAGCTAAGAAATGGTTGACAAGACATCAAATTTTTCGCAATTCTGCAGCTCCAATCGCTTAACCAGAATGGCCTAGGGGAAAAATACACGTACCGTTGTAATCGGGCGAGTTTCTACGTTCAAATGCAATAGGAATTTTTGGGTTAGGTCAATCCGTTCGCGAGATATGGGAGTTTGAAGCTAAGAAATGCTTGAGAAGAGAACAAATTTTTCGCAATTCTGCTGCTCCAAACGCTTAACCAGAATGGCCTAGGGAAAAAATACACATACCGTTGTAATGGGGCGAGTTTCTACTTTCAGATGCAATAGGAATTTTTGGGTTAGGTCACTCCGTTCGCGAGATATGGGAGTTTGAAGCTAAGAAATGGTTGAGAAGACAACAAATTTTTCGCAATTCTGCTGCTCCAAACGCTTAACCAGTATGGCCTAGGGAAAAAATAAGCATACCGTTGTAATCGGGCGAGTTTCTACTTTCAGACGCAGCAGGAATTTTTGGGTTTGGTCAATCCGTTCGCGAGATATGGGACTTTGAAGCTAAGAAATGGTTGAGAAGACAACAAATTTTTCGCAATTCTGCTGCTCCAAACGCTTAACCAGAATGGCCTAGGGAGAAAATACGCATACCGTTGTAATCGGGCGAGCTTCTACTTTCAGTTACAAAAGGAATTTTTCGGTTAGGTCAATCCGTTCGCGAGATATGGGACTTTGAAGCTAAGAAATGGTTGACAAGACAACAAATTTTTCGCAATTCTGCTGCTCCAAACGCTTAACCAGAATGGCCTAGGGAGAAAATACGCATACCGTTGTAATCGGGCGAGTTTCTACTTTCAGTTACAATAGGAATTTTTCGGTTAGGTCAATCCGTTCGCGAGATATGGGACTTTGAAGCTAAGAAATGGTTGACAAGACAACAAATTTTTCGCAATTCTGCTGCTCCAATCGCTTAACCAGAATGGCCTAGGGAAAAAATACGCATACCGTTGTAATCGGGCGAGTTTCTACTTTCAGTTACAATAGGAATTTTTGGGTTAGTTCAATCCGTTCGCGAGATATGGGACTTTGAAGCTAAGAAATGGTTGACAAGACAACAAATTTTTCGCACTTCTGCTGCTCCAATCGCTTAACCAGAGTGACCCAGGGGAAAAATACACGTACCGTTGTAATCGGGCGAGCTTCTACTTTCAAATGCAATAGGAATTTTGGGGTTAGGTCAATCCGTTCGCGAGATATGGGAGTTTGAAGCCGAGAAATGGTTGAGGAGGCAAAAAATTTTTCGCAATTCTGATGCTCCAAACGCTTAACCAGTATGGCCTAGGGAAAAAATACACGTACCGTTGTAATCGGGCGAGTTTCTACTTTCAGTTACAATAGGAATTCTTGGGTTAGTTCAATCCGTTCGCGAGATATGGGACTTTGAAGCTAAGAAATGGTTGACAAGACAACAAATTTTTCGCAATTCTGCTGCTCCAATCGCTTTACCAGAATGGCCTAGGGGAAAAATACACGTACCGTTGTAAACGGGCGAGTTTCTACTTTCAAAGGCAATATGAATTTTTGTGTTATGTCAATCCGTTCGCGAGATATGGGAGTTTGAAGCTAAGAAATGCTTGAGAAGAGAACAAATTTTTCGCAATTCTGCTGCTCCAAACGCTTAACCAGAATGGCCTAGGAAAAAAATACGCTTACCGTTGTAATCGGGCGAGTTTCTACTTTCAGACGCAGCAGGAATGTTTGGGTTTGGTCAATCCGTTCGCGAGATATGGGAGTTTGAACTTAGAAATGGTTGAGAAGACAACAAATTTTTCGCACTTCTGCTGCTCCGAACGCTTAACCAGATTGGCGTAGGGAAAAAATACACACAGCGTTGTAATCGGGAGAGTTTCTACTTTCAGACGCAACAGGAATTTTTGGGTTAGGTCAATCCGTTCGCGAGATATGGGAGTTTGAAGCCAAGAAATGGTTGAGGAGGCAAAAAATTTTTCGCAATTCTGATGCTCCAAACGCTTAACCAGTATGGCCTAGGGAAAAAATACACGTACCGTTGTAATCGGGCGAGTTTCTACTTTCAGTTACAATAGGAATTTTTGGGTTAGGTCAATACGTTCGCGAGATATGGGACTTTGAAGCTAAGAAATGGTTGACAAGACAACAAATTTTTCGCACTTCTGCTGCTCCAAACGCTTAACCAGAATGGCCTAGGGAAAAAATACACATACCGTTGTAATCGGGCGAGTTTCTGCTTTCAGATGCAATAGGAATTTTTGGGTTAGTTCAATCCGTTCGCGAGATATGGGACTTTGAAGCTAAGAAATGGTTGACAAGACAACAAATTTTTCGCACTTCTGCTGCTCCAATCGCTTAACCAGAATGACCCAGGGGAAAAATACACGTACCGTTGTAATCGGGCGAGTTTCTACTTTCAAATGCAATAGGAATTTTGGGGTTAGGTCAATCCGTTCGCGAGATATGGGAGTTTGAAGCCAAGAAATGGTTGAGGAGGCAAAAAATTTTTCGCAATTCTGATGCTCCAAACGCTTAACCAGTATGGCCTAGTGAAAAAATACACGTACCGTTGTAATCGGGCGAGTTTCTACTTTCAGTTACAATAGGAATTTTTGGGTTAGTTCAATCCGTTCGCGAGATATGGGACTTTGAAGCTAAGAAATGGTTGACAAGACAACAAATTTTTCGCAATTCTGCTGCTCCAATCGCTTTACCAGAATGGCCTAGGGGAAAAATACACGTACCGTTGTAATCGGGCGAGTTTCTACTTTCAAAGGCAATAGGAATTTTTGTGTTATGTCAATCCGTTCGCGAGATATGGGAGTTTGAAGCTAAGAAATGCTTGAGAAGAGAACAAATTTTTCGCAATTCTGCTGCTCCAATCGCTTAACCAGAATGGCCTAGTGAAAAAATACGCATACCGTTGTAATCGGGCGAGTTTCTACTTTCAGTTACAATAGGAATTTTTGGGTTAGTTCAATCCGTTCGCGAGATATGGGACTTTGAAGCTAAGAAATGGTTGACAAGACAACAAATTTTTCGCACTTCTGCTGCTCCAATCGCTTAACCAGAATGACCCAGGGGAAAAATACACGTACCGTTGTAATCGGACGAGTTTCTACTTTCAAATGCAATAGGAATTTTTGGGTTAGGTCAATCCGTTCGCGAGATATGGGAGTTTGAAGCCAAGAAATGGTTGAGGAGGCAAAAAATTTTTCGCAATTCTGATGCTCCAAACGCTTAACCATTATGGCCTAGGGAAAAAATACACGTACCGTTGTAATCGGGCGAGTTTCTACTTTCAGTTACAATAGGAATTTTTGGGTTAGTTCAATCCGTTCGCGAGATATGGGACTTTGAAGCTAAGAAATGGTTGACAAGACAACAAATTTTTCGCAATTCTGCTGCTCCAATCGCTTTAGCAGAATGGCCTAGGGGAAAAATACACGTACCGTTGTAATCGGGCGAGTTTCTACTTTCAAAGGCAATAGGAATTTTTGTGTTATGTCAATCCGTTCGCGAGATATGGGAGTTTGAAGCTAAGAAATGCTTGAGAAGAGAACAAATTTTTCGCACTTCTGCTGCTCCAAACGCTTAACCAGAATGGCGTAGGGAAAAAATACACACAGCGTTGTAATCCGGAGAGTTTCTACTTTCAGACGCAACAGGAATTTTTGGGTTAGGTCAATCCGTTCGCGAGATATGGGAGTTTGAAGCCAAGAAATGGTTGAGGAGGCAAAAAATTTTTCGCAATTCTGATGCTCCAAACGCTTAACCAGTATGGTCTAGGAAAAAATACACGTACCGTTGTAATCGGGCGAGTTTCTACTTTCAGTTACAATAGGAATTTTTGGGTTAGGTCAATCCGTTCGCGAGATATGGGACTTTGAAGCTAAGAAATGGTTGACAAGACAACAAATTTTTCGCACTTCTGCTGCTCCAAACGCTTAACCAGAATGGCCTAGGGAAAAAATACACATACCGTTGTAATCGGGCGAGTTTCTACTTTCAGATGCAACAGGAATTTTTGGGCTAGGTCAATCCGTTCGCGAGATATGGTAGCTTGAGGCTAAGAAATGGTTGCGAAGACAACAAATTTTTCGCAATTCTGCTGCTCCAAACGCTTAACCAGAATGGCCCAGGGAAAAAAACACACATACCGTTGTAATCGGGCGAGTTTCTACTTTCAGTTACAATAGGAATTTTTGGGTTAGGTCAATCCGTTCCCGAGATATGGGACTTTGAAGCAAAGAAATGGTTGACAAGACAACAAATTTTTCGCACTTCTGCTACTCCAATCGCTTAACCAGAATGGCCTAGGGGAAAAATACAGGTACCGTTGTAATCGGGCGAGTTTCTGCTTTCAAATGCAATAGGAATTTTTGGGTTAGGCCGATCCGGTCGCGAGATATGAGAGTTTGAACCTAAGAAATGGTTGAGAAGAGAACAAATTTTTCGCAATTCTGCTGCTCCAAACGCTTAACCAGAATGGCCTAGGGAAAAAATACACGTACCGTTGTAATCGGGCGAGTTTCTACTTTCAGTTACAATAGGAATTTTTGGGTTAGGTCAATCCGTTCGCGAGATATGGGAGTTTGAAGCTAAGAAATGGTTGAGAAGAGAACAAATTTTTCGCACTTCTGCTGCTCCAAACGCTTAACCAGTATGGCCTAGGGAAAAAATACACGTACCGTTGTAATCGGGCGAGTTTCTACTTTCAAATGCAATAGGAATTTTTGGGTTAGGTCAATCCGTTCGCGAGATATGGGAGTTTGAAGCTAAGAAATGCTTGAGAAGAGAACAAATTTTTCGCAATTCTGCTGCTCCAAACGCTTAACCAGAATGGCCTAGGGAAAAAATATGCGTACCGTTGTAATCGGGCGAGTTTCTACTTTCAGATGCAACAGGAATTTTTGGGCTAGGTCAATCCGTTCGCGAGATATGGTAGCTTGAGGCTAAGAAATGGTTGCGAAGACAACAAATTTTTCGCACTTCTGCTGCTCCAAACGCTTAACCAGAATGGCCCAGGGAAAAAACACACATACCGTTGTAATCGGGCGAGTTTCTACTTTCAGTTACAATAGGAATTTTTGGGTTAGGTCAATCCGTTCCCGAGATATGGGACTTTGAAGCAAAGAAATGGTTGACAAGACAACAAATTTTTCGCACTTCTGCTACTCCAATCGCTTAACCAGAATGGCCTAGGGGAAAAATACAGGTACCGTTGTAATCGGGCGAGTTTCTGCTTTCAAATGCAGTAGGAATTTTTGGGTTAGGCCGATCCGGTCGCGAGATATGAGAGTTTGAACCTAAGAAATGGTTGAGAAGAGAACAAATTTTTCGCAATTCTGCTGCTCCAAACGCTTAACCAGAATGGCCTAGGGAAAAAATACACGTACCGTTGTAATCGGGCGAGTTTCTACTTTGAGTTACAATAGGAATTTTTGGGTTCGGTCAATCCGTTCGCGAGATATGGGACTTTGAAGCTAAGAAATGGTTGAGAAGAGAACAAATTTTTCGCAATTCTGCTGCTCCAAACGCTTAACCAGAATGGCCTAGGGAAAAAACACGCATACCGTTGTAATCGGGCGAGTTTCTACCTTCAGTCGCAGCAGGAATGTTTGGGTTTGGACAATCCGTTCGCGAGATATGGGAGTTTGAAGCTTAGAAATGGTTGAGAAGACAACAAATTTTTCGCAATTCTGCTGCTCCAAACGCTTAACCAGAATGGCCTAGGGAAAAAATACACGTACCGTTGTAATCGGGCGAGTTTCTACTTTCAGTTACAATAGGAATTTTTGGGTTAGGTCAATCCGTTCGCGAGATATGGGAGTTTGAAGCTAAGAAATGGTTGAGAAGAGAACAAATTTTTCGCACTTCTGCTGCTCCAAACGCTTAACCAGTATGGCCTAGGGAAAAAATACACGTACCGTTGTAATCGGGCGAGTTTCTACTTTCAAATGCAATAGGAATTTTTGGGTTAGGTCAATCCGTTCGCGAGATATGGGAGTTTGAAGCTAAGAAATGCTTGAGAAGAGAACAAATTTTTCGCAATTCTGCTGCTCCAAACGCTTAACCAGAATGGCCTAGGGAAAAAATATGCGTACCGTTGTAATCGGGCGAGTTTCTACTTTCAGATGCAACAGGAATTTTTGGGCTAGGTCAATCCGTTCGCGAGATATGGTAGCTTGAGGCTAAGAAATGGTTGCGAAGACAACAAATTTTTCGCACTTCTGCTGCTCCAAACGCTTAACCAGAATGGCCCAGGGAAAAAACACACATACCGTTGTAATCGGGCGAGTTTCTACTTTCAGTTACAATAGGAATTTTTGGGTTAGGTCAATCCGTTCCCGAGATATGGGACTTTGAAGCAAAGAAATGGTTGACAAGACAACAAATTTTTCGCACTTCTGCTACTCCAATCGCTTAACCAGAATGGCCTAGGGGAAAAATACAGGTACCGTTGTAATCGGGCGAGTTTCTGCTTTCAAATGCAGTAGGAATTTTTGGGTTAGGCCGATCCGGTCGCGAGATATGAGAGTTTGAACCTAAGAAATGGTTGAGAAGAGAACAAATTTTTCGCAATTCTGCTGCTCCAAACGCTTAACCAGAATGGCCTAGGGAAAAAATACACGTACCGTTGTAATCGGGCGAGTTTCTACTTTGAGTTACAATAGGAATTTTTGGGTTCGGTCAATCCGTTCGCGAGATATGGGACTTTGAAGCTAAGAAATGGTTGAGAAGAGAACAAATTTTTCGCAATTCTGCTGCTCCAAACGCTTAACCAGAATGGCCTAGGGAAAAAACACGCATACCGTTGTAATCGGGCGAGTTTCTACCTTCAGTCGCAGCAGGAATGTTTGGGTTTGGACAATCCGTTCGCGAGATATGGGAGTTTGAAGCTTAGAAATGGTTGAGAAGACAACAAATTTTTCGCACTTCTGCTGCTCCAAACGCTTAACCAGAATGCCCTAGGGAAAAAATATGCATACCGTTGTAATCGGGCGAGTTTCTACTTTCAGACGCAGCAGGAATTTTTGGGTTTGGTCAATCCGTTCGCGAGATATGGGACTTTGAAGCTAAGAAATGGTTGAGAAGACAACAAATTTTTCGCAATTCTGCTGCTCCAAACGCTTAACCAGAATGGCCTAGGGAGAAAATACGCATACCGTTGTAATCGGGCGAGCTTCTACTTTCAGTTACAAAAGGAATTTTTCGGTTAGGTCAATCCGTTCGCGAGATATGGGACTTTGAAGCTAAGAAATGGTTGACAAGACAACAAATTTTTCGCAATTCTGCTGCTCCAATCGCTTAACCAGAATGGCCTAGGGAAAAAATACGCATACCGTTGTAATCGGGCGAGTCTCTACTTTCAGTTACAATAGGAATTTTTGGGTTAGTTCAATCCGTTCGCGAGATATGGGACTTTGAAGCTAAGAAATGGTTGACAAGACAACAAATTTTTCGCACTTCTGCTGCTCCAATCGCTTAACCAGAATGACCCAGGGGAAAAATACACGTACCGTTGTAATCGGGCGAGTTTCTACTTTCAAATGCAATAGGAATTTTGGGGTTAGGTCAATCCGTTCGCGAGATATGGGAGTTTGAAGCCAAGAAATGGTTGAGGAGGCAAAAAATTTTTCGCAATTCTGATGCTCCAAACGCTTAACCAGTATGGCCTAGTGAAAAAATACACGTACCGTTGTAATCGGGCGAGTTTCTACTTTCAGTTACAATAGGAATTTTTGGGTTAGTTCAATCCGTTCGCGAGATATGGGACTTTGAAGCTAAGAAATGGTTGACAAGACAACAAATTTTTCGCAATTCTGCTGCTCCAATCGCTTTACCAGAATGGCCTAGGGGAAAAATACACGTACCGTTGTAATCGGGCGAGTTTCTACTTTCAAAGGCAATAGGAATTTTTGTGTTATGTCAATCCGTTCGCGAGATATGGGAGTTTGAAGCTAAGAAATGCTTGAGAAGAGAACAAATTTTTCGCAATTCTGCTGCTCCAATCGCTTAACCAGAATGGCCTAGTGAAAAAATACGCATACCGTTGTAATCGGGCGAGTTTCTACTTTCAGTTACAATAGGAATTTTTGGGTTAGTTCAATCCGTTCGCGAGATATGGGACTTTGAAGCTAAGAAATGGTTGACAAGACAACAAATTTTTCGCACTTCTGCTGCTCCAATCGCTTAACCAGAATGACCCAGGGGAAAAATACACGTACCGTTGTAATCGGACGAGCTTCTACTTTCAAATGCAATAGGAATTTTTGGGTTAGGTCAATCCGTTCGCGAGATATGGGAGTTTGAAGCCAAGAAATGGTTGAGGAGGCAAAAAATTTTTCGCAATTCTGATGCTCCAAACGCTTAACCATTATGGCCTAGGGAAAAAATACACGTACCGTTGTAATCGGGCGAGTTTCTACTTTCAGTTACAATAGGAATTTTTGGGTTAGTTCAATCCGTTCGCGAGATATGGGACTTTGAAGCTAAGAAATGGTTGACAAGACAACAAATTTTTCGCAATTCTGCTGCTCCAATCGCTTTAGCAGAATGGCCTAGGGGAAAAATACACGTACCGTTGTAATCGGGCGAGTTTCTACTTTCAAAGGCAATAGGAATTTTTGTGTTATGTCAATCCGTTCGCGAGATATGGGAGTTTGAAGCTAAGAAATGCTTGAGAAGAGAACAAATTTTTCGCACTTCTGCTGCTCCAAACGCTTAACCAGAATGGCGTAGGGAAAAAATACACACAGCGTTGTAATCCGGAGAGTTTCTACTTTCAGACGCAACAGGAATTTTTGGGTTAGGTCAATCCGTTCGCGAGATATGGGAGTTTGAAGCCAAGAAATGGTTGAGGAGGCAAAAAATTTTTCGCAATTCTGATGCTCCAAACGCTTAACCAGTATGGTCTAGGGAAAAAATACACGTACCGTTGTAATCGGGCGAGTTTCTACTTTCAGTTACAATAGGAATTTTTGGGTTAGGTCAATCCGTTCGCGAGATATGGGACTTTGAAGCTAAGAAATGGTTGACAAGACAACAAATTTTTCGCACTTCTGCTGCTCCAAACGCTTAACCAGAATGGCCTAGGGAAAAAATACACATACCGTTGTAATCGGGCGAGTTTCTACTTTCAGATGCAACAGGAATTTTTGGGCTAGGTCAATCCGTTCGCGAGATATGGTAGCTTGAGGCTAAGAAATGGTTGCGAAGACAACAAATTTTTCGCAATTCTGCTGCTCCAAACGCTTAACCAGAATGGCCCAGGGAAAAAAACACACATACCGTTGTAATCGGGCGAGTTTCTACTTTCAGTTACAATAGGAATTTTTGGGTTAGGTCAATCCGTTCCCGAGATATGGGACTTTGAAGCAAAGAAATGGTTGACAAGACAACAAATTTTTCGCACTTCTGCTACTCCAATCGCTTAACCAGAATGGCCTAGGGGAAAAATACAGGTACCGTTGTAAACGGGCGAGTTTCTGCTTTCAAATGCAATAGGAATTTTTGGGTTAGGCCGATCCGGTCGCGAGATATGAGAGTTTGAACCTAAGAAATGGTTGAGAAGAGAACAAATTTTTCGCAATTCTGCTGCTCCAAACGCTTAACCAGAATGGCCTAGGGAAAAAATACACGTACCGTTGTAATCGGGCGAGTTTCTACTTTCAGTTACAATAGGAATTTTTGGGTTAGGTCAATCCGTTCGCGAGATATGGGAGTTTGAAGCTAAGAAATGGTTGAGAAGAGAACAAATTTTTCGCACTTCTGCTGCTCCAAACGCTTAACCAGTATGGCCTAGGGAAAAAATACACGTACCGTTGTAATCGGGCGAGTTTCTACTTTCAAATGCAATAGGAATTTTTGGGTTAGGTCAATCCGTTCGCGAGATATGGGAGTTTGAAGCCAAGAAATGGTTGAGGAGGCAAAAAATTTTTCGCAATTCTGATGCTCCAAACGCTTAACCATTATGGCCTAGGGAAAAAATACACGTACCGTTGTAATCGGGCGAGTTTCTACTTTCAGTTACAATAGGAATTTTTGGGTTAGTTCAATCCGTTCGCGAGATATGGGACTTTGAAGCTAAGAAATGGTTGACAAGACAACAAATTTTTCGCAATTCTGCTGCTCCAATCGCTTTAGCAGAATGGCCTAGGGGAAAAATACACGTACCGTTGTAATCGGGCGAGTTTCTACTTTCAAAGGCAATAGGAATTTTTGTGTTATGTCAATCCGTTCGCGAGATATGGGAGTTTGAAGCTAAGAAATGCTTGAGAAGAGAACAAATTTTTCGCACTTCTGCTGCTCCAAACGCTTAACCAGAATGGCGTAGGGAAAAAATACACACAGCGTTGTAATCCGGAGAGTTTCTACTTTCAGACGCAACAGGAATTTTTGGGTTAGGTCAATCCGTTCGCGAGATATGGGAGTTTGAAGCCAAGAAATGGTTGAGGAGGCAAAAAATTTTTCGCAATTCTGATGCTCCAAACGCTTAACCAGTATGGTCTAGGGAAAAAATACACGTACCGTTGTAATCGGGCGAGTTTCTACTTTCAGTTACAATAGGAATTTTTGGGTTAGGTCAATCCGTTCGCGAGATATGGGACTTTGAAGCTAAGAAATGGTTGACAAGACAACAAATTTTTCGCACTTCTGCTGCTCCAAACGCTTAACCAGAATGGCCTAGGGAAAAAATACACATACCGTTGTAATCGGGCGAGTTTCTACTTTCAGATGCAACAGGAATTTTTGGGCTAGGTCAATCCGTTCGCGAGATATGGTAGCTTGAGGCTAAGAAATGGTTGCGAAGACAACAAATTTTTCGCAATTCTGCTGCTCCAAACGCTTAACCAGAATGGCCCAGGGAAAAAAACACACATACCGTTGTAATCGGGCGAGTTTCTACTTTCAGTTACAATAGGAATTTTTGGGTTAGGTCAATCCGTTCCCGAGATATGGGACTTTGAAGCAAAGAAATGGTTGACAAGACAACAAATTTTTCGCACTTCTGCTACTCCAATCGCTTAACCAGAATGGCCTAGGGGAAAAATACAGGTACCGTTGTAATCGGGCGAGTTTCTGCTTTCAAATGCAATAGGAATTTTTGGGTTAGGCCGATCCGGTCGCGAGATATGAGAGTTTGAACCTAAGAAATGGTTGAGAAGAGAACAAATTTTTCGCAATTCTGCTGCTCCAAACGCTTAACCAGAATGGCCTAGGGAAAAAATACACGTACCGTTGTAATCGGGCGAGTTTCTACTTTCAGTTACAATAGGAATTTTTGGGTTAGGTCAATCCGTTCGCGAGATATGGGAGTTTGAAGCTAAGAAATGGTTGAGAAGAGAACAAATTTTTCGCACTTCTGCTGCTCCAAACGCTTAACCAGTATGGCCTAGGGAAAAAATACACGTACCGTTGTAATCGGGCGAGTTTCTACTTTCAAATGCAATAGGAATTTTTGGGTTAGGTCAATCCGTTCGCGAGATATGGGAGTTTGAAGCTAAGAAATGCTTGAGAAGAGAACAAATTTTTCGCAATTCTGCTGCTCCAAACGCTTAACCAGAATGGCCTAGGGAAAAAATATGCGTACCGTTGTAATCGGGCGAGTTTCTACTTTCAGATGCAACAGGAATTTTTGGGCTAGGTCAATCCGTTCGCGAGATATGGTAGCTTGAGGCTAAGAAATGGTTGCGAAGACAACAAATTTTTCGCACTTCTGCTGCTCCAAACGCTTAACCAGAATGGCCCAGGGAAAAAACACACATACCGTTGTAATCGGGCGAGTTTCTACTTTCAGTTACAATAGGAATTTTTGGGTTAGGTCAATCCGTTCCCGAGATATGGGACTTTGAAGCAAAGAAATGGTTGACAAGACAACAAATTTTTCGCACTTCTGCTACTCCAATCGCTTAACCAGAATGGCCTAGGGGAAAAATACAGGTACCGTTGTAATCGGGCGAGTTTCTGCTTTCAAATGCAATAGGAATTTTTGGGTTAGGCCGATCCGGTCGCGAGATATGAGAGTTTGAACCTAAGAAATGGTTGAGAAGAGAACAAATTTTTCGCAATTCTGCTGCTCCAAACGCTTAACCAGAATGGCCTAGGGAAAAAATACACGTACCGTTGTAATCGGGCGAGTTTCTACTTTGAGTTACAATAGGAATTTTTGGGTTCGGTCAATCCGTTCGCGAGATATGGGACTTTGAAGCTAAGAAATGGTTGAGAAGACAACAAATTTTTCGCAATTCTGCTGCTCCAAACGCTTAACCAGAATGGCCTAGGGAAAAAATACACATACCATTGTAATCGGGCGAGTTTCTACCTTCAGTTACAATAGGAATTTTTGGGTTAGTTCAATCCGTTCGCGAGATATGGGACTTTGAAGCTAAGAAATGGTTGACAAGACAACAAATTTTTCGCAATTCTGCTGCTCCAATCGCTTTACCAGAATGGCCTAGGGAAAAAATACGCATACCGTTGTAATCGGGCGAGTTTCTACTTTCAGTTACAATAGGAATTTTTGGGTTAGACCAATCCGTTCGCGAGATATGAGAGTTTGAAGCTAAGAAATGGTTGAGAAGAGAACAAATTTTTCGCAATTCTGCTGCTCCAAACGCTTAACCAGAATGGCCTAGGGAAAAAATACACAAACCGTTGTAATCGGGCGAGTTTCTACGTTCAGTTCCAATAGGAATTTTTGGGTTAGGTCAATCCGTTCGGGAGATATGGGAGTTTCAAGCCAAGAAATGGTTGAGAAGGCAAAAAATTTTTCGCAATTCTGCTGCTCCAAACGCTTAACCAGAATGGCCTAGGGAAAAAATACGCATACCGTTGTAATCGGACGAGTTTCTACTTTCAGTTACAATAGGAATTTTTGGGTTAGGTCAATCCGTTCGCGAGGTATGGAACTTTGAAGCTAAGAAATGGTTGACAAGACAACAAATTTTTCGCAATTCTGCAGCTCCAATCGCTTAACCAGAATGGCCTAGGGGAAAAATACACGTACTTTTGTAATCGGGCGAGTTTCTACTTTCAAATGCAATAGCAATTTTTGGGTTAGGCCAATCCGTTCGCGAGATATAAGAGTTTGAAGCTAAGAAATGGTTGAGAAGAGAACAAATTTTTCGCAATTCTGCTGCTCCAAACGCTTAACCAGAATGGCCTAGGGAAAAAATATGCATACCGTTGTAATCGGGCGAGTTTCTACTTTCAGACGCAGCAGGAATTGTTGGGTTTGGTCAATCCGTTCGCGAGATATGGGACATTGAATCTAAGAAATGGTTGATAAGACAACAAATTTTTCGCAATTCTGCTGCTCCAAACGCTTAACCAGAATGGCCTAGGGAAAAAACACGCATACTGTTGTAATCGGGCGAGTTTCTACTTTCAGTTACAATAGGAAATTTTGGGTTAGGTCAATCAGTTCGCGAGATATGGGACTTTGAAGCTAAGAAATGGTTGACAAGACAACAAATTTTTCGCACTCCTTCTGCTCCAATCGCTTAACCAGAATGGCCTAGGGGAAAAATACACGTACCGTTGTAATCGGGCGAGTTTCTACTTTCAAATGCAATAGGAATTTTTGGGTTAGGTCAATCCGTTCGCGAGATATGAGAGTTTGAAGCTAAGAATTGGTTGAGAAGACAACAAATTTTTCGCAATTCTGTTGCTCCAAACGCTTAACCAGAATGGCCTAGGGAAAAAAATCTGCATACCGTTATAATTGGGCGAGTTTCTACTTTCAGACGCAACAGGAATTTTTGGGTTAGGACAATCCGTTCGCGAGATATGGAAGTTTGAAGCCATGAAATGGTTGAGAAGGCAAAAAATTTTGCGCAATTCTGCTGCTCCAAACGCTTAAACAGAATGGCCTAGGGAAAAAATACACATACCGTTGTAATCGGGCGAGCTTCTACTTTCAGATGCAATAGGAATTTTTGGGTTTGGTCAATCCGTTCGCGAGATATGGGAGTTTGAAGCCAAGAAATGGTTGAGAAGGCAAAAAATTTTTGCGCAATTCTGCTGCTCTAAACGCTTAACCAGGATGGCCTAGGGTAAAAATACACACACCGTTGTAATCGGGCGAGTTTCTACTTTCAGATGCAATAGGAATTTTTGGGTTAGGTCAATCCGTTCGCGAGATATGGGAGTTTGAAGCCAAGAAATGGTAGAGAAGGCAAAAAATGTTTCACAATTCTGCTGCTCCAAACGCTTAACCAGAATGGCGTAGCGAAAAAATACACATACCGTTGTAATCGGGCGAGTTTCTACTTTCAGATGCAATAGGAATTTTTGGGTTAGGTCATTCCGTTCGCGAGATATGGGAGTTTGAAGACAAGAAATGGTTGAGAAGGCAAAAAATTTTTCGCAATTCTGCTGCTCCAAACGCTTAACAAGAATGGCCTAGGGAAAAAATATGCATACCGTTGTAATCGGGCGAGTTTCTACTTTCAGACGCAGCAGGAATTGTTGGGTTTGGTCAATCCGTTCGCGAGATATGGGACATTGAATCTAAGAAATGGTTGATAAGACAACAAATTTTTCGCAATTCTGCTGCTCCAAACGCTTAACCAGAATGGCCTAGGGAAAAAACACGCATACTGTTGTAATCGGGCGAGTTTCTACTTTCAGTTACAATAGGAACTTTTGGGTTAGGTCAATCCGTTCGCGAGATATGGGACTTTGAAGCTAAGAAATGGTTGAGAAGACAACAAATTTTTCGCAATTCTGCTGCTCCAAACGCTTAACCAGAAAGCCCTAGGGAAAAAATACGCATACTGTTGTAATCGGGCCAGTTTCTACTTTCAGTTACAATAGGAAATTTTGGGTTAGGTCAATCAGTTCGCGAGATATGGGACTTTGAAGCTAAGAAATGGTTGACAAGACAACAAATTTTTCGCACTCCTTCTGCTCCAATCGCTTAACCAGAATGGCCTAGGGGAAAAATACACGTACCGTTGTAATCGGGCGAGTTTCTACTTTCAAATGCAATAGGAATTTTTGGGTTAGGTCAATCCGTTCGCGAGATATGAGAGTTTGAAGCTAAGAATTGGTTGAGAAGACAACAAATTTTTCGCAATTCTGTTGCTCCAAACGCTTAACCAGAATGGCCTAGGGAAAAAAATCTGCATACCGTTATAATTGGGCGAGTTTCTACTTTCAGACGCAACAGGAATTTTTGGGTTAGGACAATCCGTTCGCGAGATCTGGAAGTTTGAAGCCATGAAATGGTTGAGAAGGCAAAAAATTTTGCGCAATTCTGCTGCTCCAAACGCTTAAACAGAATGGCCTAGGGAAAAAATACACATACCGTTGTAATCGGGCGAGCTTCTACTTTCAGATGCAATAGGAATTTTTGGGTTTGGTCAATCCTATCGCGAGATATGGGAGTTTGAAGCCAAGAAATGGTTGAGAAGGCAAAAAATTTTTGCGCAATTCTGCTGCTCTAAACGCTTAACCAGGATGGCCTAGGGTAAAAATACACACACCGTTGTAATCGGGCGAGTTTCTACTTTCAGATGCAATAGGAATTTTTGGGTTAGGTCAATCCGTTCGCGAGATATGGGAGTTTGAAGCCAAGAAATGGTAGAGAAGGCAAAAAATGTTTCACAATTCTGCTGCTCCAAACGCTTAACCAGAATGGCGTAGCGAGAAAATACACATACCGTTGTAATCGGGCGAGTTTCTACTTTCAGATGCAATAGGAATTTTTGGGTTAGGTCATTCCGTTCGCGAGATATGGGAGTTTGAAGACAAGAAATGGTTGAGAAGGCAAAAAATTTTTCGCAATTCTGCTGCTCCAAACGCTTAACAAGAATGGCCTAGGGAAAAAATACACATACCGTTGTAATTGGGCGAGTTTCTACTTTCAGATGCAATAGGACTTTTTGAGTTATGTCAATCCGTTCGCGAGATATGGGAGTTTGAAGCCAAGAAATGGTTGAGAAGACAACAAATTTTTCGCAATTCTGCTGCTCGAAACGCTTAACCAGAATGGCCTAGGGAAAAAATACACATACCGTTGTAATCGGGCGAGTTTCTACTTTCAGTTACAATAGGAATTTTTGGGTTCGGTCAATCCGTTCGCGAGATATGGGACTTTGAAGCTAAGAAATGGTTGACAAGACAACAAATTTTTCGCACTCCTTCTGCTCCAATCGCTTAACCAGAATGGCCTAGGGGAAAAATACACGTACCTTTGTAATCGGGCGTGTTTCTACTTTCAAATGCAATAGGAATTTTTGGGTTAGGTCTATCCGTTCGCGAGATATGAGAGTTTGAAGCTAATAAATGGTTGAGAAGACAACAAATTTTTCGCAATTCTGCTGCTCCAAACGCTTAACCAGAATGGCCTCGGGACAAAATACACATACCCTTGTAATCGGGCGAGTTTCTACTTTCAGTTACAATAGGAATTTTTGGGTTCGGTCAATCCGTTCGCGAGATATGGGACTTTGAAGCTAAGAAATGGTTGACAAGACAACAAATTTTTCGCACTTCTGCTGCTCCAATCGCTTAACCAGAATGCCCTAGGGGAAAAATACAGGTACCGTTGTAATCGGGCGAGTTTCTGCTTTCAAATGCAATAGGAATTTTTGGGTTAGGCCGATCCGGTCGCGAGATATGAGAGTTTGAACCTAAGAAATGGTTGAGAAGAGAACAAATTTTTCGCAATTCTGCTGCTCCAAACGCTTAACCAGAATGGCCTAGGGAAAAAATACACATACCGTTGTAATCGGGCGAGTTTCTACTTTCAGATGCAATAGGAATTTTGGGTTAGGTCAATCCGTTCGCGAGATAAGGGAGTTTGAAGCCGAGAAATGGTTGAGAAGGCAAAAAATTTTTCGCACTTCTGCTGCTCGAAACGCTTAACCAGAATGGCCTAGGGAAAAAATACACATACCGTTGTAATCGGGCGAGTTTCTGCTTTCAAATGCAATAGGAATTTTTGGGTTAGTTCAATCCGTTCGCGAGATATGGGACTTTGAAGCTAAGAAATGGTTGACAAGACAACAAATTTTTCGCACTTCTGCTGCTCCAATCGCTTAACCAGAATGACCCAGGGGAAAAATACACGTACCGTTGTAATCGGGCGAGTTTCTACTTTCAAATGCAATAGGAATTTTTGTGTTAGGTCAATCCTTTCGCGAGATATGGGAGTTTGAAGCCAAGAAATGGTTGAGGAGGCAAAAAATTTTTCGCAATTCTGATGCTCCAAACGCTTAACCAGTATGGCCTAGGGAAAAAATACACGTACCGTTGTAATCGGGCGAGTTTCTACTTTCAGTTACAATAGGAATTTTTGGGTTAGACCAATCCGTTCGCGAGATATGAGAGTTTGAAGCTAAGAAATGGTTGAGAAGAGAACAAATTTTTCGCAATTCTGCTGCTCCAAACGCTTAACCAGAATGGCCTAGGGAAAAAATATGCATACCGTTGTAATCGGGCGAGTTTCTACTTTCAGTTACAATAGGAACTCTTGGGTTAGGTCAATCCGTTCGCGAGATATGGGACTTTGAAGCTAAGAAATGGTTGAGAAGACAACAAATTTTTCGCAATTCTGCTGCTCCAAACGCTTAACCAGAAAGCCCTAGGGAAAAAATACGCATACTGTTGTAATCGGGCGAGTTTCTACTTTCAGTTTCAATAGGAAATTTTGGGTTAGGTCAATCAGTTCGCGAGATATGGGACTTTGAAGCTAAGAAATGGTTGACAAGACAACAAATTTTTCGCACTCCTTCTGCTCCAATCGCTTAACCAGAATGGCCTAGGGGAAAAATACACGTACCGTTGTAATCGGGCGAGTTTCTACTTTCAAATGCAATAGGAATTTTTGGGTTAGGTCAATCCGTTCGCGAGATATGGGAGTTTGAAGCCAAGAAATGGTAGAGAAGGCAAAAAATGTTTCACAATTCTGCTGCTCCAAACGCTTAACCAGAATGGCGTAGCGAAAAAATACACATACCGTTGTAATCGGGCGAGTTTCTACTTTCAGATGCAATAGGAATTTTTGGGTTAGGTCATTCCGTTCGCGAGATATGGGAGTTTGAAGACAAGAAATGGTTGAGAAGGCAAAAAATTTTTCGCAATTCTGCTGCTCCAAACGCTTAACAAGAATGGCCTAGGGAAAAAATATGCATACCGTTGTAATCGGGCGAGTTTCTACTTTCAGTTACAATAGGAACTTTTGGGTTAGGTCAATCCGTTCGCGAGATATGGGACTTTGAAGCTAAGAAATGGTTGAGAAGACAACAAATTTTTCGCAATTCTGCTGCTCCAAACGCTTAACCAGAAAGCCCTAGGGAAAAAATACGCATACTGTTGTAATCGGGCCAGTTTCTACTTTCAGTTACAATAGGAAATTTTGGGTTAGGTCAATCAGTTCGCGAGATATGGGACTTTGAAGCTAAGAAATGGTTGACAAGACAACAAATTTTTCGCACTCCTTCTGCTCCAATCGCTTAACCAGAATGGCCTAGGGGAAAAATACACGTACCGTTGTAATCGGGCGAGTTTCTACTTTCAAATGCAATAGGAATTTTTGGGTTAGGTCAATCCGTTCGCGAGATATGAGAGTTTGAAGCTAAGAATTGGTTGAGAAGACAACAAATTTTTCGCAATTCTGTTGCTCCAAACGCTTAACCAGAATGGCCTAGGGAAAAAAATCTGCATACCGTTATAATTGGGCGAGTTTCTACTTTCAGACGCAACAGGAATTTTTGGGTTAGGACAATCCGTTCGCGAGATATGGAAGTTTGAAGCCATGAAATGGTTGAGAAGGCAAAAAATTTTGCGCAATTCTGCTGCTCCAAACGCTTAAACAGAATGGCCTAGGGAAAAAATACACATACCGTTGTAATCGGGCGAGCTTCTACTTTCAGATGCAATAGGAATTTTTGGGTTTGGTCAATCCGTTCGCGAGATATGGGAGTTTGAAGCCAAGAAATGGTTGAGAAGGCAAAAAATTTTTGCGCAATTCTGCTGCTCTAAACGCTTAACCAGGATGGCCTAGGGTAAAAATACACACACCGTTGTAATCGGGCGAGTTTCTACTTTCAGATGCAATAGGAATTTTTGGGTTAGGTCAATCCGTTCGCGAGATATGGGAGTTTGAAGCCAAGAAATGGTAGAGAAGGCAAAAAATGTTTCACAATTCTGCTGCTCCAAACGCTTAACCAGAATGGCGTAGCGAAAAAATACACGTACCGTTGTAATCGGTCGAGTTTCTACTTTCAGATGCAATAGGAATTTTTGGGTTAGGTCATTCCGTTCGCGAGATATGGGAGTTTGAAGACAAGAAATGGTTGAGAAGGCAAAAAATTTTTCGCAATTCTGCTGCTCCAAACGCTTAACAAGAATGGCCTAGGGAAAAAATACACATACCGTTGTAATTGGGCGAGTTTCTACTTTCAGATGCAATAGGACTTTTTGAGTTATGTCAATCCGTTCGCGAGATATGGGAGTTTGAAGCCAAGAAATGGTTGAGAAGACAACAAATTTTTCGCAATTCTGCTGCTCGAAACGCTTAACCAGAATGGCCTAGGGAAAAAATACACATACCGTTGTAATCGGGCGAGTTTCTACTTTCAGTTACAATAGGAATTTTTGGGTTCGGTCAATCCGTTCGCGAGATATGGGACTTTGAAGCTAAGAAATGGTTGACAAGACAACAAATTTTTCGCACTCCTTCTGCTCCAATCGCTTAACCAGAATGGCCTAGGGGAAAAATACACGTACCTTTGTAATCGGGCGTGTTTCTACTTTCAAATGCAATAGGAATTTTTGGGTTAGGTCTATCCGTTCGCGAGATATGAGAGTTTGAAGCTAATAAATGGTTGAGAAGACAACAAATTTTTCGCAATTCTGCTGCTCCAAACGCTTAACCAGAATGGCCTCGGGACAAAATACACATACCGTTGTAATCGGGCGAGTTTCTACTTTCAGTTACAATAGGAATTTTTGGGTTCGGTCAATCCGTTCGCGAGATATGGGACTTTGAAGCTAAGAAATGGTTGACAAGACAACAAATTTTTCGCACTTCTGCTGCTCCAATCGCTTAACCAGAATGCCCTAGGGGAAAAATACAGGTACCGTTGTAATCGGGCGAGTTTCTGCTTTCAAATGCAATAGGAATTTTTGGGTTAGGCCGATCCGGTCGCGAGATATGAGAGTTTGAACCTAAGAAATGGTTGAGAAGAGAACAAATTTTTCGCAATTCTGCTGCTCCAAACGCTTAACCAGAATGGCCTAGGGAAAAAATACACGTACCGTTGTAATCGGTCGAGTTTCTACTTTCAGTTACAAGAGGAATTTTTGGGTTAGGTCAATCCGTTCGCGAGATATGGGAGTTTGAAGCTAAGAAATGGTTGAGAAGAGAACAAATTTTTCGCACTTCTGCTGCTCCAAACGCTTAACCAGTATGGCCTAGGGAAAAAATACACGTACCGCTGTAATCGGGCGAATTTCTACTTTCAAATGCAATAGGAATTTTTGGGTTAGGTCAATCCGTTCGCGAGATATGGGAGTTTGAAGCTAAGAAATGCTTGAGAAGAGAACAAATTTTTCGCAATTCTGCTGCTCCAAACGCTTAACCAGAATGGCCTAGGGAAAAAATATGCATACCGTTGTAATCGGGCGAGTTTCTACTTTCAGATGCAACAGGAATTTTTGGGCTAGGTCAATCCGTTCGCGAGATATGGTAGCTTGAGGCTAAGAAATGGTTGCGAAGACAACAAATTTTTCGCACTTCTGCTGCTCCAAACGCTTAACCAGAATGGCCCAGGGAAAAAACACACATACCGTTGTAATCGGGCGAGTTTCTACTTTCAGTTACAATTGGAATTTTTGGGTTAGGTCAATCCGTTCCCGAGATATGGGACTTTGAAGCAAAGAAATGGTTGACAAGACAACAAATTTTTCGCACTTCTGCTACTCCAATCGCTTAACCAGAATGGCCTAGGGGAAAAATACAGGTACCGTTGTAATCGGGCGAGTTTCTGCTTTCAAATGCAATAGGAATTTTTGGGTTAGGCCGATCCGGTCGCGAGATATGAGAGTTTGAACCTAAGAAATGGTTGAGAAGAGAACAAATTTTTCGCAATTCTGCTGCTCCAAACGCTTAACCAGAATGGCATAGGGAAAAAATACGCATACCGTTGTAATCGGGCGAGTTTCTACTTTCAGACGCAGCAGGAATTGTTGGGTTTGGTCAATCCGTTCGCGAGATATGGGACTTTGAATCTAAGAAATGGTTGAGAAGACAACAAATTTTTCGCAATTCTGCTGCTCCAAACGCTTAACCAGAATGGCCTAGGGAAAAAACACGCATACTGTTGTAATCGGGCGAGTTTCTACTTTCAGTTACAATAGGAACTCTTGGGTTAGGTCAATCCGTTCGCGAGATATGGGACTTTGAAGCTAAGAAATGGTTGAGAAGACAACAAATTTTTCGCAATTCTGCTGCTCCAAACGCTTAACCAGAAAGCCCTAGGGAAAAAATACGCATACTGTTGTAATCGGGCGAGTTTCTACTTTCAGTTTCAATAGGAAATTTTGGGTTAGGTCAATCAGTTCGCGAGATATGGGACTTTGAAGCTAAGAAATGGTTGACAAGACAACAAATTTTTCGCACTCCTTCTGCTCCAATCGCTTAACCAGAATGGCCTAGGGGAAAAATACACGTACCGTTGTAATCGGGCGAGTTTCTACTTTCAAATGCAATAGGAATTTTTGGGTTAGGTCAATCCGTTCGCGAGATATGGGAGTTTGAAGCCAAGAAATGGTAGAGAAGGCAAAAAATGTTTCACAATTCTGCTGCTCCAAACGCTTAACCAGAATGGCGTAGCGAAAAAATACACATACCGTTGTAATCGGGCGAGTTTCTACTTTCAGATGCAATAGGAATTTTTGGGTTAGGTCATTCCGTTCGCGAGATATGGGAGTTTGAAGACAAGAAATGGTTGAGAAGGCAAAAAATTTTTCGCAATTCTGCTGCTCCAAACGCTTAACAAGAATGGCCTAGGGAAAAAATATGCATACCGTTGTAATCGGGCGAGTTTCTACTTTCAGACGCAGCAGGAATTGTTGGGTTTGGTCAATCCGTTCGCGAGATATGGGACATTGAATCTAAGAAATGGTTGATAAGACAACAAATTTTTCGCAATTCTGCTGCTCCAAACGCTTAACCAGAATGGCCTAGGGAAAAAACACGCATACTGTTGTAATCGGGCGAGTTTCTACTTTCAGTTACAATAGGAACTTTTGGGTTAGGTCAATCCGTTCGCGAGATATGGGACTTTGAAGCTAAGAAATGGTTGAGAAGACAACAAATTTTTCGCAATTCTGCTGCTCCAAACGCTTAACCAGAAAGCCCTAGGGAAAAAATACGCATACTGTTGTAATCGGGCCAGTTTCTACTTTCAGTTACAATAGGAAATTTTGGGTTAGGTCAATCAGTTCGCGAGATATGGGACTTTGAAGCTAAGAAATGGTTGACAAGACAACAAATTTTTCGCACTCCTTCTGCTCCAATCGCTTAACCAGAATGGCCTAGGGGAAAAATACACGTACCGTTGTAATCGGGCGAGTTTCTACTTTCAAATGCAATAGGAATTTTTGGGTTAGGTCAATCCGTTCGCGAGATATGAGAGTTTGAAGCTAAGAATTGGTTGAGAAGACAACAAATTTTTCGCAATTCTGTTGCTCCAAACGCTTAACCAGAATGGCCTAGGGAAAAAAATCTGCATACCGTTATAATTGGGCGAGTTTCTACTTTCAGACGCAACAGGAATTTTTGGGTTAGGACAATCCGTTCGCGAGATATGGAAGTATGAAGCCATGAAATGGTTGAGAAGGCAAAAAATTTTGCGCAATTCTGCTGCTCCAAACGCTTAAACAGAATGGCCTAGGGAAAAAATACACATACCGTTGTAATCGGGCGAGCTTCTACTTTCAGATGCAATAGGAATTTTTGGGTTTGGTCAATCCGTTCGCGAGATATGGGAGTTTGAAGCCAAGAAATGGTTGAGAAGGCAAAAAATTTTTGCGCAATTCTGCTGCTCTAAACGCTTAACCAGGATGGCCTAGGGTAAAAATACACACACCGTTGTAATCGGGCGAGTTTCTACTTTCAGATGCAATAGGAATTTTTGGGTTAGGTCAATCCGTTCGCGAGATATGGGAGTTTGAAGCCAAGAAATGGTAGAGAAGGCAAAAAATGTTTCACAATTCTGCTGCTCCAAACGCTTAACCAGAATGGCGTAGCGAAAAAATACACATACCGTTGTAATCGGGCGAGTTTCTACTTTCAGATGCAATAGGAATTTTTGGGTTAGGTCATTCCGTTCGCGAGATATGGGAGTTTGAAGACAAGAAATGGTTGAGAAGGCAAAAAATTTTTCGCAATTCTGCTGCTCCAAACGCTTAACAAGAATGGCCTAGGGAAAAAATACACATACCGTTGTAATTGGGCGAGTTTCTACTTTCAGATGCAATAGGACTTTTTGAGTTATGTCAATCCGTTCGCGAGATATGGGAGTTTGAAGCCAAGAAATGGTTGAGAAGACAACAAATTTTTCGCAATTCTGCTGCTCGAAACGCTTAACCAGAATGGCCTAGGGAAAAAATACACATACCGTTGTAATCGGGCGAGTTTCTACTTTCAGTTACAATAGGAATTTTTGGGTTCGGTCAATCCGTTCGCGAGATATGGGACTTTGAAGCTAAGAAATGGTTGACAAGACAACAAATTTTTCGCACTCCTTCTGCTCCAATCGCTTAACCAGAATGGCCTAGGGGAAAAATACACGTACCTTTGTAATCGGGCGTGTTTCTACTTTCAAATGCAATAGGAATTTTTGGGTTAGGTCTATCCGTTCGCGAGATATGAGAGTTTGAAGCTAATAAATGGTTGAGAAGACAACAAATTTTTCGCAATTCTGCTGCTCCAAACGCTTAACCAGAATGGCCTCGGGACAAAATACACATACCGTTGTAATCGGGCGAGTTTCTACTTTCAGTTACAATAGGAATTTTTGGGTTCGGTCAATCCGTTCGCGAGATATGGGACTTTGAAGCTAAGAAATGGTTGACAAGACAACAAATTTTTCGCACTTCTGCTGCTCCAATCGCTTAACCAGAATGCCCTAGGGGAAAAATACAGGTACCGTTGTAATCGGGCGAGTTTCTGCTTTCAAATGCAATAGGAATTTTTGGGTTAGGCCGATCCGGTCGCGAGATATGAGAGTTTGAACCTAAGAAATGGTTGAGAAGAGAACAAATTTTTCGCAATTCTGCTGCTCCAAACGCTTAACCAGAATGGCCTAGGGAAAAAATACACGTACCGTTGTAATCGGTCGAGTTTCTACTTTCAGTTACAAGAGGAATTTTTGGGTTAGGTCAATCCGTTCGCGAGATATGGGAGTTTGAAGCTAAGAAATGGTTGAGAAGAGAACAAATTTTTCGCACTTCTGCTGCTCCAAACGCTTAACCAGTATGGCCTAGGGAAAAAATACACGTACCGTTGTAATCGGGCGAATTTCTACTTTCAAATGCAATAGGAATTTTTGGGTTAGGTCAATCCGTTCGCGAGATATGGGAGTTTGAAGCTAAGAAATGCTTGAGAAGAGAACAAATTTTTCGCAATTCTGCTGCTCCAAACGCTTAACCAGAATGGCCTAGGGAAAAAATATGCATACCGTTGTAATCGGGCGAGTTTCTACTTTCAGATGCAACAGGAATTTTTGGGCTAGGTCAATCCGTTCGCGAGATATGGTAGCTTCAGGCTAAGAAATGGTTGCGAAGACAACAAATTTTTCGCACTTCTGCTGCTCCAAACGCTTAACCAGAATGGCCCAGGGAAAAAACACACATACCGTTGTAATCGGGCGAGTTTCTACTTTCAGTTACAATTGGAATTTTTGGGTTAGGTCAATCCGTTCCCGAGATATGGGACTTTGAAGCAAAGAAATGGTTGACAAGACAACAAATTTTTCGCACTTCTGCTACTCCAATCGCTTAACCAGAATGGCCTAGGGGAAAAATACAGGTACCGTTGTAATCGGGCGAGTTTCTGCTTTCAAATGCAATAGGAATTTTTGGGTTAGGCCGATCCGGTCGCGAGATATGAGAGTTTGAACCTAAGAAATGGTTGAGAAGAGAACAAATTTTTCGCAATTCTGCTGCTCCAAACGCTTAACCAGAATGGCCTAGGGAAAAAATACGCATACCGTTGTAATCGGGCGAGTTTCTACCTTCAGTCGCAGCAGGAATGTTTGGGTTTGGTCAATCCGTTCGCGAGATATGGGAGTTTGAAGCTTAGAAATGGTTGAGAAGACAACAAATTTTTCGCACTTCTGCTGCTCCAAACGCTTAACCAGAATGCCCTAGGGAAAAAATACACATACCATTGTAATCGGGCGAGTTTCTACCTTCAGATGCAATAGGAGTTTCTTGGTTAGGACAATCCGTTCGCGAGATATGGGAGTTTGAAGCCAGGAAATGTTTGGGAAGGCAAAAAATTTTTCGCAATTCTGCTGCTCCAAACGCTTAACCAGAATGGCCTAGGGAAAAAATACACATACCGTTGTAATCGGGCGAGTTTCTACTTTCAGATGCAATAGGAATTTTGGGTTAGGTCAATCCGTTCGCGAGATAAGGGAGTTTGAAGCCGAGAAATGGTTGAGAAGGCAAAAAATTTTTCGCACTTCTGCTGCTCGAAACGCTTAACCAGAATGGCCTAGGGAAAAAATACACATACCGTTGTAATCGGGCGAGTTTCTGCTTTCAAATGCAATAGGAATTTTTGGGTTAGTTCAATCCGTTCGCGAGATATGGGACTTTGAAGCTAAGAAATGGTTGACAAGACAACAAATTTTTCGCACTTCTGCTGCTCCAATCGCTTAACCAGAATGACCCAGGGGAAAAATACACGTACCGTTGTAATCGGGCGAGTTTCTACTTTCAAATGCAATAGGAATTTTTGGGTTAGGTCAATCCTTTCGCGAGATATGGGAGTTTGAAGCCAAGAAATGGTTGAGGAGGCAAAAAATTTTTCGTAATTCTGATGCTCCAAACGCTTAACCAGTATGGCCTAGGGAAAAAATACACGTACCGTTGTAATCGGGCGAGTTTCTACTTTCAGTTACAATAGGAATTTTTGGGTTAGACCAATCCGTTCGCGAGATATGAGAGTTTGAAGCTAAGAAATGGTTGAGAAGAGAACAAATTTTTCGCAATTCTGCTGCTCCAAACGCTTAACCAGAATGGCCTAGGGAAAAAATACACAAACCGTTGTAATCGGGCGAGTTTCTACGTTCAGTTCCAATAGGAATTTTTGGGTTAGGTCAATCCGTTCGGGAGATATGGGAGTTTCAAGCCAAGAAATGGTTGAGAAGGCAAAAAATTTTTCGCAATTCTGCTGCTCCAAACGCTTAACCAGAATGGCCTAGGGAAAAAATACGCATACCTTTGTAATCGGGCGAGTTTCTACTTTCAGTTACAATAGGAATTTTTGGGTTAGGTCAATCCGTTCGCGAGGTATGGAACTTTGAAGCTAAGAAATGGTTGACAAGACAACAAATTTTTCGCAATTCTGCAGCTCCAATCGCTTAACCAGAATGGCCTAGGGGAAAAATACACGTACTTTTGTAATCGGGCGAGTTTCAACTTTCAAATGCAATAGCAATTTTTGGGTTAGGCCAATCCGTTCGCGAGATATAAGAGTTTGAAGCTAAGAAATGGTTGAGAAGAGAACAAATTTTTCGCAATTCTGCTGCTCCAAACGCTTAACCAGAATGGCCTAGGGAAAAAATATGCATACCGTTGTAATCGGGCGAGTTTCTACTTTCAGACGCAGCAGGAATTGTTGGGTTTGGTCAATCCGTTCGCGAGATATGGGACTTTGAATCTAAGAAATGGTTGAGAAGACAACAAATTTTTCGCAATTCTGCTGCTCCAAACGCTTAACCAGAATGGCCTAGGGAAAAAACACGCATACTGTTGTAATCGGGCGAGTTTCTACTTTCAGTTACAATAGGAACTCTTGGGTTAGGTCAATCCGTTCGCGAGATATGGGACTTTGAAGCTAAGAAATGGTTGAGAAGACAACAAATTTTTCGCAATTCTGCTGCTCCAAACGCTTAACCAGAAAGCCCTAGGGAAAAAATACGCATACTGTTGTAATCGGGCGAGTTTCTACTTTCAGTTTCAATAGGAAATTTTGGGTTAGGTCAATCAGTTCGCGAGATATGGGACTTTGAAGCTAAGAAATGGTTGACAAGACAACAAATTTTTCGCACTCCTTCTGCTCCAATCGCTTAACCAGAATGGCCTAGGGGAAAAATACACGTACCGTTGTAATCGGGCGAGTTTCTACTTTCAAATGCAATAGGAATTTTTGGGTTAGGTCAATCCGTTCGCGAGATATGAGAGTTTGAAGCTAAGAATTGGTTGAGAAGACAACAAATTTTTCGCAATTCTGTTGCTCCAAACGCTTAACCAGAATGGCCTAGGGAAAAAAATCTGCATACCGTTATAATTGGGCGAGTTTCTACTTTCAGACGCAACAGGAATTTTTGGGTTAGGACAATCCGTTCGCGAGATATGGAAGTTTGAAGCCATGAAATGGTTGAGAAGGCAAAAAATTTTGCGCAATTCTGCTGCTCCAAACGCTTAAACAGAATGGCCGAGGGAAAAAATACACATACCGTTGTAATCGGGCGAGCTTCTACTTTCAGATGCAATAGGAATTTTTGGGTTATGTCAATCCGTTCGCGAGATATGGGAGTTTGAAGCCAAGAAATGGTTGAGAAGACAACAAATTTTTCGCAATTCTGCTGCTCGAAACGCTTAACCAGAATGGCCTAGGGAAAAAATACACATACCGTTGTAATCGGGCGAGTTTCTACTTTCAGTTACAATAGGAATTTTTCGGTTAGGTGTATCCGTTCGCGAGATATGGGAGTTTGAAGCCAAGAAATGGTAGAGAAGGCAAAAAATGTTTCACAATTCTGCTGCTCCAAACGCTTAACCAGAATGGCGTAGCGAAAAAATACACATACCGTTGTAATCGGGCGAGTTTCTACTTTCAGATGCAATAGGAATTTTTGGGTTAGGTCATTCCGTTCGCGAGATATGGGAGTTTGAAGACAAGAAATGGTTGAGAAGGCAAAAAATTTTTCGCAATTCTGCTGCTCCAAACGCTTAACAAGAATGGCCTAGGGAAAAAATACACATACCGTTGTAATTGGGCGAGTTTCTACTTTCAGATGCAATAGGACTTTTTGGGTTATGTCAATCCGTTCGCGAGATATGGGAGTTTGAAGCCAAGAAATGGTTGAGAAGACAACAAATTTTTCGCAATTCTGCTGCTCGAAACGCTTAACCAGAATGGCCTAGGGAAAAAATACACATACCGTTGTAATCGGGCGAGTTTCTACTTTCAGTTACAATAGGAATTTTTGGGTTCGGTCAATCCGTTCGCGAGATATGAGAGTTTGAAGCTAAGAAATGGTTGAGAAGACAACAAATTTTTCGCAATTCTGTTGCTCCAAACGCATAACCAGAATGGCCTAGGGAAAAAATACACATACCGTTGTAATCGGGCGAGTTTCTACTTTCAGTTACAATAGGAATTTTTGGGTTCGGTCAATCCGTTCGCGAGATATGGGACTTTGAAACTAAGAAATGGTTGACAAGACAACAAATTTTTCGCAATTCTGCTGCTCCAAACGCTTAACCAGAATGGGCTAGGGAAAAAATTCACATACCGTCGTAATCGGGCGAGTTTCTACTTTCAGATGCAATAGGAATTTTTGGGTTAGGTCAATCCGTTCGCGAGATATGAGAGTTTGAAGCTAAGACATGGTTGAGAAGACAACAAATTTTTCGCAATTCTGTTGCTCCAAACGCATAACCAGAATGGCCTAGGGAAAAAATACACATACCGTTATAATTGGGCGAGTTTCTACTTTCAAATGCAATAGGAATTTTTGGGTTAGGTCAATCCGTTCGCGAGATATGAGAGTTTGAAGCTAAGAAATGGTTGAGAAGACAACAAATTTTTCGCAATTCTGTTGCTCCAAACGCTTAACCAGAATGGCCTAGGGAAAAAATACGCATACCGTTGTAATTGGGCGAGTTTCTACTTTCAGTTACAATAGGAATTTTTGGGTTAGGTCAATCCGTTCGCGAGATATGGGACTTTGAAGCTAAGAAATGGTTGACAAGGCAACAAATTTTTCGCAATTCTGCTGCTCCAATCGCTTAACCAGAATGACCCAGGGAAAAAATACACGTACCGTTGAAATCGGGCGAGTTTCTGCTTTCAAATGCAATAGGAATTTTTGGGTTAGGATGATCCGGTCGCGAGATATAAGAGTTTGAAGCTAAGAAATGGTTGAGAAGAGAACAAATTTTTCGCACTTCTGCTGCTCCAAACGCTTAACCAGAATGGCCTAGGGAAAAAATACACATAGCGTTGTAATCGGGAGAGTTTCTACTTTCAGACGCAACAGGAATTTTTGGGTTAGGTCAATCCGTTCGCGAGATATGGGAGTTTGAAGCCAAGAAATGGTTGAGGAGGCAAAAAATTTTTGGCAATTCTGCTGCTCCAAACGCTTAACCAGAATGGCCTAGGGAAAAAATACACATACCATTGTAATCGGGCGAGTTTCTACCTTCAGATGCAATAGGAATTTCTTGGTTAGGACAATCCGTTCGCGAGATATGGGAGTTTGAAGCCAGGAAATGTTTGGGAAGGCAAAAAATTTTTCGCAATTCTGCTGCTCCAAACGCTTAACCAGAATGGCCTAGGGAAAAAATACACATACCGTTGTAATCGGGCGAGTTTCTACTTTCAGATGCAATAGGAATTTTGGGTTAGGTCAATCCGATCGCGAGATGAGGGAGTTTGAAGCCGAGAAATGGTTGAGAAGGCAAAAAATTTTTCGCACTTCTGCTGCTCGAAACGCTTAACCAGAATGGCCTAGGGAAAAAATACACATACCGTTGTAATCGGGCGAGTTTCTGCTTTCAGATGCAATAGGAATTTTTGGGTTAGCTCAATCCGTTCGCGAGATATGGAACTTTGAAGCTAAGAAATGGTTGACAAGACATCAAATTTTTCGCAATTCTGCAGCTCCAATCGCTTAACCAGAATGGCCTAGGGGAAAAATACACGTACCTTTGTAATCGGGCGAGTTTCTACTTTCAAATGCAATAGGAATTCTTGGGTTAGGCCAATCCGTTCGCGAGATATGTGAGTTTGAAGCTAAGAAATGGTTGAGAAGAGAACAAATTTTTCGCAATTCTGCTGCTCCAAACGCTTAACCAGAATGGCCTAGGGAAAAAATATGCATACCGTTGTAATCGGGCGAGTTTCTACTTTCAGACGCAGCAGGAATTTTTGGGTTTGGTCAATCCGTTCGCGAGATATGGGACTTTGAAGCTAAGAAATGGTTGAGAAGACAACAAATTTTTCGCAATTCTGCTGCTCCAAACGCTTAACCAGAATGGCCTAGGGAAAAAATGCGCATACTGTTGTAATCGGGCGAGTTTCTACTTTCAGTTACAGTAGGAACATTTGGGTTAGGTCAATCAGTTCGCGAGATATGGGACTTTGAAGCTAAGAAATGGTTGACAAGACAACAAATTTTTCGCACTTCTGCTGCTCCAATCGCTTAACCAGAATGACCCAGGGGAAAAATACACGTACCGTTGTAATCGGGCGAGTTTCTACTTTCAAATGCAATAGGAATTTTTGGGTTAGGTCAATCCGTTCGCGAGATATGGGAGTTTGAAGCTAAGAAATGCTTGAGAAGAGAACAAATTTTTCGCAATTCTGCTGCTCCAAACGCTTAACCAGAATGGCCTAGGGAAAAAACACACATACCGTTGTAATCGGGCGAGTTTCTACTTTCAGATGCAATAGGAATTTTTGGGTTAGGTCACTCCGTTCGCGAGATATGGGAGTTTGAAGCTAAGAAATGGTTGAGAAGACAACAAATTTTTCGCAATTCTGCTGCTCCAAACGCTTAACCAGTATGGCCTAGGGAAAAAATAAGCATACCGTTGTAATCGGGCGAGTTTCTACTTTCAGACGCAGCAGGAATTTTTGGGTTTGGTCAATCCGTTCGCGAGATATGGGACTTTGAAGCTAAGAAATGGTTGAGAAGACAACAAATTTTTCGCAATTCTGCTGCTCCAAACGCTTAACCAGAATGGCCTAGGGAGAAAATACGCATACCGTTGTAATCGGGCGAGTTTCTACTTTCAGTTACAATAGGAATTTTTCGGTTAGGTCAATCCGTTCGCGAGATATGGGACTTTGAAGCTAAGAAATGGTTGACAAGACAACAAATTTTTCGCAATTCTGCTGCTCCAATCGCTTAACCAGAATGGCCTAGGGAAAAAATACGCATACCGTTGTAATCGGGCGAGTTTCTACTTTCAGTTACAATAGGAATTTTTGGGTTAGTTCAATCCGTTCGCGAGATATGGGACTTTGAAGCTAAGAAATGGTTGACAAGACAACAAATTTTTCGCACTTCTGCTGCTCCAATCGCTTAACCAGAATGACCCAGGGGAAAAATACACGTACCGTTGTAATCGGGCGAGTTTCTACTTTCAAATGCAATAGGAATTTTGGGGTTAGGTCAATCCGTTCGCGAGATATGGGAGTTTGAAGCCAAGAAATGGTTGAGGAGGCAAAAAATTTTTCGCAATTCTGATGCTCCAAACGCTTAACCAGTATGGCCTAGGGAAAAAATACACGTACCGTTGTAATCGGGCGAGTTTCTACTTTCAGTTACAATAGGAATTCTTGGGTTAGTTCAATCCGTTCGCGAGATATGGGACTTTGAAGCTAAGAAACGGTTGACAAGACAACAAATTTTTCGCAATTCTGCTGCTCCAATCGCTTTACCAGAATGGCCTAGGGGAAAAATACACGTACCGTTGTAATCGGGCGAGTTTCTACTTTCAAAGGCAATAGGAATTTTTGTGTTATGTCAATCCGTTCGCGAGATATGGGAGTTTGAAGCTAAGAAATGCTTGAGAAGAGAACAAATTTTTCGCAATTCTGCTGCTCCAAACGCTTAACCAGAATGGCCTAGGAAAAAAATACGCTTACCGTTGTAATCGGGCGAGTTTCTACTTTCAGACGCAGCAGGAATATTTGGGTTTGGTCAATCCGTTCGCGAGATATGGGAGTTTGAACTTAGAAATGGTTGAGAAGACAACAAATTTTTCGCACTTCTGCTGCTCCGAACGCTTAACCAGAATGGCGTAGGGAAAAAATACACACAGCGTTGTAATCGGGAGAGTTTCTACTTTCAGACGCAACAGGAATTTTTGGGTTAGGTCAATCCGTTCGCGAGATATGGGAGTTTGAAGCCAAGAAATGGTTGAGGAGGCAAAAATTTTTTCGCAATTCTGATGCTCCAAACGCTTAACCAGTATGGCCTAGGGAAAAAATACACGTACCGTTGTAATCGGGCGAGTTTCTACTTTCAGTTACAATAGGAATTTTTGGGTTAGGTCAATACGTTCGCGAGATATGGGACTTTGAAGCTAAGAAATGGTTGACAAGACAACAAATTTTTCGCACTTCTGCTGCTCCAAACGCTTAACCAGAATGGCCTAGGGAAAAAATACACATACCGTTGTAATCGGGCGAGTTTCTACTTTCAGATGCAATAGGAATTTTTGGGTTAGGTCAATCCGTTCGCGAGATATGGGAGTTTGAACTTAGAAATGGTTGAGAAGACAACAAATTTTTCGCACTTCTGCTGCTCCGAACGCTTAACCAGAATGGCGTAGGGAAAAAATACACACAGCGTTGTAATCGGGAGAGTTTCTACTTTCAGACGCAACAGGAATTTTTGGGTTAGGTCAATCCGTTCGCGAGATATGGGAGTTTGAAGCCAAGAAATGGTTGAGGAGGCAAAAAATTTTTCGCAATTCTGATGCTCCAAACGCTTAACCAGTATGGCCTAGGGAAGAACTACACGTACCGTTGTAATCGGGCGAGTTTCTACTTTCAGTTACAATAGGAATTTTTGGGTTAGGTCAATACGTTCGCGAGATATGGGACTTTGAAGCTAAGAAATGGTTGACAAGACAACAAATTTTTCGCACTTCTGCTGCTCCAAACGCTTAACCAGAATGGCCTAGGGAAAAACAACACATACCGTTGTAATCGGGCGAGTTTCTACTTTCAGATGCAATAGGAATTTTTGGGTTAGGTCAATCCGTTCGCGAGATATGGGAGTTTGAAGCTAGGAAATGGTTGAGAAGGCAAAAAATTTTTCGCAATTCTGCTGCTCCGAACGCTTAACCAGAATGGCCTAGGGAAAAAATGCACATACCGTTGTAATCGGGCGAGTTTCTACTTTCAGATGCAACAGGAATTTTTGGGCTAGGTCAATCCGTTCGCGAGATATGGTAGCTTGAGTCTAAGAAATGGTTGCGAAGACAACAAATTTTTCGCACTTCTGCTGCTCCAAACGCTTAACCAGAATGGTCCAGGGAAAAAACACACATACCGTTGTAATCGGGCGAGTTTCTACTTTCAGCTACAATAGGAATTTTTGGGTTAGGTCAATCCGTTCCCGAGATATGGGACTTTGAAGCAAAGAAATGGTTGACAAGACAACAAATTTTTCGCACTTCTGCTACTCCAATCGCTTAACCAGAATGGCCTAGGGGAAAAATACAGGTACCGTTGTAATCGGGCGAGTTTCTGCTTTCAAATGCAATAGGAATTTTTGGGTTAGGCCGATCCGGTCGCGAGATATGAGAGTTTGAACCTAAGAAATGGTTGAGAAGAGAACAAATTTTTCGCAATTCTGCTGCTCCAAACGCTTAACCAGAATGGCCTAGGGAAAAAATACACGTACCGTTGTAATCGGGCGAGTTTCTACTTTCAGTTACAATAGGAATTTTTGGGTTCGGTCAATCCGTTCGCGAGATATGGGACTTTGAAGCTAAGAAATGGTTGAGAAGAGAACAAATTTTTCGCAATTCTGCTGCTCCAAACGCTTAACCAGAATGGCCTAGGGAAAAAATACGCATACCGTTGTAATCGGGCGAGTTTCTACTTTCAGTCGCAGCAGGAATGTTTGGGGTTGGTCAATCCGTTCGCGAGATATGGGAGTTTGAAGCTTAGAAATGGTTGAGAAGACAACAAATTTTTCGCACTTCTGATGCTCCAAACGCTTAACCAGAATGGCCTAGGGAAAAAATATGCATACCGTTGTAATCGGGCGAGTTTCTACTTTCAGACGCAGCAGGAATTTTTGGGTTTGGTCAATCCGTTCGCGAGATATGGGACTTTGAAGCTAAGAAATGGTTGAGAAGACAACAAATTTTTCGCAATTCTGCTGCTCCAAACGCTTAACCAGAATGGCCTAGGGAAAAAATACACATACCATTGTAATCGGGCGAGTTTCTACCTTCAGATGCAATAGGAATTTCTTGGTTAGGACAATCCGTTCGCGAGATATGGGAGTTTGAAGCCAGGAAATGTTTGGGAAGGCAAAAAATTTTTCGCAATTCTGCTGCTCCAAACGCTTAACCAGAATGGCCTAGGGAAAAAATACACATACCGTTGTAATCGGGCGAGTTTCTACTTTCAGATGCAATAGGAATTTTGGGTTAGGTCAATCCGTTCGCGAGATAAGGGAGTTTGAAGCCGAGAAATGGATGAGAAGGCAAAAAATTTTTCGCACTTCTGCTGCTCGAAACGCTTAACCAGAATGGCCTAGGGAAAAAATACACATACCGTTGTAATCGGGCGTGTTTCTGCTTTCAGATGCAATAGGAATTTTTGGGTTAGCTCAATCCGTTCGCGAGATATGGAACTTTGAAGCTAAGAAATGGTGGACAAGACATCAAATTTTTCGCAATTCTGCAGCTCCAATCGCTTAACCAGAATGGCCTAGGGGAAAAATACACGTACCGTTGTAATCGGGCGAGTTTCTACTTTCAAATGCAATAGGAATTTTTGGGTTAGGTCAATCCGTTCGCGAGATATGGGAGTTTGAAGCTAAGAAATGCTTGAGAAGAGAACAAATTTTTCGCAATTCTGCTGCTCCAAACGCTTAACCAGAATGGCCTAGGGAAAAAATACACATACCGTTGTAATCGGGCGAGTTTCTACTTTCAGATGCAATAGGAATTTTTGGGTTAGGTCACTCCGTTCGCGAGATATGGGAGTTTGAAGCTAAGAAATGGTTGAGAAGACAACAAATTTTTCGCAATTCTGCTGCTCCAAACGCTTAACCAGTATGGCCTAGGGAAAAAATAAGCATACCGTTGTAATCGGGCGAGTTTCTACTTTCAGACGCAGCAGGAATTTTTGGGTTTGGTCAATCCGTTCGCGAGATATGGGACTTTGAAGCTAAGAAATGGTTGAGAAGACAACAAATTTTTCGCAATTCTGCTGCTCCAAACGCTTAACCAGAATGGCCTAGGGAGAAAATACGCATACCGTTGTAATCGGGCGAGTTTCTACTTTCAGTTACAAAAGGAATTTTTCGGTTAGGTCAATCCGTTCGCGAGATATGGGACTTTGAAGCTAAGAAATGGTTGACAAGACAACAAATTTTTCGCAATTCTGCTGCTCCAATCGCTTAACCAGAATGGCCTAGGGAAAAAATACGCATACCGTTGTAATCGGGCGAGTTTCTACTTTCAAATGCAATAGGAATTTTGGGGTTAGGTCAATCCGTTCGCGAGATATGGGAGTTTGAAGCCAAGAAATGGTTGAGGAGGCAAAAAATTTTTCGCAATTCTGATGCTCCAAACGCTTAACCAGTATGGCCTAGGGAAAAAATACACGTACCGTTGTAATCGGGCGAGTTTCTACTTTCAGTTACAATAGGAATTTTTGGCTTAGTTCAATCCGTTCGCGAGATATGGGACTTTGAAGCTAAGAAATGGTTGACAAGACAACAAATTTTTCGCAATTCTGCTGCTCCAATCGCTTTACCAGAATGGCCTAGGGGAAAAATACACGTACCGTTGTAATCGGGCGAGTTTCTACTTTCAAAGGCAATAGGAATTTTTGTGTTATGTCAATCCGTTCGCGAGATATGGGAGTTTGAAGCTAAGAAATGCTTGAGAAGAGAACAAATTTTTCGCAATTCTGCTGCTCCAAACGCTTAACCAGAATGGCCTAGGAAAAAAATACGCTTACCGTTGTAATCGGGCGAGTTTCTACTTTCAGACGCAGCAGGAATGTTTGGGTTTGGTCAATCCGTTCGCGAGATATGGGAGTTTGAACTTAGAAATGGTTGAGAAGACAACAAATTTTTCGCACTTCTGCTGCTCCGAACGCTTAACCAGAATGGCGTAGGGAAAAAATACACACAGCGTTGTAATCGGGAGAGTTTCTACTTTCAGACGCAACAGGAATTTTTGGGTTAGGTCAATCCGTTCGCGAGATATGGGAGTTTGAAGCCAAGAAATGGTTGAGGAGGCAAAAAATTTTTCGCAATTCTGATGCTCCAAACGCTTAAACAGTATGGCCTAGGGAAAAAATACACGTACCGTTGTAATCGGGCGAGTTTCTACTTTCAGTTACAATAGGAATTTTTGGGTTAGGTCAATACGTTCGCGAGATATGGGACTTTGAAGCTAAGAAATGGTTGACAAGGCAACAAATTTTTCGCACTTCTGCTGCTCCAAACGCTTAACCAGAATGGCCTAGGGAAAAAATACACATACCGTTGTAATCGGGCGAGTTTCTACTTTCAGATGCAATAGGAATTTTTGGGTTAGGTCAATCCGTTCGCGAGATATGGGAGTTTGAACTTAGAAATGGTTGAGAAGACAACAAATTTTTCGCACTGCTGCTGCTCCGAACGCTTAACCAGAATGGCGTAGGGAAAAAATACACACAGCGTTGTAATCGGGAGAGTTTCTACTTTCAGACGCAACAGGAATTTTTGGGTTAGGTCAATCCGTTCGCGAGATATGGGAGTTTGAAGCCAAGAAATGGTTGAGGAGGCAAAAAATTTTTCGCAATTCTGCTGCTCCAAGCGCTTAACCAGAATGGCCCAGGGAAAAAACACACATACCGTTGTAATCGGGCGAGTTTCTACTTTCAGTTACAATAGGAATTTTTGGGTTAGGTCAATCCGTTCCCGAGATATGGGACTTTGAAGCAAAGAAATGGTTGACAAGACAACAAATTTTTCGCACTTCTGCTACTCCAATCGCTTAACCAGAACGGCCTAGGGGAAAAATACAGGTACCGTTGTAATCGGGCGAGTTTCTGCTTTCAAATGCAATAGGAATTTTTGGGTTAGGCCGATCCGGTCGCGAGATATGAGAGTTTGAACCTAAGAAATGGTTGAGAAGAGAACAAATTTTTCGCAATTCTGCTGCTCCAAACGCTTAACCAGAATGGCCTAGGGAAAAAATACACGTACCGTTGTAATCGGGCGAGTTTCTACTTTCAGTTACAATAGGAATTTTTGGGTTCGGTCAATCCGTTCGCGAGATATGGGACTTTGAAGCTAAGAAATGGTTGAGAAGAGAACAAATTTTTCGCAATTCTGCTGCTCCAAACGCTTAACCAGAATGGCCTAGGGAAAAAATACGCATACCGTTGTAATCGGGCGAGTTTCTACTTTCAGTCGCAGCAGGAATGTTTGGGTTTGGTCAATCCGTTCGCGAGATATGGGAGTTTGAAGCTTAGAAATGGTTGAGAAGACAACAAATTTTTCGCACTTCTGCTGCTCCAAACGCTTAACCAGAATGGCCTAGGGAAAAAATATGCATACCGTTGTAATCGGGCGAGTTTCTACTTTCAGACGCAGCAGGAATTTTTGGGTTCGGTCAATCCGTTCGCGAGATATGGGACTTTGAAGCTAAGAAATGGTTGAGAAGACAACAAATTTTTCGCAATTCTGCTGCTCCAAACGCTTAACCAGAGTGGCCTAGGGAAAAAATACACATACCATTGTAATCGGGCGAGTTTCTACTTTCAGACGCAGCAGGAATTTTTGGGTTTGGTCAATCCGTTCGCGAGATATGGGACTTTGAAGCTAAGAAATGGTTGAGAAGACAACAAATTTTTCGCAATTCTGCTGCTCCAAACGCTTAACCAGAATGGCCTAGGGAAAAAATGCGCATACTGTTGTAATCGGGCGATTTTCTACTTTCAGTTACAATAGGAACATTTGGGTTAGGTCAATCAGTTCGCGAGATATGGGACTTTGAAGCTAAGAAATGGTTGACAAGACAACAAATTTTTCGCAATTCTGCTGCTCCAATCGCTTAACCAGAATGGCCTAGGGAAAAAATACGCATACCGTTGTAATCGGGCGAGTTTCTACTTTCAGTTACAATAGGAATTTTTGGGTTAGTTCAATCCGTTCGCGAGATATGGGACTTTGAAGCTAAGAAATGGTTGAGAAGACAACAAATTTTTCGCAATTCTGCTGCTCCAAACGCTTAACCAGAATGGCCTAGGGAGAAAATACGCATACCGTTGTAATCGGGCGAGTTTCTACTTTCAGACGCAGCAGGAATTTTTGGGTTCGGTCAATCCGTTCGCGAGATATGGGACTTTGAAGCTAAGAAATGGTTGAGAAGAGAACAAATTTTTCGCAATTCTGCTGCTCCAATCGCTTAACCAGAATGGCCTAGGGAAAAAATATGCATACCGTGGTAATCGGGCGAGTTTCTACTTTCAGACGCAGCAGGAATTTTTGGGTTCGGTCAATCCGTTCGCGAGATATGGGACTTTGAAGCTAAGAAATGGTTGAGAAGACAACAAATTTTTCGCAATTCTGCTGCTCCAAACGCTTAACCAGAATGGCCTAGGGAAAAAATACACATACCATTGTAATCGGGCGAGTTTCTACTTTCAGACGCAGCAGGAATTTTTGGGTTTGGTCAATCCGTTCGCGAGATATGGGACTTTGAAGCTAAGAAATGGTTGAGAAGACAACAAATTTTTCGCAATTCTGCTGCTCCAAACGCTTAACCAGAATGGCCTAGGGAGAAAATACGCATACCGTTGTAATCGGGCGAGTTTCTACTTTCAGTTACAATAGGAATTTTTCGGTTAGGTCAATCCGTTCGCGAGATATGGGAGTTTGAAGCTAAGAAATGCTTGAGAAGAGAACAAATTTTTCGCAATTCTGCTGCTCCAAACGCTTAACCAGAATGGCCTAGGGAAAAAACACACATACCGTTGTAATCGGGCGAGTTTCTACTTTCAGATGCAATAGGAATTTTTGGGTTAGGTCACTCCGTTCGCGAGATATGGGAGTTTGAAGCTAAGAAATGGTTGAGAAGACAACAAATTTTTCGCAATTCTGCTGCTCCAAACGCTTAACCAGTATGGCCTAGGGAAAAAATAAGCATACCGTTGTAATCGGGCGAGTTTCTACTTTCAGACGCAGCAGGAATTTTTGGGTTTGGTCAATCCGTTCGCGAGATATGGGACTTTGAAGCTAAGAAATGGTTGAGAAGACAACAAATTTTTCGCAATTCTGCTGCTCCAAACGCTTAACCAGAATGGCCTAGGGAGAAAATACGCATACCGTTGTAATCGGGCGAGTTTCTACTTTCAGTTACAATAGGAATTTTTCGGTTAGGTCAATCCGTTCGCGAGATATGGGACTTTGAAGCTAAGAAATGGTTGACAAGACAACAAATTTTTCGCAATTCTGCTGCTCCAATCGCTTAACCAGAATGGCCTAGGGAAAAAATACGCATACCGTTGTAATCGGGCGAGTTTCTACTTTCAGTTACAATAGGAATTTTTGGGTTAGTTCAATCCGTTCGCGAGATATGGGACTTTGAAGCTAAGAAATGGTTGACAAGACAACAAATTTTTCGCACTTCTGCTGCTCCAATCGCTTAACCAGAATGACCCAGGGGAAAAATACACGTACCGTTGTAATCGGGCGAGTTTCTACTTTCAAATGCAATAGGAATTTTGGGGTTAGGTCAATCCGTTCGCGAGATATGGGAGTTTGAAGCCAAGAAATGGTTGAGGAGGCAAAAAATTTTTCGCAATTCTGATGCTCCAAACGCTTAACCAGTATGGCCTAGGGAAAAAATACACGTACCGTTGTAATCGGGCGAGTTTCTACTTTCAGTTACAATAGGAATTCTTGGGTTAGGTCAATCCGTTCGCGAGATATGGGACTTTGAAGCTAAGAAATGGTTGACAAGACAACAAATTTTTCGCAATTCTGCTGCTCCAAACGCTTAACCAGAATGGCCTAGGGAGAAAATACGCATACCGTTGTAATCGGGCGAGTTTCTACTTTCAGTTACAATAGGAATTTTTCGGTTAGGTCAATCCGTTCGCGAGATATGGGACTTTGAAGCTAAGAAATGGTTGACAAGACAACAAATTTTTCGCAATTCTGCTGCTCCAATCGCTTAACCAGAATGGCCTAGGGAAAAAATACGCATACCGTTGTAATCGGGCGAGTTTCTACTTTCAGTTACAATAGGAATTTTTGGGTTAGTTCAATCCGTTCGCGAGATATGGGACTTTGAAGCTAAGAAATGGTTGACAAGACAACAAATTTTTCGCACTTCTGCTGCTCCAATCGCTTAACCAGAGTGACCCAGGGGAAAAATACACGTACCGTTGTAATCGGGCGAGCTTCTACTTTCAAATGCAATAGGAATTTTGGGGTTAGGTCAATCCGTTCGCGAGATATGGGAGTTTGAAGCCGAGAAATGGTTGAGGAGGCAAAAAATTTTTCGCAATTCTGATGCTCCAAACGCTTAACCAGTATGGCCTAGGGAAAAAATACACGTACCGTTGTAATCGGGCGAGTTTCTACTTTCAGTTACAATAGGAATTCTTGGGTTAGTTCAATCCGTTCGCGAGATATGGGACTTTGAAGCTAAGAAATGGTTGACAAGACAACAAATTTTTCGCAATTCTGCTGCTCCAATCGCTTTACCAGAATGGCCTAGGGGAAAAATACACGTACCGTTGTAATCGGGCGAGTTTCTACTTTCAAAGGCAATATGAATTTTTGTGTTATGTCAATCCGTTCGCGAGATATGGGAGTTTGAAGCTAAGAAATGCTTGAGAAGAGAACAAATTTTTCGCAATTCTGCTGCTCCAAACGCTTAACCAGAATGGCCTAGGAAAAAAATACGCTTACCGTTGTAATCGGGCGAGTTTCTACTTTCAGACGCAGCAGGAATGTTTGGGTTTGGTCAATCCGTTCGCGAGATATGGGAGTTTGAACTTAGAAATGGTTGAGAAGACAACAAATTTTTCGCACTTCTGCTGCTCCGAACGCTTAACCAGATTGGCGTAGGGAAAAAATACACACAGCGTTGTAATCGGGAGAGTTTCTACTTTCAGACGCAACAGGAATTTTTGGGTTAGGTCAATCCGTTCGCGAGATATGGGAGTTTGAAGCCAAGAAATGGTTGAGGAGGCAAAAAATTTTTCGCAATTCTGATGCTCCAAACGCTTAACCAGTATGGCCTAGGGAAAAAATACACGTACCGTTGTAATCGGGCGAGTTTCTACTTTCAGTTACAATAGGAATTTTTGGGTTAGGTCAATACGTTCGCGAGATATGGGACTTTGAAGCTAAGAAATGGTTGACAAGACAACAAATTTTTCGCACTTCTGCTGCTCCAAACGCTTAACCAGAATGGCCTAGGGAAAAAATACACATACCGTTGTAATCGGGCGAGTTTCTGCTTTCAGATGCAATAGGAATTTTTGGGTTAGTTCAATCCGTTCGCGAGATATGGGACTTTGAAGCTAAGAAATGGTTGACAAGACAACAAATTTTTCGCACTTCTGCTGCTCCAATCGCTTAACCAGAATGACCCAGGGGAAAAATACACGTACCGTTGTAATCGGGCGAGTTTCTACTTTCAAATGCAATAGGAATTTTGGGGTTAGGTCAATCCGTTCGCGAGATATGGGAGTTTGAAGCCAAGAAATGGTTGAGGAGGCAAAAAATTTTTCGCAATTCTGATGCTCCAAACGCTTAACCAGTATGGCCTAGTGAAAAAATACACGTACCGTTGTAATCGGGCGAGTTTCTACTTTCAGTTACAATAGGAATTTTTGGGTTAGTTCAATCCGTTCGCGAGATATGGGACTTTGAAGCTAAGAAATGGTTGACAAGACAACAAATTTTTCGCAATTCTGCTGCTCCAATCGCTTTACCAGAATGGCCTAGGGGAAAAATACACGTACCGTTGTAATCGGGCGAGTTTCTACTTTCAAAGGCAATAGGAATTTTTGTGTTATGTCAATCCGTTCGCGAGATATGGGAGTTTGAAGCTAAGAAATGCTTGAGAAGAGAACAAATTTTTCGCAATTCTGCTGCTCCAATCGCTTAACCAGAATGGCCTAGTGAAAAAATACGCATACCGTTGTAATCGGGCGAGTTTCTACTTTCAGTTACAATAGGAATTTTTGGGTTAGTTCAATCCGTTCGCGAGATATGGGACTTTGAAGCTAAGAAATGGTTGACAAGACAACAAATTTTTCGCACTTCTGCTGCTCCAATCGCTTAACCAGAATGACCCAGGGGAAAAATACACGTACCGTTGTAATCGGACGAGTTTCTACTTTCAAATGCAATAGGAATTTTTGGGTTAGGTCAATCCGTTCGCGAGATATGGGAGTTTGAAGCCAAGAAATGGTTGAGGAGGCAAAAAATTTTTCGCAATTCTGATGCTCCAAACGCTTAACCATTATGGCCTAGGGAAAAAATACACGTACCGTTGTAATCGGGCGAGTTTCTACTTTCAGTTACAATAGGAATTTTTGGGTTAGTTCAATCCGTTCGCGAGATATGGGACTTTGAAGCTAAGAAATGGTTGACAAGACAACAAATTTTTCGCAATTCTGCTGCTCCAATCGCTTTAGCAGAATGGCCTAGGGGAAAAATACACGTACCGTTGTAATCGGGCGAGTTTCTACTTTCAAAGGCAATAGGAATTTTTGTGTTATGTCAATCCGTTCGCGAGATATGGGAGTTTGAAGCTAAGAAATGCTTGAGAAGAGAACAAATTTTTCGCACTTCTGCTGCTCCAAACGCTTAACCAGAATGGCGTAGGGAAAAAATACACACAGCGTTGTAATCCGGAGAGTTTCTACTTTCAGACGCAACAGGAATTTTTGGGTTAGGTCAATCCGTTCGCGAGATATGGGAGTTTGAAGCCAAGAAATGGTTGAGGAGGCAAAAAATTTTTCGCAATTCTGATGCTCCAAACGCTTAACCAGTATGGTCTAGGAAAAAATACACGTACCGTTGTAATCGGGCGAGTTTCTACTTTCAGTTACAATAGGAATTTTTGGGTTAGGTCAATCCGTTCGCGAGATATGGGACTTTGAAGCTAAGAAATGGTTGACAAGACAACAAATTTTTCGCACTTCTGCTGCTCCAAACGCTTAACCAGAATGGCCTAGGGAAAAAATACACATACCGTTGTAATCGGGCGAGTTTCTACTTTCAGATGCAACAGGAATTTTTGGGCTAGGTCAATCCGTTCGCGAGATATGGTAGCTTGAGGCTAAGAAATGGTTGCGAAGACAACAAATTTTTCGCAATTCTGCTGCTCCAAACGCTTAACCAGAATGGCCCAGGGAAAAAAACACACATACCGTTGTAATCGGGCGAGTTTCTACTTTCAGTTACAATAGGAATTTTTGGGTTAGGTCAATCCGTTCCCGAGATATGGGACTTTGAAGCAAAGAAATGGTTGACAAGACAACAAATTTTTCGCACTTCTGCTACTCCAATCGCTTAACCAGAATGGCCTAGGGGAAAAATACAGGTACCGTTGTAATCGGGCGAGTTTCTGCTTTCAAATGCAATAGGAATTTTTGGGTTAGGCCGATCCGGTCGCGAGATATGAGAGTTTGAACCTAAGAAATGGTTGAGAAGAGAACAAATTTTTCGCAATTCTGCTGCTCCAAACGCTTAACCAGAATGGCCTAGGGAAAAAATACACGTACCGTTGTAATCGGGCGAGTTTCTACTTTCAGTTACAATAGGAATTTTTGGGTTAGGTCAATCCGTTCGCGAGATATGGGAGTTTGAAGCTAAGAAATGGTTGAGAAGAGAACAAATTTTTCGCACTTCTGCTGCTCCAAACGCTTAACCAGTATGGCCTAGGGAAAAAATACACGTACCGTTGTAATCGGGCGAGTTTCTACTTTCAAATGCAATAGGAATTTTTGGGTTAGGTCAATCCGTTCGCGAGATATGGGAGTTTGAAGCTAAGAAATGCTTGAGAAGAGAACAAATTTTTCGCAATTCTGCTGCTCCAAACGCTTAACCAGAATGGCCTAGGGAAAAAATATGCGTACCGTTGTAATCGGGCGAGTTTCTACTTTCAGATGCAACAGGAATTTTTGGGCTAGGTCAATCCGTTCGCGAGATATGGTAGCTTGAGGCTAAGAAATGGTTGCGAAGACAACAAATTTTTCGCACTTCTGCTGCTCCAAACGCTTAACCAGAATGGCCCAGGGAAAAAACACACATACCGTTGTAATCGGGCGAGTTTCTACTTTCAGTTACAATAGGAATTTTTGGGTTAGGTCAATCCGTTCCCGAGATATGGGACTTTGAAGCAAAGAAATGGTTGACAAGACAACAAATTTTTCGCACTTCTGCTACTCCAATCGCTTAACCAGAATGGCCTAGGGGAAAAATACAGGTACCGTTGTAATCGGGCGAGTTTCTGCTTTCAAATGCAGTAGGAATTTTTGGGTTAGGCCGATCCGGTCGCGAGATATGAGAGTTTGAACCTAAGAAATGGTTGAGAAGAGAACAAATTTTTCGCAATTCTGCTGCTCCAAACGCTTAACCAGAATGGCCTAGGGAAAAAATACACGTACCGTTGTAATCGGGCGAGTTTCTACTTTGAGTTACAATAGGAATTTTTGGGTTCGGTCAATCCGTTCGCGAGATATGGGACTTTGAAGCTAAGAAATGGTTGAGAAGAGAACAAATTTTTCGCAATTCTGCTGCTCCAAACGCTTAACCAGAATGGCCTAGGGAAAAAACACGCATACCGTTGTAATCGGGCGAGTTTCTACCTTCAGTCGCAGCAGGAATGTTTGGGTTTGGACAATCCGTTCGCGAGATATGGGAGTTTGAAGCTTAGAAATGGTTGAGAAGACAACAAATTTTTCGCAATTCTGCTGCTCCAAACGCTTAACCAGAATGGCCTAGGGAAAAAATACACGTACCGTTGTAATCGGGCGAGTTTCTACTTTCAGTTACAATAGGAATTTTTGGGTTAGGTCAATCCGTTCGCGAGATATGGGAGTTTGAAGCTAAGAAATGGTTGAGAAGAGAACAAATTTTTCGCACTTCTGCTGCTCCAAACGCTTAACCAGTATGGCCTAGGGAAAAAATACACGTACCGTTGTAATCGGGCGAGTTTCTACTTTCAAATGCAATAGGAATTTTTGGGTTAGGTCAATCCGTTCGCGAGATATGGGAGTTTGAAGCTAAGAAATGCTTGAGAAGAGAACAAATTTTTCGCAATTCTGCTGCTCCAAACGCTTAACCAGAATGGCCTAGGGAAAAAATATGCGTACCGTTGTAATCGGGCGAGTTTCTACTTTCAGATGCAACAGGAATTTTTGGGCTAGGTCAATCCGTTCGCGAGATATGGTAGCTTGAGGCTAAGAAATGGTTGCGAAGACAACAAATTTTTCGCACTTCTGCTGCTCCAAACGCTTAACCAGAATGGCCCAGGGAAAAAACACACATACCGTTGTAATCGGGCGAGTTTCTACTTTCAGTTACAATAGGAATTTTTGGGTTAGGTCAATCCGTTCCCGAGATATGGGACTTTGAAGCAAAGAAATGGTTGACAAGACAACAAATTTTTCGCACTTCTGCTACTCCAATCGCTTAACCAGAATGGCCTAGGGGAAAAATACAGGTACCGTTGTAATCGGGCGAGTTTCTGCTTTCAAATGCAGTAGGAATTTTTGGGTTAGGCCGATCCGGTCGCGAGATATGAGAGTTTGAACCTAAGAAATGGTTGAGAAGAGAACAAATTTTTCGCAATTCTGCTGCTCCAAACGCTTAACCAGAATGGCCTAGGGAAAAAATACACGTACCGTTGTAATCGGGCGAGTTTCTACTTTGAGTTACAATAGGAATTTTTGGGTTCGGTCAATCCGTTCGCGAGATATGGGACTTTGAAGCTAAGAAATGGTTGAGAAGAGAACAAATTTTTCGCAATTCTGCTGCTCCAAACGCTTAACCAGAATGGCCTAGGGAAAAAACACGCATACCGTTGTAATCGGGCGAGTTTCTACCTTCAGTCGCAGCAGGAATGTTTGGGTTTGGACAATCCGTTCGCGAGATATGGGAGTTTGAAGCTTAGAAATGGTTGAGAAGACAACAAATTTTTCGCACTTCTGCTGCTCCAAACGCTTAACCAGAATGCCCTAGGGAAAAAATATGCATACCGTTGTAATCGGGCGAGTTTCTACTTTCAGACGCAGCAGGAATTTTTGGGTTTGGTCAATCCGTTCGCGAGATATGGGACTTTGAAGCTAAGAAATGGTTGAGAAGACAACAAATTTTTCGCAATTCTGCTGCTCCAAACGCTTAACCAGAATGGCCTAGGGAGAAAATACGCATACCGTTGTAATCGGGCGAGCTTCTACTTTCAGTTACAAAAGGAATTTTTCGGTTAGGTCAATCCGTTCGCGAGATATGGGACTTTGAAGCTAAGAAATGGTTGACAAGACAACAAATTTTTCGCAATTCTGCTGCTCCAATCGCTTAACCAGAATGGCCTAGGGAAAAAATACGCATACCGTTGTAATCGGGCGAGTCTCTACTTTCAGTTACAATAGGAATTTTTGGGTTAGTTCAATCCGTTCGCGAGATATGGGACTTTGAAGCTAAGAAATGGTTGACAAGACAACAAATTTTTCGCACTTCTGCTGCTCCAATCGCTTAACCAGAATGACCCAGGGGAAAAATACACGTACCGTTGTAATCGGGCGAGTTTCTACTTTCAAATGCAATAGGAATTTTGGGGTTAGGTCAATCCGTTCGCGAGATATGGGAGTTTGAAGCCAAGAAATGGTTGAGGAGGCAAAAAATTTTTCGCAATTCTGATGCTCCAAACGCTTAACCAGTATGGCCTAGTGAAAAAATACACGTACCGTTGTAATCGGGCGAGTTTCTACTTTCAGTTACAATAGGAATTTTTGGGTTAGTTCAATCCGTTCGCGAGATATGGGACTTTGAAGCTAAGAAATGGTTGACAAGACAACAAATTTTTCGCAATTCTGCTGCTCCAATCGCTTTACCAGAATGGCCTAGGGGAAAAATACACGTACCGTTGTAATCGGGCGAGTTTCTACTTTCAAAGGCAATAGGAATTTTTGTGTTATGTCAATCCGTTCGCGAGATATGGGAGTTTGAAGCTAAGAAATGCTTGAGAAGAGAACAAATTTTTCGCAATTCTGCTGCTCCAATCGCTTAACCAGAATGGCCTAGTGAAAAAATACGCATACCGTTGTAATCGGGCGAGTTTCTACTTTCAGTTACAATAGGAATTTTTGGGTTAGTTCAATCCGTTCGCGAGATATGGGACTTTGAAGCTAAGAAATGGTTGACAAGACAACAAATTTTTCGCACTTCTGCTGCTCCAATCGCTTAACCAGAATGACCCAGGGGAAAAATACACGTACCGTTGTAATCGGACGAGCTTCTACTTTCAAATGCAATAGGAATTTTTGGGTTAGGTCAATCCGTTCGCGAGATATGGGAGTTTGAAGCCAAGAAATGGTTGAGGAGGCAAAAAATTTTTCGCAATTCTGATGCTCCAAACGCTTAACCATTATGGCCTAGGGAAAAAATACACGTACCGTTGTAATCGGGCGAGTTTCTACTTTCAGTTACAATAGGAATTTTTGGGTTAGTTCAATCCGTTCGCGAGATATGGGACTTTGAAGCTAAGAAATGGTTGACAAGACAACAAATTTTTCGCAATTCTGCTGCTCCAATCGCTTTAGCAGAATGGCCTAGGGGAAAAATACACGTACCGTTGTAATCGGGCGAGTTTCTACTTTCAAAGGCAATAGGAATTTTTGTGTTATGTCAATCCGTTCGCGAGATATGGGAGTTTGAAGCTAAGAAATGCTTGAGAAGAGAACAAATTTTTCGCACTTCTGCTGCTCCAAACGCTTAACCAGAATGGCGTAGGGAAAAAATACACACAGCGTTGTAATCCGGAGAGTTTCTACTTTCAGACGCAACAGGAATTTTTGGGTTAGGTCAATCCGTTCGCGAGATATGGGAGTTTGAAGCCAAGAAATGGTTGAGGAGGCAAAAAATTTTTCGCAATTCTGATGCTCCAAACGCTTAACCAGTATGGTCTAGGGAAAAAATACACGTACCGTTGTAATCGGGCGAGTTTCTACTTTCAGTTACAATAGGAATTTTTGGGTTAGGTCAATCCGTTCGCGAGATATGGGACTTTGAAGCTAAGAAATGGTTGACAAGACAACAAATTTTTCGCACTTCTGCTGCTCCAAACGCTTAACCAGAATGGCCTAGGGAAAAAATACACATACCGTTGTAATCGGGCGAGTTTCTACTTTCAGATGCAACAGGAATTTTTGGGCTAGGTCAATCCGTTCGCGAGATATGGTAGCTTGAGGCTAAGAAATGGTTGCGAAGACAACAAATTTTTCGCAATTCTGCTGCTCCAAACGCTTAACCAGAATGGCCCAGGGAAAAAAACACACATACCGTTGTAATCGGGCGAGTTTCTACTTTCAGTTACAATAGGAATTTTTGGGTTAGGTCAATCCGTTCCCGAGATATGGGACTTTGAAGCAAAGAAATGGTTGACAAGACAACAAATTTTTCGCACTTCTGCTACTCCAATCGCTTAACCAGAATGGCCTAGGGGAAAAATACAGGTACCGTTGTAAACGGGCGAGTTTCTGCTTTCAAATGCAATAGGAATTTTTGGGTTAGGCCGATCCGGTCGCGAGATATGAGAGTTTGAACCTAAGAAATGGTTGAGAAGAGAACAAATTTTTCGCAATTCTGCTGCTCCAAACGCTTAACCAGAATGGCCTAGGGAAAAAATACACGTACCGTTGTAATCGGGCGAGTTTCTACTTTCAGTTACAATAGGAATTTTTGGGTTAGGTCAATCCGTTCGCGAGATATGGGAGTTTGAAGCTAAGAAATGGTTGAGAAGAGAACAAATTTTTCGCACTTCTGCTGCTCCAAACGCTTAACCAGTATGGCCTAGGGAAAAAATACACGTACCGTTGTAATCGGGCGAGTTTCTACTTTCAAATGCAATAGGAATTTTTGGGTTAGGTCAATCCGTTCGCGAGATATGGGAGTTTGAAGCCAAGAAATGGTTGAGGAGGCAAAAAATTTTTCGCAATTCTGATGCTCCAAACGCTTAACCATTATGGCCTAGGGAAAAAATACACGTACCGTTGTAATCGGGCGAGTTTCTACTTTCAGTTACAATAGGAATTTTTGGGTTAGTTCAATCCGTTCGCGAGATATGGGACTTTGAAGCTAAGAAATGGTTGACAAGACAACAAATTTTTCGCAATTCTGCTGCTCCAATCGCTTTAGCAGAATGGCCTAGGGGAAAAATACACGTACCGTTGTAATCGGGCGAGTTTCTACTTTCAAAGGCAATAGGAATTTTTGTGTTATGTCAATCCGTTCGCGAGATATGGGAGTTTGAAGCTAAGAAATGCTTGAGAAGAGAACAAATTTTTCGCACTTCTGCTGCTCCAAACGCTTAACCAGAATGGCGTAGGGAAAAAATACACACAGCGTTGTAATCCGGAGAGTTTCTACTTTCAGACGCAACAGGAATTTTTGGGTTAGGTCAATCCGTTCGCGAGATATGGGAGTTTGAAGCCAAGAAATGGTTGAGGAGGCAAAAAATTTTTCGCAATTCTGATGCTCCAAACGCTTAACCAGTATGGTCTAGGGAAAAAATACACGTACCGTTGTAATCGGGCGAGTTTCTACTTTCAGTTACAATAGGAATTTTTGGGTTAGGTCAATCCGTTCGCGAGATATGGGACTTTGAAGCTAAGAAATGGTTGACAAGACAACAAATTTTTCGCACTTCTGCTGCTCCAAACGCTTAACCAGAATGGCCTAGGGAAAAAATACACATACCGTTGTAATCGGGCGAGTTTCTACTTTCAGATGCAACAGGAATTTTTGGGCTAGGTCAATCCGTTCGCGAGATATGGTAGCTTGAGGCTAAGAAATGGTTGCGAAGACAACAAATTTTTCGCAATTCTGCTGCTCCAAACGCTTAACCAGAATGGCCCAGGGAAAAAAACACACATACCGTTGTAATCGGGCGAGTTTCTACTTTCAGTTACAATAGGAATTTTTGGGTTAGGTCAATCCGTTCCCGAGATATGGGACTTTGAAGCAAAGAAATGGTTGACAAGACAACAAATTTTTCGCACTTCTGCTACTCCAATCGCTTAACCAGAATGGCCTAGGGGAAAAATACAGGTACCGTTGTAATCGGGCGAGTTTCTGCTTTCAAATGCAATAGGAATTTTTGGGTTAGGCCGATCCGGTCGCGAGATATGAGAGTTTGAACCTAAGAAATGGTTGAGAAGAGAACAAATTTTTCGCAATTCTGCTGCTCCAAACGCTTAACCAGAATGGCCTAGGGAAAAAATACACGTACCGTTGTAATCGGGCGAGTTTCTACTTTCAGTTACAATAGGAATTTTTGGGTTAGGTCAATCCGTTCGCGAGATATGGGAGTTTGAAGCTAAGAAATGGTTGAGAAGAGAACAAATTTTTCGCACTTCTGCTGCTCCAAACGCTTAACCAGTATGGCCTAGGGAAAAAATACACGTACCGTTGTAATCGGGCGAGTTTCTACTTTCAAATGCAATAGGAATTTTTGGGTTAGGTCAATCCGTTCGCGAGATATGGGAGTTTGAAGCTAAGAAATGCTTGAGAAGAGAACAAATTTTTCGCAATTCTGCTGCTCCAAACGCTTAACCAGAATGGCCTAGGGAAAAAATATGCGTACCGTTGTAATCGGGCGAGTTTCTACTTTCAGATGCAACAGGAATTTTTGGGCTAGGTCAATCCGTTCGCGAGATATGGTAGCTTGAGGCTAAGAAATGGTTGCGAAGACAACAAATTTTTCGCACTTCTGCTGCTCCAAACGCTTAACCAGAATGGCCCAGGGAAAAAACACACATACCGTTGTAATCGGGCGAGTTTCTACTTTCAGTTACAATAGGAATTTTTGGGTTAGGTCAATCCGTTCCCGAGATATGGGACTTTGAAGCAAAGAAATGGTTGACAAGACAACAAATTTTTCGCACTTCTGCTACTCCAATCGCTTAACCAGAATGGCCTAGGGGAAAAATACAGGTACCGTTGTAATCGGGCGAGTTTCTGCTTTCAAATGCAATAGGAATTTTTGGGTTAGGCCGATCCGGTCGCGAGATATGAGAGTTTGAACCTAAGAAATGGTTGAGAAGAGAACAAATTTTTCGCAATTCTGCTGCTCCAAACGCTTAACCAGAATGGCCTAGGGAAAAAATACACGTACCGTTGTAATCGGGCGAGTTTCTACTTTGAGTTACAATAGGAATTTTTGGGTTCGGTCAATCCGTTCGCGAGATATGGGACTTTGAAGCTAAGAAATGGTTGAGAAGACAACAAATTTTTCGCAATTCTGCTGCTCCAAACGCTTAACCAGAATGGCCTAGGGAAAAAATACACATACCATTGTAATCGGGCGAGTTTCTACCTTCAGTTACAATAGGAATTTTTGGGTTAGTTCAATCCGTTCGCGAGATATGGGACTTTGAAGCTAAGAAATGGTTGACAAGACAACAAATTTTTCGCAATTCTGCTGCTCCAATCGCTTTACCAGAATGGCCTAGGGAAAAAATACGCATACCGTTGTAATCGGGCGAGTTTCTACTTTCAGTTACAATAGGAATTTTTGGGTTAGACCAATCCGTTCGCGAGATATGAGAGTTTGAAGCTAAGAAATGGTTGAGAAGAGAACAAATTTTTCGCAATTCTGCTGCTCCAAACGCTTAACCAGAATGGCCTAGGGAAAAAATACACAAACCGTTGTAATCGGGCGAGTTTCTACGTTCAGTTCCAATAGGAATTTTTGGGTTAGGTCAATCCGTTCGGGAGATATGGGAGTTTCAAGCCAAGAAATGGTTGAGAAGGCAAAAAATTTTTCGCAATTCTGCTGCTCCAAACGCTTAACCAGAATGGCCTAGGGAAAAAATACGCATACCGTTGTAATCGGACGAGTTTCTACTTTCAGTTACAATAGGAATTTTTGGGTTAGGTCAATCCGTTCGCGAGGTATGGAACTTTGAAGCTAAGAAATGGTTGACAAGACAACAAATTTTTCGCAATTCTGCAGCTCCAATCGCTTAACCAGAATGGCCTAGGGGAAAAATACACGTACTTTTGTAATCGGGCGAGTTTCTACTTTCAAATGCAATAGCAATTTTTGGGTTAGGCCAATCCGTTCGCGAGATATAAGAGTTTGAAGCTAAGAAATGGTTGAGAAGAGAACAAATTTTTCGCAATTCTGCTGCTCCAAACGCTTAACCAGAATGGCCTAGGGAAAAAATATGCATACCGTTGTAATCGGGCGAGTTTCTACTTTCAGACGCAGCAGGAATTGTTGGGTTTGGTCAATCCGTTCGCGAGATATGGGACATTGAATCTAAGAAATGGTTGATAAGACAACAAATTTTTCGCAATTCTGCTGCTCCAAACGCTTAACCAGAATGGCCTAGGGAAAAAACACGCATACTGTTGTAATCGGGCGAGTTTCTACTTTCAGTTACAATAGGAAATTTTGGGTTAGGTCAATCAGTTCGCGAGATATGGGACTTTGAAGCTAAGAAATGGTTGACAAGACAACAAATTTTTCGCACTCCTTCTGCTCCAATCGCTTAACCAGAATGGCCTAGGGGAAAAATACACGTACCGTTGTAATCGGGCGAGTTTCTACTTTCAAATGCAATAGGAATTTTTGGGTTAGGTCAATCCGTTCGCGAGATATGAGAGTTTGAAGCTAAGAATTGGTTGAGAAGACAACAAATTTTTCGCAATTCTGTTGCTCCAAACGCTTAACCAGAATGGCCTAGGGAAAAAAATCTGCATACCGTTATAATTGGGCGAGTTTCTACTTTCAGACGCAACAGGAATTTTTGGGTTAGGACAATCCGTTCGCGAGATATGGAAGTTTGAAGCCATGAAATGGTTGAGAAGGCAAAAAATTTTGCGCAATTCTGCTGCTCCAAACGCTTAAACAGAATGGCCTAGGGAAAAAATACACATACCGTTGTAATCGGGCGAGCTTCTACTTTCAGATGCAATAGGAATTTTTGGGTTTGGTCAATCCGTTCGCGAGATATGGGAGTTTGAAGCCAAGAAATGGTTGAGAAGGCAAAAAATTTTTGCGCAATTCTGCTGCTCTAAACGCTTAACCAGGATGGCCTAGGGTAAAAATACACACACCGTTGTAATCGGGCGAGTTTCTACTTTCAGATGCAATAGGAATTTTTGGGTTAGGTCAATCCGTTCGCGAGATATGGGAGTTTGAAGCCAAGAAATGGTAGAGAAGGCAAAAAATGTTTCACAATTCTGCTGCTCCAAACGCTTAACCAGAATGGCGTAGCGAAAAAATACACATACCGTTGTAATCGGGCGAGTTTCTACTTTCAGATGCAATAGGAATTTTTGGGTTAGGTCATTCCGTTCGCGAGATATGGGAGTTTGAAGACAAGAAATGGTTGAGAAGGCAAAAAATTTTTCGCAATTCTGCTGCTCCAAACGCTTAACAAGAATGGCCTAGGGAAAAAATATGCATACCGTTGTAATCGGGCGAGTTTCTACTTTCAGACGCAGCAGGAATTGTTGGGTTTGGTCAATCCGTTCGCGAGATATGGGACATTGAATCTAAGAAATGGTTGATAAGACAACAAATTTTTCGCAATTCTGCTGCTCCAAACGCTTAACCAGAATGGCCTAGGGAAAAAACACGCATACTGTTGTAATCGGGCGAGTTTCTACTTTCAGTTACAATAGGAACTTTTGGGTTAGGTCAATCCGTTCGCGAGATATGGGACTTTGAAGCTAAGAAATGGTTGAGAAGACAACAAATTTTTCGCAATTCTGCTGCTCCAAACGCTTAACCAGAAAGCCCTAGGGAAAAAATACGCATACTGTTGTAATCGGGCCAGTTTCTACTTTCAGTTACAATAGGAAATTTTGGGTTAGGTCAATCAGTTCGCGAGATATGGGACTTTGAAGCTAAGAAATGGTTGACAAGACAACAAATTTTTCGCACTCCTTCTGCTCCAATCGCTTAACCAGAATGGCCTAGGGGAAAAATACACGTACCGTTGTAATCGGGCGAGTTTCTACTTTCAAATGCAATAGGAATTTTTGGGTTAGGTCAATCCGTTCGCGAGATATGAGAGTTTGAAGCTAAGAATTGGTTGAGAAGACAACAAATTTTTCGCAATTCTGTTGCTCCAAACGCTTAACCAGAATGGCCTAGGGAAAAAAATCTGCATACCGTTATAATTGGGCGAGTTTCTACTTTCAGACGCAACAGGAATTTTTGGGTTAGGACAATCCGTTCGCGAGATCTGGAAGTTTGAAGCCATGAAATGGTTGAGAAGGCAAAAAATTTTGCGCAATTCTGCTGCTCCAAACGCTTAAACAGAATGGCCTAGGGAAAAAATACACATACCGTTGTAATCGGGCGAGCTTCTACTTTCAGATGCAATAGGAATTTTTGGGTTTGGTCAATCCTATCGCGAGATATGGGAGTTTGAAGCCAAGAAATGGTTGAGAAGGCAAAAAATTTTTGCGCAATTCTGCTGCTCTAAACGCTTAACCAGGATGGCCTAGGGTAAAAATACACACACCGTTGTAATCGGGCGAGTTTCTACTTTCAGATGCAATAGGAATTTTTGGGTTAGGTCAATCCGTTCGCGAGATATGGGAGTTTGAAGCCAAGAAATGGTAGAGAAGGCAAAAAATGTTTCACAATTCTGCTGCTCCAAACGCTTAACCAGAATGGCGTAGCGAGAAAATACACATACCGTTGTAATCGGGCGAGTTTCTACTTTCAGATGCAATAGGAATTTTTGGGTTAGGTCATTCCGTTCGCGAGATATGGGAGTTTGAAGACAAGAAATGGTTGAGAAGGCAAAAAATTTTTCGCAATTCTGCTGCTCCAAACGCTTAACAAGAATGGCCTAGGGAAAAAATACACATACCGTTGTAATTGGGCGAGTTTCTACTTTCAGATGCAATAGGACTTTTTGAGTTATGTCAATCCGTTCGCGAGATATGGGAGTTTGAAGCCAAGAAATGGTTGAGAAGACAACAAATTTTTCGCAATTCTGCTGCTCGAAACGCTTAACCAGAATGGCCTAGGGAAAAAATACACATACCGTTGTAATCGGGCGAGTTTCTACTTTCAGTTACAATAGGAATTTTTGGGTTCGGTCAATCCGTTCGCGAGATATGGGACTTTGAAGCTAAGAAATGGTTGACAAGACAACAAATTTTTCGCACTCCTTCTGCTCCAATCGCTTAACCAGAATGGCCTAGGGGAAAAATACACGTACCTTTGTAATCGGGCGTGTTTCTACTTTCAAATGCAATAGGAATTTTTGGGTTAGGTCTATCCGTTCGCGAGATATGAGAGTTTGAAGCTAATAAATGGTTGAGAAGACAACAAATTTTTCGCAATTCTGCTGCTCCAAACGCTTAACCAGAATGGCCTCGGGACAAAATACACATACCCTTGTAATCGGGCGAGTTTCTACTTTCAGTTACAATAGGAATTTTTGGGTTCGGTCAATCCGTTCGCGAGATATGGGACTTTGAAGCTAAGAAATGGTTGACAAGACAACAAATTTTTCGCACTTCTGCTGCTCCAATCGCTTAACCAGAATGCCCTAGGGGAAAAATACAGGTACCGTTGTAATCGGGCGAGTTTCTGCTTTCAAATGCAATAGGAATTTTTGGGTTAGGCCGATCCGGTCGCGAGATATGAGAGTTTGAACCTAAGAAATGGTTGAGAAGAGAACAAATTTTTCGCAATTCTGCTGCTCCAAACGCTTAACCAGAATGGCCTAGGGAAAAAATACACATACCGTTGTAATCGGGCGAGTTTCTACTTTCAGATGCAATAGGAATTTTGGGTTAGGTCAATCCGTTCGCGAGATAAGGGAGTTTGAAGCCGAGAAATGGTTGAGAAGGCAAAAAATTTTTCGCACTTCTGCTGCTCGAAACGCTTAACCAGAATGGCCTAGGGAAAAAATACACATACCGTTGTAATCGGGCGAGTTTCTGCTTTCAAATGCAATAGGAATTTTTGGGTTAGTTCAATCCGTTCGCGAGATATGGGACTTTGAAGCTAAGAAATGGTTGACAAGACAACAAATTTTTCGCACTTCTGCTGCTCCAATCGCTTAACCAGAATGACCCAGGGGAAAAATACACGTACCGTTGTAATCGGGCGAGTTTCTACTTTCAAATGCAATAGGAATTTTTGTGTTAGGTCAATCCTTTCGCGAGATATGGGAGTTTGAAGCCAAGAAATGGTTGAGGAGGCAAAAAATTTTTCGCAATTCTGATGCTCCAAACGCTTAACCAGTATGGCCTAGGGAAAAAATACACGTACCGTTGTAATCGGGCGAGTTTCTACTTTCAGTTACAATAGGAATTTTTGGGTTAGACCAATCCGTTCGCGAGATATGAGAGTTTGAAGCTAAGAAATGGTTGAGAAGAGAACAAATTTTTCGCAATTCTGCTGCTCCAAACGCTTAACCAGAATGGCCTAGGGAAAAAATATGCATACCGTTGTAATCGGGCGAGTTTCTACTTTCAGACGCAGCAGGAATTGTTGGGTTTGGTCAATCCGTTCGCGAGATATGGGACTTTGAATCTAAGAAATGGTTGAGAAGACAACAAATTTTTCGCAATTCTGCTGCTCCAAACGCTTAACCAGAATGGCCTAGGGAAAAAACACGCATACTGTTGTAATCGGGCGAGTTTCTACTTTCAGTTACAATAGGAACTCTTGGGTTAGGTCAATCCGTTCGCGAGATATGGGACTTTGAAGCTAAGAAATGGTTGAGAAGACAACAAATTTTTCGCAATTCTGCTGCTCCAAACGCTTAACCAGAAAGCCCTAGGGAAAAAATACGCATACTGTTGTAATCGGGCGAGTTTCTACTTTCAGTTTCAATAGGAAATTTTGGGTTAGGTCAATCAGTTCGCGAGATATGGGACTTTGAAGCTAAGAAATGGTTGACAAGACAACAAATTTTTCGCACTCCTTCTGCTCCAATCGCTTAACCAGAATGGCCTAGGGGAAAAATACACGTACCGTTGTAATCGGGCGAGTTTCTACTTTCAAATGCAATAGGAATTTTTGGGTTAGGTCAATCCGTTCGCGAGATATGGGAGTTTGAAGCCAAGAAATGGTAGAGAAGGCAAAAAATGTTTCACAATTCTGCTGCTCCAAACGCTTAACCAGAATGGCGTAGCGAAAAAATACACATACCGTTGTAATCGGGCGAGTTTCTACTTTCAGATGCAATAGGAATTTTTGGGTTAGGTCATTCCGTTCGCGAGATATGGGAGTTTGAAGACAAGAAATGGTTGAGAAGGCAAAAAATTTTTCGCAATTCTGCTGCTCCAAACGCTTAACAAGAATGGCCTAGGGAAAAAATATGCATACCGTTGTAATCGGGCGAGTTTCTACTTTCAGTTACAATAGGAACTTTTGGGTTAGGTCAATCCGTTCGCGAGATATGGGACTTTGAAGCTAAGAAATGGTTGAGAAGACAACAAATTTTTCGCAATTCTGCTGCTCCAAACGCTTAACCAGAAAGCCCTAGGGAAAAAATACGCATACTGTTGTAATCGGGCCAGTTTCTACTTTCAGTTACAATAGGAAATTTTGGGTTAGGTCAATCAGTTCGCGAGATATGGGACTTTGAAGCTAAGAAATGGTTGACAAGACAACAAATTTTTCGCACTCCTTCTGCTCCAATCGCTTAACCAGAATGGCCTAGGGGAAAAATACACGTACCGTTGTAATCGGGCGAGTTTCTACTTTCAAATGCAATAGGAATTTTTGGGTTAGGTCAATCCGTTCGCGAGATATGAGAGTTTGAAGCTAAGAATTGGTTGAGAAGACAACAAATTTTTCGCAATTCTGTTGCTCCAAACGCTTAACCAGAATGGCCTAGGGAAAAAAATCTGCATACCGTTATAATTGGGCGAGTTTCTACTTTCAGACGCAACAGGAATTTTTGGGTTAGGACAATCCGTTCGCGAGATATGGAAGTTTGAAGCCATGAAATGGTTGAGAAGGCAAAAAATTTTGCGCAATTCTGCTGCTCCAAACGCTTAAACAGAATGGCCTAGGGAAAAAATACACATACCGTTGTAATCGGGCGAGCTTCTACTTTCAGATGCAATAGGAATTTTTGGGTTTGGTCAATCCGTTCGCGAGATATGGGAGTTTGAAGCCAAGAAATGGTTGAGAAGGCAAAAAATTTTTGCGCAATTCTGCTGCTCTAAACGCTTAACCAGGATGGCCTAGGGTAAAAATACACACACCGTTGTAATCGGGCGAGTTTCTACTTTCAGATGCAATAGGAATTTTTGGGTTAGGTCAATCCGTTCGCGAGATATGGGAGTTTGAAGCCAAGAAATGGTAGAGAAGGCAAAAAATGTTTCACAATTCTGCTGCTCCAAACGCTTAACCAGAATGGCGTAGCGAAAAAATACACGTACCGTTGTAATCGGTCGAGTTTCTACTTTCAGATGCAATAGGAATTTTTGGGTTAGGTCATTCCGTTCGCGAGATATGGGAGTTTGAAGACAAGAAATGGTTGAGAAGGCAAAAAATTTTTCGCAATTCTGCTGCTCCAAACGCTTAACAAGAATGGCCTAGGGAAAAAATACACATACCGTTGTAATTGGGCGAGTTTCTACTTTCAGATGCAATAGGACTTTTTGAGTTATGTCAATCCGTTCGCGAGATATGGGAGTTTGAAGCCAAGAAATGGTTGAGAAGACAACAAATTTTTCGCAATTCTGCTGCTCGAAACGCTTAACCAGAATGGCCTAGGGAAAAAATACACATACCGTTGTAATCGGGCGAGTTTCTACTTTCAGTTACAATAGGAATTTTTGGGTTCGGTCAATCCGTTCGCGAGATATGGGACTTTGAAGCTAAGAAATGGTTGACAAGACAACAAATTTTTCGCACTCCTTCTGCTCCAATCGCTTAACCAGAATGGCCTAGGGGAAAAATACACGTACCTTTGTAATCGGGCGTGTTTCTACTTTCAAATGCAATAGGAATTTTTGGGTTAGGTCTATCCGTTCGCGAGATATGAGAGTTTGAAGCTAATAAATGGTTGAGAAGACAACAAATTTTTCGCAATTCTGCTGCTCCAAACGCTTAACCAGAATGGCCTCGGGACAAAATACACATACCGTTGTAATCGGGCGAGTTTCTACTTTCAGTTACAATAGGAATTTTTGGGTTCGGTCAATCCGTTCGCGAGATATGGGACTTTGAAGCTAAGAAATGGTTGACAAGACAACAAATTTTTCGCACTTCTGCTGCTCCAATCGCTTAACCAGAATGCCCTAGGGGAAAAATACAGGTACCGTTGTAATCGGGCGAGTTTCTGCTTTCAAATGCAATAGGAATTTTTGGGTTAGGCCGATCCGGTCGCGAGATATGAGAGTTTGAACCTAAGAAATGGTTGAGAAGAGAACAAATTTTTCGCAATTCTGCTGCTCCAAACGCTTAACCAGAATGGCCTAGGGAAAAAATACACGTACCGTTGTAATCGGTCGAGTTTCTACTTTCAGTTACAAGAGGAATTTTTGGGTTAGGTCAATCCGTTCGCGAGATATGGGAGTTTGAAGCTAAGAAATGGTTGAGAAGAGAACAAATTTTTCGCACTTCTGCTGCTCCAAACGCTTAACCAGTATGGCCTAGGGAAAAAATACACGTACCGCTGTAATCGGGCGAATTTCTACTTTCAAATGCAATAGGAATTTTTGGGTTAGGTCAATCCGTTCGCGAGATATGGGAGTTTGAAGCTAAGAAATGCTTGAGAAGAGAACAAATTTTTCGCAATTCTGCTGCTCCAAACGCTTAACCAGAATGGCCTAGGGAAAAAATATGCATACCGTTGTAATCGGGCGAGTTTCTACTTTCAGATGCAACAGGAATTTTTGGGCTAGGTCAATCCGTTCGCGAGATATGGTAGCTTGAGGCTAAGAAATGGTTGCGAAGACAACAAATTTTTCGCACTTCTGCTGCTCCAAACGCTTAACCAGAATGGCCCAGGGAAAAAACACACATACCGTTGTAATCGGGCGAGTTTCTACTTTCAGTTACAATTGGAATTTTTGGGTTAGGTCAATCCGTTCCCGAGATATGGGACTTTGAAGCAAAGAAATGGTTGACAAGACAACAAATTTTTCGCACTTCTGCTACTCCAATCGCTTAACCAGAATGGCCTAGGGGAAAAATACAGGTACCGTTGTAATCGGGCGAGTTTCTGCTTTCAAATGCAATAGGAATTTTTGGGTTAGGCCGATCCGGTCGCGAGATATGAGAGTTTGAACCTAAGAAATGGTTGAGAAGAGAACAAATTTTTCGCAATTCTGCTGCTCCAAACGCTTAACCAGAATGGCATAGGGAAAAAATACGCATACCGTTGTAATCGGGCGAGTTTCTACTTTCAGACGCAGCAGGAATTGTTGGGTTTGGTCAATCCGTTCGCGAGATATGGGACTTTGAATCTAAGAAATGGTTGAGAAGACAACAAATTTTTCGCAATTCTGCTGCTCCAAACGCTTAACCAGAATGGCCTAGGGAAAAAACACGCATACTGTTGTAATCGGGCGAGTTTCTACTTTCAGTTACAATAGGAACTCTTGGGTTAGGTCAATCCGTTCGCGAGATATGGGACTTTGAAGCTAAGAAATGGTTGAGAAGACAACAAATTTTTCGCAATTCTGCTGCTCCAAACGCTTAACCAGAAAGCCCTAGGGAAAAAATACGCATACTGTTGTAATCGGGCGAGTTTCTACTTTCAGTTTCAATAGGAAATTTTGGGTTAGGTCAATCAGTTCGCGAGATATGGGACTTTGAAGCTAAGAAATGGTTGACAAGACAACAAATTTTTCGCACTCCTTCTGCTCCAATCGCTTAACCAGAATGGCCTAGGGGAAAAATACACGTACCGTTGTAATCGGGCGAGTTTCTACTTTCAAATGCAATAGGAATTTTTGGGTTAGGTCAATCCGTTCGCGAGATATGGGAGTTTGAAGCCAAGAAATGGTAGAGAAGGCAAAAAATGTTTCACAATTCTGCTGCTCCAAACGCTTAACCAGAATGGCGTAGCGAAAAAATACACATACCGTTGTAATCGGGCGAGTTTCTACTTTCAGATGCAATAGGAATTTTTGGGTTAGGTCATTCCGTTCGCGAGATATGGGAGTTTGAAGACAAGAAATGGTTGAGAAGGCAAAAAATTTTTCGCAATTCTGCTGCTCCAAACGCTTAACAAGAATGGCCTAGGGAAAAAATATGCATACCGTTGTAATCGGGCGAGTTTCTACTTTCAGACGCAGCAGGAATTGTTGGGTTTGGTCAATCCGTTCGCGAGATATGGGACATTGAATCTAAGAAATGGTTGATAAGACAACAAATTTTTCGCAATTCTGCTGCTCCAAACGCTTAACCAGAATGGCCTAGGGAAAAAACACGCATACTGTTGTAATCGGGCGAGTTTCTACTTTCAGTTACAATAGGAACTTTTGGGTTAGGTCAATCCGTTCGCGAGATATGGGACTTTGAAGCTAAGAAATGGTTGAGAAGACAACAAATTTTTCGCAATTCTGCTGCTCCAAACGCTTAACCAGAAAGCCCTAGGGAAAAAATACGCATACTGTTGTAATCGGGCCAGTTTCTACTTTCAGTTACAATAGGAAATTTTGGGTTAGGTCAATCAGTTCGCGAGATATGGGACTTTGAAGCTAAGAAATGGTTGACAAGACAACAAATTTTTCGCACTCCTTCTGCTCCAATCGCTTAACCAGAATGGCCTAGGGGAAAAATACACGTACCGTTGTAATCGGGCGAGTTTCTACTTTCAAATGCAATAGGAATTTTTGGGTTAGGTCAATCCGTTCGCGAGATATGAGAGTTTGAAGCTAAGAATTGGTTGAGAAGACAACAAATTTTTCGCAATTCTGTTGCTCCAAACGCTTAACCAGAATGGCCTAGGGAAAAAAATCTGCATACCGTTATAATTGGGCGAGTTTCTACTTTCAGACGCAACAGGAATTTTTGGGTTAGGACAATCCGTTCGCGAGATATGGAAGTATGAAGCCATGAAATGGTTGAGAAGGCAAAAAATTTTGCGCAATTCTGCTGCTCCAAACGCTTAAACAGAATGGCCTAGGGAAAAAATACACATACCGTTGTAATCGGGCGAGCTTCTACTTTCAGATGCAATAGGAATTTTTGGGTTTGGTCAATCCGTTCGCGAGATATGGGAGTTTGAAGCCAAGAAATGGTTGAGAAGGCAAAAAATTTTTGCGCAATTCTGCTGCTCTAAACGCTTAACCAGGATGGCCTAGGGTAAAAATACACACACCGTTGTAATCGGGCGAGTTTCTACTTTCAGATGCAATAGGAATTTTTGGGTTAGGTCAATCCGTTCGCGAGATATGGGAGTTTGAAGCCAAGAAATGGTAGAGAAGGCAAAAAATGTTTCACAATTCTGCTGCTCCAAACGCTTAACCAGAATGGCGTAGCGAAAAAATACACATACCGTTGTAATCGGGCGAGTTTCTACTTTCAGATGCAATAGGAATTTTTGGGTTAGGTCATTCCGTTCGCGAGATATGGGAGTTTGAAGACAAGAAATGGTTGAGAAGGCAAAAAATTTTTCGCAATTCTGCTGCTCCAAACGCTTAACAAGAATGGCCTAGGGAAAAAATACACATACCGTTGTAATTGGGCGAGTTTCTACTTTCAGATGCAATAGGACTTTTTGAGTTATGTCAATCCGTTCGCGAGATATGGGAGTTTGAAGCCAAGAAATGGTTGAGAAGACAACAAATTTTTCGCAATTCTGCTGCTCGAAACGCTTAACCAGAATGGCCTAGGGAAAAAATACACATACCGTTGTAATCGGGCGAGTTTCTACTTTCAGTTACAATAGGAATTTTTGGGTTCGGTCAATCCGTTCGCGAGATATGGGACTTTGAAGCTAAGAAATGGTTGACAAGACAACAAATTTTTCGCACTCCTTCTGCTCCAATCGCTTAACCAGAATGGCCTAGGGGAAAAATACACGTACCTTTGTAATCGGGCGTGTTTCTACTTTCAAATGCAATAGGAATTTTTGGGTTAGGTCTATCCGTTCGCGAGATATGAGAGTTTGAAGCTAATAAATGGTTGAGAAGACAACAAATTTTTCGCAATTCTGCTGCTCCAAACGCTTAACCAGAATGGCCTCGGGACAAAATACACATACCGTTGTAATCGGGCGAGTTTCTACTTTCAGTTACAATAGGAATTTTTGGGTTCGGTCAATCCGTTCGCGAGATATGGGACTTTGAAGCTAAGAAATGGTTGACAAGACAACAAATTTTTCGCACTTCTGCTGCTCCAATCGCTTAACCAGAATGCCCTAGGGGAAAAATACAGGTACCGTTGTAATCGGGCGAGTTTCTGCTTTCAAATGCAATAGGAATTTTTGGGTTAGGCCGATCCGGTCGCGAGATATGAGAGTTTGAACCTAAGAAATGGTTGAGAAGAGAACAAATTTTTCGCAATTCTGCTGCTCCAAACGCTTAACCAGAATGGCCTAGGGAAAAAATACACGTACCGTTGTAATCGGTCGAGTTTCTACTTTCAGTTACAAGAGGAATTTTTGGGTTAGGTCAATCCGTTCGCGAGATATGGGAGTTTGAAGCTAAGAAATGGTTGAGAAGAGAACAAATTTTTCGCACTTCTGCTGCTCCAAACGCTTAACCAGTATGGCCTAGGGAAAAAATACACGTACCGTTGTAATCGGGCGAATTTCTACTTTCAAATGCAATAGGAATTTTTGGGTTAGGTCAATCCGTTCGCGAGATATGGGAGTTTGAAGCTAAGAAATGCTTGAGAAGAGAACAAATTTTTCGCAATTCTGCTGCTCCAAACGCTTAACCAGAATGGCCTAGGGAAAAAATATGCATACCGTTGTAATCGGGCGAGTTTCTACTTTCAGATGCAACAGGAATTTTTGGGCTAGGTCAATCCGTTCGCGAGATATGGTAGCTTCAGGCTAAGAAATGGTTGCGAAGACAACAAATTTTTCGCACTTCTGCTGCTCCAAACGCTTAACCAGAATGGCCCAGGGAAAAAACACACATACCGTTGTAATCGGGCGAGTTTCTACTTTCAGTTACAATTGGAATTTTTGGGTTAGGTCAATCCGTTCCCGAGATATGGGACTTTGAAGCAAAGAAATGGTTGACAAGACAACAAATTTTTCGCACTTCTGCTACTCCAATCGCTTAACCAGAATGGCCTAGGGGAAAAATACAGGTACCGTTGTAATCGGGCGAGTTTCTGCTTTCAAATGCAATAGGAATTTTTGGGTTAGGCCGATCCGGTCGCGAGATATGAGAGTTTGAACCTAAGAAATGGTTGAGAAGAGAACAAATTTTTCGCAATTCTGCTGCTCCAAACGCTTAACCAGAATGGCCTAGGGAAAAAATACGCATACCGTTGTAATCGGGCGAGTTTCTACCTTCAGTCGCAGCAGGAATGTTTGGGTTTGGTCAATCCGTTCGCGAGATATGGGAGTTTGAAGCTTAGAAATGGTTGAGAAGACAACAAATTTTTCGCACTTCTGCTGCTCCAAACGCTTAACCAGAATGCCCTAGGGAAAAAATACACATACCATTGTAATCGGGCGAGTTTCTACCTTCAGATGCAATAGGAGTTTCTTGGTTAGGACAATCCGTTCGCGAGATATGGGAGTTTGAAGCCAGGAAATGTTTGGGAAGGCAAAAAATTTTTCGCAATTCTGCTGCTCCAAACGCTTAACCAGAATGGCCTAGGGAAAAAATACACATACCGTTGTAATCGGGCGAGTTTCTACTTTCAGATGCAATAGGAATTTTGGGTTAGGTCAATCCGTTCGCGAGATAAGGGAGTTTGAAGCCGAGAAATGGTTGAGAAGGCAAAAAATTTTTCGCACTTCTGCTGCTCGAAACGCTTAACCAGAATGGCCTAGGGAAAAAATACACATACCGTTGTAATCGGGCGAGTTTCTGCTTTCAAATGCAATAGGAATTTTTGGGTTAGTTCAATCCGTTCGCGAGATATGGGACTTTGAAGCTAAGAAATGGTTGACAAGACAACAAATTTTTCGCACTTCTGCTGCTCCAATCGCTTAACCAGAATGACCCAGGGGAAAAATACACGTACCGTTGTAATCGGGCGAGTTTCTACTTTCAAATGCAATAGGAATTTTTGGGTTAGGTCAATCCTTTCGCGAGATATGGGAGTTTGAAGCCAAGAAATGGTTGAGGAGGCAAAAAATTTTTCGTAATTCTGATGCTCCAAACGCTTAACCAGTATGGCCTAGGGAAAAAATACACGTACCGTTGTAATCGGGCGAGTTTCTACTTTCAGTTACAATAGGAATTTTTGGGTTAGACCAATCCGTTCGCGAGATATGAGAGTTTGAAGCTAAGAAATGGTTGAGAAGAGAACAAATTTTTCGCAATTCTGCTGCTCCAAACGCTTAACCAGAATGGCCTAGGGAAAAAATACACAAACCGTTGTAATCGGGCGAGTTTCTACGTTCAGTTCCAATAGGAATTTTTGGGTTAGGTCAATCCGTTCGGGAGATATGGGAGTTTCAAGCCAAGAAATGGTTGAGAAGGCAAAAAATTTTTCGCAATTCTGCTGCTCCAAACGCTTAACCAGAATGGCCTAGGGAAAAAATACGCATACCTTTGTAATCGGGCGAGTTTCTACTTTCAGTTACAATAGGAATTTTTGGGTTAGGTCAATCCGTTCGCGAGGTATGGAACTTTGAAGCTAAGAAATGGTTGACAAGACAACAAATTTTTCGCAATTCTGCAGCTCCAATCGCTTAACCAGAATGGCCTAGGGGAAAAATACACGTACTTTTGTAATCGGGCGAGTTTCAACTTTCAAATGCAATAGCAATTTTTGGGTTAGGCCAATCCGTTCGCGAGATATAAGAGTTTGAAGCTAAGAAATGGTTGAGAAGAGAACAAATTTTTCGCAATTCTGCTGCTCCAAACGCTTAACCAGAATGGCCTAGGGAAAAAATATGCATACCGTTGTAATCGGGCGAGTTTCTACTTTCAGACGCAGCAGGAATTGTTGGGTTTGGTCAATCCGTTCGCGAGATATGGGACTTTGAATCTAAGAAATGGTTGAGAAGACAACAAATTTTTCGCAATTCTGCTGCTCCAAACGCTTAACCAGAATGGCCTAGGGAAAAAACACGCATACTGTTGTAATCGGGCGAGTTTCTACTTTCAGTTACAATAGGAACTCTTGGGTTAGGTCAATCCGTTCGCGAGATATGGGACTTTGAAGCTAAGAAATGGTTGAGAAGACAACAAATTTTTCGCAATTCTGCTGCTCCAAACGCTTAACCAGAAAGCCCTAGGGAAAAAATACGCATACTGTTGTAATCGGGCGAGTTTCTACTTTCAGTTTCAATAGGAAATTTTGGGTTAGGTCAATCAGTTCGCGAGATATGGGACTTTGAAGCTAAGAAATGGTTGACAAGACAACAAATTTTTCGCACTCCTTCTGCTCCAATCGCTTAACCAGAATGGCCTAGGGGAAAAATACACGTACCGTTGTAATCGGGCGAGTTTCTACTTTCAAATGCAATAGGAATTTTTGGGTTAGGTCAATCCGTTCGCGAGATATGAGAGTTTGAAGCTAAGAATTGGTTGAGAAGACAACAAATTTTTCGCAATTCTGTTGCTCCAAACGCTTAACCAGAATGGCCTAGGGAAAAAAATCTGCATACCGTTATAATTGGGCGAGTTTCTACTTTCAGACGCAACAGGAATTTTTGGGTTAGGACAATCCGTTCGCGAGATATGGAAGTTTGAAGCCATGAAATGGTTGAGAAGGCAAAAAATTTTGCGCAATTCTGCTGCTCCAAACGCTTAAACAGAATGGCCGAGGGAAAAAATACACATACCGTTGTAATCGGGCGAGCTTCTACTTTCAGATGCAATAGGAATTTTTGGGTTATGTCAATCCGTTCGCGAGATATGGGAGTTTGAAGCCAAGAAATGGTTGAGAAGACAACAAATTTTTCGCAATTCTGCTGCTCGAAACGCTTAACCAGAATGGCCTAGGGAAAAAATACACATACCGTTGTAATCGGGCGAGTTTCTACTTTCAGTTACAATAGGAATTTTTCGGTTAGGTGTATCCGTTCGCGAGATATGGGAGTTTGAAGCCAAGAAATGGTAGAGAAGGCAAAAAATGTTTCACAATTCTGCTGCTCCAAACGCTTAACCAGAATGGCGTAGCGAAAAAATACACATACCGTTGTAATCGGGCGAGTTTCTACTTTCAGATGCAATAGGAATTTTTGGGTTAGGTCATTCCGTTCGCGAGATATGGGAGTTTGAAGACAAGAAATGGTTGAGAAGGCAAAAAATTTTTCGCAATTCTGCTGCTCCAAACGCTTAACAAGAATGGCCTAGGGAAAAAATACACATACCGTTGTAATTGGGCGAGTTTCTACTTTCAGATGCAATAGGACTTTTTGGGTTATGTCAATCCGTTCGCGAGATATGGGAGTTTGAAGCCAAGAAATGGTTGAGAAGACAACAAATTTTTCGCAATTCTGCTGCTCGAAACGCTTAACCAGAATGGCCTAGGGAAAAAATACACATACCGTTGTAATCGGGCGAGTTTCTACTTTCAGTTACAATAGGAATTTTTGGGTTCGGTCAATCCGTTCGCGAGATATGAGAGTTTGAAGCTAAGAAATGGTTGAGAAGACAACAAATTTTTCGCAATTCTGTTGCTCCAAACGCATAACCAGAATGGCCTAGGGAAAAAATACACATACCGTTGTAATCGGGCGAGTTTCTACTTTCAGTTACAATAGGAATTTTTGGGTTCGGTCAATCCGTTCGCGAGATATGGGACTTTGAAACTAAGAAATGGTTGACAAGACAACAAATTTTTCGCAATTCTGCTGCTCCAAACGCTTAACCAGAATGGGCTAGGGAAAAAATTCACATACCGTCGTAATCGGGCGAGTTTCTACTTTCAGATGCAATAGGAATTTTTGGGTTAGGTCAATCCGTTCGCGAGATATGAGAGTTTGAAGCTAAGACATGGTTGAGAAGACAACAAATTTTTCGCAATTCTGTTGCTCCAAACGCATAACCAGAATGGCCTAGGGAAAAAATACACATACCGTTATAATTGGGCGAGTTTCTACTTTCAAATGCAATAGGAATTTTTGGGTTAGGTCAATCCGTTCGCGAGATATGAGAGTTTGAAGCTAAGAAATGGTTGAGAAGACAACAAATTTTTCGCAATTCTGTTGCTCCAAACGCTTAACCAGAATGGCCTAGGGAAAAAATACGCATACCGTTGTAATTGGGCGAGTTTCTACTTTCAGTTACAATAGGAATTTTTGGGTTAGGTCAATCCGTTCGCGAGATATGGGACTTTGAAGCTAAGAAATGGTTGACAAGGCAACAAATTTTTCGCAATTCTGCTGCTCCAATCGCTTAACCAGAATGACCCAGGGAAAAAATACACGTACCGTTGAAATCGGGCGAGTTTCTGCTTTCAAATGCAATAGGAATTTTTGGGTTAGGATGATCCGGTCGCGAGATATAAGAGTTTGAAGCTAAGAAATGGTTGAGAAGAGAACAAATTTTTCGCACTTCTGCTGCTCCAAACGCTTAACCAGAATGGCCTAGGGAAAAAATACACATAGCGTTGTAATCGGGAGAGTTTCTACTTTCAGACGCAACAGGAATTTTTGGGTTAGGTCAATCCGTTCGCGAGATATGGGAGTTTGAAGCCAAGAAATGGTTGAGGAGGCAAAAAATTTTTGGCAATTCTGCTGCTCCAAACGCTTAACCAGAATGGCCTAGGGAAAAAATACACATACCATTGTAATCGGGCGAGTTTCTACCTTCAGATGCAATAGGAATTTCTTGGTTAGGACAATCCGTTCGCGAGATATGGGAGTTTGAAGCCAGGAAATGTTTGGGAAGGCAAAAAATTTTTCGCAATTCTGCTGCTCCAAACGCTTAACCAGAATGGCCTAGGGAAAAAATACACATACCGTTGTAATCGGGCGAGTTTCTACTTTCAGATGCAATAGGAATTTTGGGTTAGGTCAATCCGATCGCGAGATGAGGGAGTTTGAAGCCGAGAAATGGTTGAGAAGGCAAAAAATTTTTCGCACTTCTGCTGCTCGAAACGCTTAACCAGAATGGCCTAGGGAAAAAATACACATACCGTTGTAATCGGGCGAGTTTCTGCTTTCAGATGCAATAGGAATTTTTGGGTTAGCTCAATCCGTTCGCGAGATATGGAACTTTGAAGCTAAGAAATGGTTGACAAGACATCAAATTTTTCGCAATTCTGCAGCTCCAATCGCTTAACCAGAATGGCCTAGGGGAAAAATACACGTACCTTTGTAATCGGGCGAGTTTCTACTTTCAAATGCAATAGGAATTCTTGGGTTAGGCCAATCCGTTCGCGAGATATGTGAGTTTGAAGCTAAGAAATGGTTGAGAAGAGAACAAATTTTTCGCAATTCTGCTGCTCCAAACGCTTAACCAGAATGGCCTAGGGAAAAAATATGCATACCGTTGTAATCGGGCGAGTTTCTACTTTCAGACGCAGCAGGAATTTTTGGGTTTGGTCAATCCGTTCGCGAGATATGGGACTTTGAAGCTAAGAAATGGTTGAGAAGACAACAAATTTTTCGCAATTCTGCTGCTCCAAACGCTTAACCAGAATGGCCTAGGGAAAAAATGCGCATACTGTTGTAATCGGGCGAGTTTCTACTTTCAGTTACAGTAGGAACATTTGGGTTAGGTCAATCAGTTCGCGAGATATGGGACTTTGAAGCTAAGAAATGGTTGACAAGACAACAAATTTTTCGCACTTCTGCTGCTCCAATCGCTTAACCAGAATGACCCAGGGGAAAAATACACGTACCGTTGTAATCGGGCGAGTTTCTACTTTCAAATGCAATAGGAATTTTTGGGTTAGGTCAATCCGTTCGCGAGATATGGGAGTTTGAAGCTAAGAAATGCTTGAGAAGAGAACAAATTTTTCGCAATTCTGCTGCTCCAAACGCTTAACCAGAATGGCCTAGGGAAAAAACACACATACCGTTGTAATCGGGCGAGTTTCTACTTTCAGATGCAATAGGAATTTTTGGGTTAGGTCACTCCGTTCGCGAGATATGGGAGTTTGAAGCTAAGAAATGGTTGAGAAGACAACAAATTTTTCGCAATTCTGCTGCTCCAAACGCTTAACCAGTATGGCCTAGGGAAAAAATAAGCATACCGTTGTAATCGGGCGAGTTTCTACTTTCAGACGCAGCAGGAATTTTTGGGTTTGGTCAATCCGTTCGCGAGATATGGGACTTTGAAGCTAAGAAATGGTTGAGAAGACAACAAATTTTTCGCAATTCTGCTGCTCCAAACGCTTAACCAGAATGGCCTAGGGAGAAAATACGCATACCGTTGTAATCGGGCGAGTTTCTACTTTCAGTTACAATAGGAATTTTTCGGTTAGGTCAATCCGTTCGCGAGATATGGGACTTTGAAGCTAAGAAATGGTTGACAAGACAACAAATTTTTCGCAATTCTGCTGCTCCAATCGCTTAACCAGAATGGCCTAGGGAAAAAATACGCATACCGTTGTAATCGGGCGAGTTTCTACTTTCAGTTACAATAGGAATTTTTGGGTTAGTTCAATCCGTTCGCGAGATATGGGACTTTGAAGCTAAGAAATGGTTGACAAGACAACAAATTTTTCGCACTTCTGCTGCTCCAATCGCTTAACCAGAATGACCCAGGGGAAAAATACACGTACCGTTGTAATCGGGCGAGTTTCTACTTTCAAATGCAATAGGAATTTTGGGGTTAGGTCAATCCGTTCGCGAGATATGGGAGTTTGAAGCCAAGAAATGGTTGAGGAGGCAAAAAATTTTTCGCAATTCTGATGCTCCAAACGCTTAACCAGTATGGCCTAGGGAAAAAATACACGTACCGTTGTAATCGGGCGAGTTTCTACTTTCAGTTACAATAGGAATTCTTGGGTTAGTTCAATCCGTTCGCGAGATATGGGACTTTGAAGCTAAGAAACGGTTGACAAGACAACAAATTTTTCGCAATTCTGCTGCTCCAATCGCTTTACCAGAATGGCCTAGGGGAAAAATACACGTACCGTTGTAATCGGGCGAGTTTCTACTTTCAAAGGCAATAGGAATTTTTGTGTTATGTCAATCCGTTCGCGAGATATGGGAGTTTGAAGCTAAGAAATGCTTGAGAAGAGAACAAATTTTTCGCAATTCTGCTGCTCCAAACGCTTAACCAGAATGGCCTAGGAAAAAAATACGCTTACCGTTGTAATCGGGCGAGTTTCTACTTTCAGACGCAGCAGGAATATTTGGGTTTGGTCAATCCGTTCGCGAGATATGGGAGTTTGAACTTAGAAATGGTTGAGAAGACAACAAATTTTTCGCACTTCTGCTGCTCCGAACGCTTAACCAGAATGGCGTAGGGAAAAAATACACACAGCGTTGTAATCGGGAGAGTTTCTACTTTCAGACGCAACAGGAATTTTTGGGTTAGGTCAATCCGTTCGCGAGATATGGGAGTTTGAAGCCAAGAAATGGTTGAGGAGGCAAAAATTTTTTCGCAATTCTGATGCTCCAAACGCTTAACCAGTATGGCCTAGGGAAAAAATACACGTACCGTTGTAATCGGGCGAGTTTCTACTTTCAGTTACAATAGGAATTTTTGGGTTAGGTCAATACGTTCGCGAGATATGGGACTTTGAAGCTAAGAAATGGTTGACAAGACAACAAATTTTTCGCACTTCTGCTGCTCCAAACGCTTAACCAGAATGGCCTAGGGAAAAAATACACATACCGTTGTAATCGGGCGAGTTTCTACTTTCAGATGCAATAGGAATTTTTGGGTTAGGTCAATCCGTTCGCGAGATATGGGAGTTTGAACTTAGAAATGGTTGAGAAGACAACAAATTTTTCGCACTTCTGCTGCTCCGAACGCTTAACCAGAATGGCGTAGGGAAAAAATACACACAGCGTTGTAATCGGGAGAGTTTCTACTTTCAGACGCAACAGGAATTTTTGGGTTAGGTCAATCCGTTCGCGAGATATGGGAGTTTGAAGCCAAGAAATGGTTGAGGAGGCAAAAAATTTTTCGCAATTCTGATGCTCCAAACGCTTAACCAGTATGGCCTAGGGAAGAACTACACGTACCGTTGTAATCGGGCGAGTTTCTACTTTCAGTTACAATAGGAATTTTTGGGTTAGGTCAATACGTTCGCGAGATATGGGACTTTGAAGCTAAGAAATGGTTGACAAGACAACAAATTTTTCGCACTTCTGCTGCTCCAAACGCTTAACCAGAATGGCCTAGGGAAAAACAACACATACCGTTGTAATCGGGCGAGTTTCTACTTTCAGATGCAATAGGAATTTTTGGGTTAGGTCAATCCGTTCGCGAGATATGGGAGTTTGAAGCTAGGAAATGGTTGAGAAGGCAAAAAATTTTTCGCAATTCTGCTGCTCCGAACGCTTAACCAGAATGGCCTAGGGAAAAAATGCACATACCGTTGTAATCGGGCGAGTTTCTACTTTCAGATGCAACAGGAATTTTTGGGCTAGGTCAATCCGTTCGCGAGATATGGTAGCTTGAGTCTAAGAAATGGTTGCGAAGACAACAAATTTTTCGCACTTCTGCTGCTCCAAACGCTTAACCAGAATGGTCCAGGGAAAAAACACACATACCGTTGTAATCGGGCGAGTTTCTACTTTCAGCTACAATAGGAATTTTTGGGTTAGGTCAATCCGTTCCCGAGATATGGGACTTTGAAGCAAAGAAATGGTTGACAAGACAACAAATTTTTCGCACTTCTGCTACTCCAATCGCTTAACCAGAATGGCCTAGGGGAAAAATACAGGTACCGTTGTAATCGGGCGAGTTTCTGCTTTCAAATGCAATAGGAATTTTTGGGTTAGGCCGATCCGGTCGCGAGATATGAGAGTTTGAACCTAAGAAATGGTTGAGAAGAGAACAAATTTTTCGCAATTCTGCTGCTCCAAACGCTTAACCAGAATGGCCTAGGGAAAAAATACACGTACCGTTGTAATCGGGCGAGTTTCTACTTTCAGTTACAATAGGAATTTTTGGGTTCGGTCAATCCGTTCGCGAGATATGGGACTTTGAAGCTAAGAAATGGTTGAGAAGAGAACAAATTTTTCGCAATTCTGCTGCTCCAAACGCTTAACCAGAATGGCCTAGGGAAAAAATACGCATACCGTTGTAATCGGGCGAGTTTCTACTTTCAGTCGCAGCAGGAATGTTTGGGGTTGGTCAATCCGTTCGCGAGATATGGGAGTTTGAAGCTTAGAAATGGTTGAGAAGACAACAAATTTTTCGCACTTCTGATGCTCCAAACGCTTAACCAGAATGGCCTAGGGAAAAAATATGCATACCGTTGTAATCGGGCGAGTTTCTACTTTCAGACGCAGCAGGAATTTTTGGGTTTGGTCAATCCGTTCGCGAGATATGGGACTTTGAAGCTAAGAAATGGTTGAGAAGACAACAAATTTTTCGCAATTCTGCTGCTCCAAACGCTTAACCAGAATGGCCTAGGGAAAAAATACACATACCATTGTAATCGGGCGAGTTTCTACCTTCAGATGCAATAGGAATTTCTTGGTTAGGACAATCCGTTCGCGAGATATGGGAGTTTGAAGCCAGGAAATGTTTGGGAAGGCAAAAAATTTTTCGCAATTCTGCTGCTCCAAACGCTTAACCAGAATGGCCTAGGGAAAAAATACACATACCGTTGTAATCGGGCGAGTTTCTACTTTCAGATGCAATAGGAATTTTGGGTTAGGTCAATCCGTTCGCGAGATAAGGGAGTTTGAAGCCGAGAAATGGATGAGAAGGCAAAAAATTTTTCGCACTTCTGCTGCTCGAAACGCTTAACCAGAATGGCCTAGGGAAAAAATACACATACCGTTGTAATCGGGCGTGTTTCTGCTTTCAGATGCAATAGGAATTTTTGGGTTAGCTCAATCCGTTCGCGAGATATGGAACTTTGAAGCTAAGAAATGGTGGACAAGACATCAAATTTTTCGCAATTCTGCAGCTCCAATCGCTTAACCAGAATGGCCTAGGGGAAAAATACACGTACCGTTGTAATCGGGCGAGTTTCTACTTTCAAATGCAATAGGAATTTTTGGGTTAGGTCAATCCGTTCGCGAGATATGGGAGTTTGAAGCTAAGAAATGCTTGAGAAGAGAACAAATTTTTCGCAATTCTGCTGCTCCAAACGCTTAACCAGAATGGCCTAGGGAAAAAATACACATACCGTTGTAATCGGGCGAGTTTCTACTTTCAGATGCAATAGGAATTTTTGGGTTAGGTCACTCCGTTCGCGAGATATGGGAGTTTGAAGCTAAGAAATGGTTGAGAAGACAACAAATTTTTCGCAATTCTGCTGCTCCAAACGCTTAACCAGTATGGCCTAGGGAAAAAATAAGCATACCGTTGTAATCGGGCGAGTTTCTACTTTCAGACGCAGCAGGAATTTTTGGGTTTGGTCAATCCGTTCGCGAGATATGGGACTTTGAAGCTAAGAAATGGTTGAGAAGACAACAAATTTTTCGCAATTCTGCTGCTCCAAACGCTTAACCAGAATGGCCTAGGGAGAAAATACGCATACCGTTGTAATCGGGCGAGTTTCTACTTTCAGTTACAAAAGGAATTTTTCGGTTAGGTCAATCCGTTCGCGAGATATGGGACTTTGAAGCTAAGAAATGGTTGACAAGACAACAAATTTTTCGCAATTCTGCTGCTCCAATCGCTTAACCAGAATGGCCTAGGGAAAAAATACGCATACCGTTGTAATCGGGCGAGTTTCTACTTTCAAATGCAATAGGAATTTTGGGGTTAGGTCAATCCGTTCGCGAGATATGGGAGTTTGAAGCCAAGAAATGGTTGAGGAGGCAAAAAATTTTTCGCAATTCTGATGCTCCAAACGCTTAACCAGTATGGCCTAGGGAAAAAATACACGTACCGTTGTAATCGGGCGAGTTTCTACTTTCAGTTACAATAGGAATTTTTGGCTTAGTTCAATCCGTTCGCGAGATATGGGACTTTGAAGCTAAGAAATGGTTGACAAGACAACAAATTTTTCGCAATTCTGCTGCTCCAATCGCTTTACCAGAATGGCCTAGGGGAAAAATACACGTACCGTTGTAATCGGGCGAGTTTCTACTTTCAAAGGCAATAGGAATTTTTGTGTTATGTCAATCCGTTCGCGAGATATGGGAGTTTGAAGCTAAGAAATGCTTGAGAAGAGAACAAATTTTTCGCAATTCTGCTGCTCCAAACGCTTAACCAGAATGGCCTAGGAAAAAAATACGCTTACCGTTGTAATCGGGCGAGTTTCTACTTTCAGACGCAGCAGGAATGTTTGGGTTTGGTCAATCCGTTCGCGAGATATGGGAGTTTGAACTTAGAAATGGTTGAGAAGACAACAAATTTTTCGCACTTCTGCTGCTCCGAACGCTTAACCAGAATGGCGTAGGGAAAAAATACACACAGCGTTGTAATCGGGAGAGTTTCTACTTTCAGACGCAACAGGAATTTTTGGGTTAGGTCAATCCGTTCGCGAGATATGGGAGTTTGAAGCCAAGAAATGGTTGAGGAGGCAAAAAATTTTTCGCAATTCTGATGCTCCAAACGCTTAAACAGTATGGCCTAGGGAAAAAATACACGTACCGTTGTAATCGGGCGAGTTTCTACTTTCAGTTACAATAGGAATTTTTGGGTTAGGTCAATACGTTCGCGAGATATGGGACTTTGAAGCTAAGAAATGGTTGACAAGGCAACAAATTTTTCGCACTTCTGCTGCTCCAAACGCTTAACCAGAATGGCCTAGGGAAAAAATACACATACCGTTGTAATCGGGCGAGTTTCTACTTTCAGATGCAATAGGAATTTTTGGGTTAGGTCAATCCGTTCGCGAGATATGGGAGTTTGAACTTAGAAATGGTTGAGAAGACAACAAATTTTTCGCACTGCTGCTGCTCCGAACGCTTAACCAGAATGGCGTAGGGAAAAAATACACACAGCGTTGTAATCGGGAGAGTTTCTACTTTCAGACGCAACAGGAATTTTTGGGTTAGGTCAATCCGTTCGCGAGATATGGGAGTTTGAAGCCAAGAAATGGTTGAGGAGGCAAAAAATTTTTCGCAATTCTGCTGCTCCAAGCGCTTAACCAGAATGGCCCAGGGAAAAAACACACATACCGTTGTAATCGGGCGAGTTTCTACTTTCAGTTACAATAGGAATTTTTGGGTTAGGTCAATCCGTTCCCGAGATATGGGACTTTGAAGCAAAGAAATGGTTGACAAGACAACAAATTTTTCGCACTTCTGCTACTCCAATCGCTTAACCAGAACGGCCTAGGGGAAAAATACAGGTACCGTTGTAATCGGGCGAGTTTCTGCTTTCAAATGCAATAGGAATTTTTGGGTTAGGCCGATCCGGTCGCGAGATATGAGAGTTTGAACCTAAGAAATGGTTGAGAAGAGAACAAATTTTTCGCAATTCTGCTGCTCCAAACGCTTAACCAGAATGGCCTAGGGAAAAAATACACGTACCGTTGTAATCGGGCGAGTTTCTACTTTCAGTTACAATAGGAATTTTTGGGTTCGGTCAATCCGTTCGCGAGATATGGGACTTTGAAGCTAAGAAATGGTTGAGAAGAGAACAAATTTTTCGCAATTCTGCTGCTCCAAACGCTTAACCAGAATGGCCTAGGGAAAAAATACGCATACCGTTGTAATCGGGCGAGTTTCTACTTTCAGTCGCAGCAGGAATGTTTGGGTTTGGTCAATCCGTTCGCGAGATATGGGAGTTTGAAGCTTAGAAATGGTTGAGAAGACAACAAATTTTTCGCACTTCTGCTGCTCCAAACGCTTAACCAGAATGGCCTAGGGAAAAAATATGCATACCGTTGTAATCGGGCGAGTTTCTACTTTCAGACGCAGCAGGAATTTTTGGGTTCGGTCAATCCGTTCGCGAGATATGGGACTTTGAAGCTAAGAAATGGTTGAGAAGACAACAAATTTTTCGCAATTCTGCTGCTCCAAACGCTTAACCAGAGTGGCCTAGGGAAAAAATACACATACCATTGTAATCGGGCGAGTTTCTACTTTCAGACGCAGCAGGAATTTTTGGGTTTGGTCAATCCGTTCGCGAGATATGGGACTTTGAAGCTAAGAAATGGTTGAGAAGACAACAAATTTTTCGCAATTCTGCTGCTCCAAACGCTTAACCAGAATGGCCTAGGGAAAAAATGCGCATACTGTTGTAATCGGGCGATTTTCTACTTTCAGTTACAATAGGAACATTTGGGTTAGGTCAATCAGTTCGCGAGATATGGGACTTTGAAGCTAAGAAATGGTTGACAAGACAACAAATTTTTCGCAATTCTGCTGCTCCAATCGCTTAACCAGAATGGCCTAGGGAAAAAATACGCATACCGTTGTAATCGGGCGAGTTTCTACTTTCAGTTACAATAGGAATTTTTGGGTTAGTTCAATCCGTTCGCGAGATATGGGACTTTGAAGCTAAGAAATGGTTGAGAAGACAACAAATTTTTCGCAATTCTGCTGCTCCAAACGCTTAACCAGAATGGCCTAGGGAGAAAATACGCATACCGTTGTAATCGGGCGAGTTTCTACTTTCAGACGCAGCAGGAATTTTTGGGTTCGGTCAATCCGTTCGCGAGATATGGGACTTTGAAGCTAAGAAATGGTTGAGAAGAGAACAAATTTTTCGCAATTCTGCTGCTCCAATCGCTTAACCAGAATGGCCTAGGGAAAAAATATGCATACCGTGGTAATCGGGCGAGTTTCTACTTTCAGACGCAGCAGGAATTTTTGGGTTCGGTCAATCCGTTCGCGAGATATGGGACTTTGAAGCTAAGAAATGGTTGAGAAGACAACAAATTTTTCGCAATTCTGCTGCTCCAAACGCTTAACCAGAATGGCCTAGGGAAAAAATACACATACCATTGTAATCGGGCGAGTTTCTACTTTCAGACGCAGCAGGAATTTTTGGGTTTGGTCAATCCGTTCGCGAGATATGGGACTTTGAAGCTAAGAAATGGTTGAGAAGACAACAAATTTTTCGCAATTCTGCTGCTCCAAACGCTTAACCAGAATGGCCTAGGGAGAAAATACGCATACCGTTGTAATCGGGCGAGTTTCTACTTTCAGTTACAATAGGAATTTTTCGGTTAGGTCAATCCGTTCGCGAGATATGGGAGTTTGAAGCTAAGAAATGCTTGAGAAGAGAACAAATTTTTCGCAATTCTGCTGCTCCAAACGCTTAACCAGAATGGCCTAGGGAAAAAACACACATACCGTTGTAATCGGGCGAGTTTCTACTTTCAGATGCAATAGGAATTTTTGGGTTAGGTCACTCCGTTCGCGAGATATGGGAGTTTGAAGCTAAGAAATGGTTGAGAAGACAACAAATTTTTCGCAATTCTGCTGCTCCAAACGCTTAACCAGTATGGCCTAGGGAAAAAATAAGCATACCGTTGTAATCGGGCGAGTTTCTACTTTCAGACGCAGCAGGAATTTTTGGGTTTGGTCAATCCGTTCGCGAGATATGGGACTTTGAAGCTAAGAAATGGTTGAGAAGACAACAAATTTTTCGCAATTCTGCTGCTCCAAACGCTTAACCAGAATGGCCTAGGGAGAAAATACGCATACCGTTGTAATCGGGCGAGTTTCTACTTTCAGTTACAATAGGAATTTTTCGGTTAGGTCAATCCGTTCGCGAGATATGGGACTTTGAAGCTAAGAAATGGTTGACAAGACAACAAATTTTTCGCAATTCTGCTGCTCCAATCGCTTAACCAGAATGGCCTAGGGAAAAAATACGCATACCGTTGTAATCGGGCGAGTTTCTACTTTCAGTTACAATAGGAATTTTTGGGTTAGTTCAATCCGTTCGCGAGATATGGGACTTTGAAGCTAAGAAATGGTTGACAAGACAACAAATTTTTCGCACTTCTGCTGCTCCAATCGCTTAACCAGAATGACCCAGGGGAAAAATACACGTACCGTTGTAATCGGGCGAGTTTCTACTTTCAAATGCAATAGGAATTTTGGGGTTAGGTCAATCCGTTCGCGAGATATGGGAGTTTGAAGCCAAGAAATGGTTGAGGAGGCAAAAAATTTTTCGCAATTCTGATGCTCCAAACGCTTAACCAGTATGGCCTAGGGAAAAAATACACGTACCGTTGTAATCGGGCGAGTTTCTACTTTCAGTTACAATAGGAATTCTTGGGTTAGTTCAATCCGTTCGCGAGATATGGGACTTTGAAGCTAAGAAATGGTTGACAAGACAACAAATTTTTCGCAATTCTGCTGCTCCAAACGCTTAACCAGAATGGCCTAGGGAGAAAATACGCATACCGTTGTAATCGGGCGAGTTTCTACTTTCAGTTACAATAGGAATTTTTCGGTTAGGTCAATCCGTTCGCGAGATATGGGACTTTGAAGCTAAGAAATGGTTGACAAGACAACAAATTTTTCGCAATTCTGCTGCTCCAATCGCTTAACCAGAATGGCCTAGGGAAAAAATACGCATACCGTTGTAATCGGGCGAGTTTCTACTTTCAGTTACAATAGGAATTTTTGGGTTAGTTCAATCCGTTCGCGAGATATGGGACTTTGAAGCTAAGAAATGGTTGACAAGACAACAAATTTTTCGCACTTCTGCTGCTCCAATCGCTTAACCAGAATGACCCAGGGGAAAAATACACGTACCGTTGTAATCGGGCGAGTTTCTACTTTCAAATGCAATAGGAATTTTGGGGTTAGGTCAATCCGTTCGCGAGATATGGGAGTTTGAAGCCAAGAAATGGTTGAGGAGGCAAAAAATTTTTCGCAATTCTGATGCTCCAAACGCTTAACCAGTATGGCCTAGGGAAAAAATACACGTACCGTTGTAATCGGGCGAGTTTCTACTTTCAGTTACAATAGGAATTCTTGGGTTAGTTCAATCCGTTCGCGAGATATGGGACTTTGAAGCTAAGAAATGGTTGACAAGACAACAAATTTTTCGCAATTCTGCTGCTCCAATCGCTTTACCAGAATGGCCTAGGGGAAAAATACACGTACCGTTGTAATCGGGCGTGTTTCTACTTTCAAAGGCAATAGGAATTTTTGTGTTATGTCAATCCGTTCGCGAGATATGGGAGTTTGAAGCTAAGAAATGCTTGAGAAGAGAACAAATTTTTCGCAATTCTGCTGCTCCAAACGCTTAACCAGAATGGCCTAGGAAAAAAATACGCTTACCGTTGTAATCGGGCGAGTTTCTACTTTCAGACGCAGCAGGAATGTTTGGGTTTGGTCAATCCGTTCGCGAGATATGGGAGTTTGAACTTAGAAATGGTTGAGAAGACAACAAATTTTTCGCACTTCTGCTGCTCCGAACGCTTAACCAGAATGGCGTAGGGAAAAAATACACACAGCGTTGTAATCGGGAGAGCTTCTACTTTCAGACGCAACAGGAATTTTTGGGTTAGGTCAATCCGTTCGCGAGATATGGGAGTTTGAAGCCAAGAAATGGTTGAGGAGGCAAAAAATTTTTCGCAATTCTGATGCTCCAAACGCTTAACCAGTATGGCCTAGGGAAAAAATACACGTACCGTTGTAATCGGGCGAGTTTCTACTTTCAGTTACAATAGGAATTTTTGGGTTAGGTCAATACGTTCGCGAGATATGGGACTTTGAAGCTAAGAAATGGTTGACAAGACAACAAATTTTTCGCACTTCTGCTGCTCCAAACGCTTAACCAGAATGGCCTAGGGAAAAAATACACATACCGTTGTAATCGGGCGAGTTTCTACTTTCAGATGCAATAGGAATTTTTGGGTTAGGTCAATTCGTTCGCGAGATATGGGAGTTTGAACTTAGAAATGGTTGAGAAGACAACAAATTTTTCGCACTTCTGCTGCTCCGAACGCTTAACCAGAATGGCGTAGGGAAAAAATACACACAGCGTTGTAATCGGGAGAGTTTCTACTTTCAGACGCAACAGGAATTTTTGGGTTAGGTCAATCCGTTCGCGAGATATGGGAGTTTGAAGCCAAGAAATGGTTGAGGAGGCAAAAAATTTTTCGCAATTCTGATGCTCCAAACGCTTAACCAGTATGGCCTAGGGAAGAAATACACGTACCGTTGTAATCGGGCGAGTTTCTACTTTCAGTTACAATAGGAATTTTTGGGTTAGGTCAATACGTTCGCGAGATATGGGACTTTGAAGCTAAGAAATGGTTGACAAGACAACAAATTTTTCGCACTTCTGCTGCTCCAAACGCTTAACCAGAATGGCCTAGGGAAAAACAACACATAGCGTTGTAATCGGGCGAGTTTCTACTTTCAGATGCAATAGGAATTTTTGGGTTAGGTCAATCCGTTCGCGAGATATGGGAGTTTGAAGCTAGGAAATGGTTGAGAAGGCAAAAAATTTTTCGCAATTCTGCTGCTCCGAACGCTTAACCAGAATGGCCTAGGGAAAAAATACACATACCGTTGTAATCGAGCGAGTTTCTACTTTCAGATGCAACAGGAATTTTTGGGCTAGGTCAATCCGTTCGCGAGATATGGTAGCTTGAGTCTAAGAAATGGTTGCGAAGACAACAAATTTTTCGCACTTCTGCTGCTCCAAACGCTTAACCAGAATGGTCCAGGGAAAAAACACACATACCGTTGTAATGGGGCGAGTTTCTACTTTCAGTTACAATAGGAATTTTTGGGTTAGGTCAATCCGTTCCCGAGATATGGGACTTTGAAGCAAAGAAATGGTTGACAAGACAACAAATTTTTCGCACTTCTGCTACTCCAATCGCTTAACCAGAATGGCCTAGGGGAAAAATACAGGTACCGTTGTAATCGGGCGAGTTTCTGCTTTCAAATGCAATAGGAATTTTTGGGTTAGGCCGATCCGGTCGCGAGATATGAGAGTTTGAACCTAAGAAATGGTTGAGAAGACAACAAATTTTTCGCACTTCTGCTGCTCCAAACGCTTAACCAGTATGGCCTAGGGAAAAAATAAGCATACCGTTGTAATCGGGCGAGTTTCTACTTTCAGACGCAGCAGGAATTTTTGGGTTTGGTCAATCCGTTCGCGAGATATGGGACTTTGAAGCTAAGAAATGGTTGAGAAGACAACAAATTTTTCGCAATTCTGCTGCTCCAAACGCTTAACCAGAATGGCCTAGGGAGAAAATACGCATACCGTTGTAATCGGGCGAGTTTCTACTTTCAGTTACAATAGGAATTTTTCGGTTAGGTCAATCCGTTCGCGAGATATGGGACTTTGAAGCTAAGAAATGGTTGACAAGACAACAAATTTTTCGCAATTCTGCTGCTCCAATCGCTTAACCAGAATGGCCTAGGGAAAAAATACGCATACCGTTGTAATCGGGCGAGTTTCTACTTTCAGTTACAATAGGAATTTTTGGGTTAGTTCAATCCGATCGCGAGATATGGGACTTTTGAAGCTAAGAAATGGTTGACAAGACAACAAATTTTTCGCACTTCTGCTGCTCCAATCGCTTAACCAGAATGACCCAGGGGAAAAATACACGTACCGTTGTAATCGGGCGAGTTTCTACTTTCAAATGCAATAGGAATTTTTGGGTTAGGTCAATCCGTTCGCGAGATATGGGAGTTTGAAGCCAAGAAATGGTTGAGGAGGCAAAAAATTTTTCGCAATTCTGATACTACAAACGCTTAACCAGTATGGCCTAGGGAAAAAATACACGTACCGTTGTAATCGGGCGAGTTTCTACTTTCAGTTACAATAGGAATTTTTGGGTTAGTTCAATCCGTTCGCGAGATATGGGACTTTGAAGCTAAGAAATGGTTGACAAGACAACAAATTTTTCGCAATTCTGCTGCTCCAATCGCTTTACCAGAATGGCCTAGGGTAAAAATACACGTACCGTTGTAATCGGGCGAGTTTCTACTTTCAAAGGCAATAGGAATTTTTGTGTTATGTCAATCCGTTCGCGAGATATGGGAGTTTGAATCTAAGAAATGCTTGAGAAGAGAACAAATTTTTCGCAATTCTGCTGCTCCAAACGCTTAACCAGAATGGCCTAGGAAAAAAATACGCTTACCGTTGTAATCGGGCGAGTTTCTACTTTCAGTTACAATAGGAATTTTTGGGTTAGGTCAATCCGTTCGCGAGATATGGGACTTTGAAGCTAAGAAATGGTTGACAAGACAACAAATTTTTCGCACTTCTGCTGCTCCAAACGCTTAACCAGAATGGCCTAGGGAAAAAATACACATACCGTTGTAATCGGGCGAGTTTCTACTTTCAGATGCAACAGGAATTTTTGGGCTAGGTCAATCCGTTCGCGAGATATGGTAGCTTGAGGCTAAGAAATGGTTGCGAAGACAACAAATTTTTCGCACTTCTGCTGCTCCAAACGCTTAACCAGAATGGCCCAGGGAAAAAACACACATACCGTTGTAATCGGGCGAGTTTCTACTTTCAGTTACAATAGGAATTTTTGGGTTAGGTCAATCCGTTCCCGAGATATGGGACTTTGAAGCAAAGAAATGGTTGACAAGACAACAAATTTTTCGCACTTCTGCTACTCCAATCGCTTAACCAGAATGGCCTAGGGGAAAAATACAGGTACCGTTGTAATCGGGCGAGTTTCTGCTTTCAAATGCAATAGGAATTTTTGGGTTAGGCCGATCCGGTCGCGAGATATGAGAGTTTGAACCTAAGAAATGGTTGAGAAGAGAACAAATTTTTCGCAATTCTGCTGCTCCAAACGCTTAACCAGAATGGCCTAGGGAAAAAATACACGTACCGTTGTAATCGGGCGAGTTTCTACTTTCAGTTACAATAGGAATTTTTGGGTTAGGTCAATCCGTTCGCGAGATATGGGAGTTTGAAGCTAAGAAATGGTTGAGAAGAGAACAAATTTTTCGCACTTCTGCTGCTCCAAACGCTTAACCAGTATGGCCTAGGGAAAAAATACACGTACCGTTGTAATCGGGCGAGTTTCTACTTTCAAATGCAATAGGAATTTTTGGGTTAGGTCAATCCGTTCGCGAGATATGGGAGTTTGAAGCTAAGAAATGCTTGAGAAGAGAACAAATTTTTCGCAATTCTGCTGCTCCAAACGCTTAACCAGAATGGCCTAGGGAAAAAATATGCATACCGTTGTAATCGGGCGAGTTTCTACTTTCAGATGCAACAGGAATTTTTGGGCTAGGTCAATCCGTTCGCGAGATATGGTAGCTTGAGGCTAAGAAATGGTTGCGAAGACAACAAATTTTTCGCACTTCTGCTGCTCCAAACGCTTAACCAGAATGGCCCAGGGAAAAAACACACATACCGTTGTAATCGGGCGAGTTTCTACTTTCAGTTACAATAGGAATTTTTGGGTTAGGTCAATCCGTTCCCGAGATATGGGACTTTGAAGCAAAGAAATGGTTGACAAGACAACAAATTTTTCGCACTTCTGCTACTCCAATCGCTTAACCAGAATGGCCTAGGTGAAAAATACAGGTACCGTTGTAATCGGACGGGTATCTGCTTTCAAATGCAATAGGAATTTTTGGGTTAGGCCGATCCGGTCGCGAGATATGAGAGTTTGAACCTAAGAAATGGTTGAGAAGAGAACAAATTTTTCGCAATTCTGCTGCTCCAAACGCTTAACCAGAATGGCCTAGGGAAAAAATACACGTACCGTTGTAATCGGGCGAGTTTCTACTTTGAGTTACAATAGGAATTTTTGGGTTCGGTCAATCCGTTCGCGAGATATGGGACTTTGAAGCTAAGAAATGGTTGAGAAGAGAACAAATTTTTCGCAATTCTGCTGCTCCAAACGCTTAACCAGAATGGCCTAGGGAAAAAATACGCATACCGTTGTAATCGGGCGAGTTTCTACCTTCAGTCGCAGCAGGAATGTTTGGGTTTGGTCAATCCGTTCGCGAGATATGGGAGTTTGAAGCTTAGAAATGGTTGAGAAGACAACAAATTTTTCGCACTTCTGCTGCTCCAAACGCTTAACCAGAATGCCCTAGGGAAAAAATATGCATAACCTTGTAATCGGGCGAGTTTCTACTTTCAGACGCAGCAGGAATTTTTGGGTTTGGTCAATCCGTTCGCGAGATATGGGACTTTGAAGCTAAGAAATGGTTGAGAAGACAACAAATTTTTCGCAATTCTGCTGCTCCAAACGCTTAACCAGAATGGCCTAGGGAAAAAATACACATACCATTGTAATCGGGCGAGTTTTTACCTTCAGATGCAATAGGAATTTCTTGGTTAGGACAATCCGTTCGCGAGATATGGGAGTTTGAAGCCAGGAAATGTTTGGGAAGGCAAAAAATTTTTCGCAATTCTGCTGCTCCAAACGCTTAACCAGAATGGCCTAGGGAAAAAATACACATACCGTTGTAATCGGGCGAGTTTCTACTTTCAGATGCAATAGGAATTTTGGGTTAGGTCAATCCGTTCGCGAGATAAGGGAGTTTGAAGCCGAGAAATGGTTGAGAAGGCAAAAAATTTTTCGCACTTCTGCTGCTCGAAACGCTTAACCAGAATGGCCTAGGGAAAAAATACACATACCGTTGTAATCGGGCGAGTTTCTGCTTTCAAATGCAATAGGAATTTTTGGGTTAGGTCAATCGGTTCGCGAGATATGGGAGTTTGAAGCCAAGAAATGGTTGAGGAGCCAAAAAATTTTTCGCAATTCTGATGCTCCAAACGCTTAACCAGTATGGCCTAGGGAAAAAATACACGTACCGTTGTAATCGGGCGAGTTTCTACTTTCAGTTACAATAGGAATTTTTGGGTTAGTTCAATCCGTTCGCGAGATATGGGACTTTGAAGCTAAGAAATGGTTGACAAGACAACAAATTTTTCGCAATTCTGCTGCTCCAATCGCTTTACCAGAATGGCCTTGGGGAAAAATACACGTACCGTTGTAATCGGGCGAGTTTCTACTTTCAAAGGCAATAGGAATTTTTGAGTTATGTCAATCCGTTCGCGAGATATGGGAGTTTGAAGCTAAGAAATGCTTGAGAAGAGAACAAATTTTTCGCAATTCTGCTGCTCCAAACGCTTAACCAGAATGGCCTAGGAAAAAAATACGCTTACCGTTGTAATCGGGCGAGTTTCTACTTTCAGACGCAGCAGGAATGTTTGGGTTTTGTCAATCCGTTCGCGAGGTATGGGAGTTTGAACTTAGAAATGGTTGAGAAGACAACAAATTTTTCGCACTTCTGCTGCTCCGAACGCTTAACCAGAATGGCGTAGGGAAAAAATACACACAGCGTTGTAATCGGGCGAGTTTCTACTTTCAGATGCAACAGGAATTTTTGGGCTAGGTCAATCCGTTCGCGAGATATGGTAGCTTGAGGCTAAGAGATGGTTGCGAAGACAACAAATTTTTCGCACTTCTGCTGCTCCAAACGCTTAACCAGAATGGCCCAGGGAAAAAACACACATACCGTTGTAATCGGGCGAGTTTCTACTTTCAGTTACAATAGGAATTTTTGGGTTAGGTCAATCCGTTCCCGAGATATGGGACTTTGAAGCAAAGAAATGGTTGACAAGACAACAAATTTTTCGCACTTCTGCTACTCCAATCGCTTAACCAGAATGGCCTAGTGGAAAAATACACGTACCGTTGTAATCGGGCGAGTTTCTGCTTTCAAATGCAATAGGAATTTTTGGGTTAGGCCGATCCGGTCGCGAGATATGAGAGTTTGAAGCTAAGAAATGGTTGAGAACAGAACAAATTTTTCGCAATTCTGCTGCTCCAAACGCTTAACCAGAATGGCCTAGGGAAAAAATACACGTACCGTTGTAATCGGGCGAGTTTCTACTTTCAGTTACAATAGGAATTTTTGGGTTAGGTCAATCCGTTCGCGAGATATGGGAGTTTGAAGCTAAGAAATGGTTGAGAAGACAACAAATTTTTCGCACTTCTGCTGCTCCAAACGCTTAACCAGTATGGCCTAGGGAAAAAATACACGTACCGTTGTAATCGGGCGAGTTTCTACTTTCAGATGCAATAGGAATTTTTGGGTTAGGTCAATCCGTTCGCGAGATATGGGAGTTTGAAGCTAGGAAATGGTTGAGAAGAGAACAAATTTTTCGCAATTCTGCTTCTCCAAACGCTTAACCAGAATGGCCTAGGGAAAAAATACACGTACCGTTGTAATCGGGCGAGTTTCTGCTTTCAAATGCAATAGGAATTTTTGGGTTAGGCCGATCCGGTCGCGAGATATGAGAGTTTGAAGCTAAGAAATGGTTGAGAAGAGATCAAATTTTTCGCAATTCTGCTGCTCCAAACGCTTAACCAGAATGGCCTAGGGAAAAAATATGCATACCGTTGTAATCGGGCGAGTTTCTATATTCAGACGCAGCAGGAATTTTTGGGTTAGGTCAATCCGTTCGCGAGATATGGGACTTTGAAACTAAGAAATGGTTGAGAAGACAACAAATTTTTCGCAATTCTGCTGCTCCAAACGCTTAACCAGAATGGCCTAGGGAAAAAATACGCATACCGTTGTAATCGGGCGAGTTTCTACTTTCAGTTACAATAGGAATTTTTGGGTTAGGTCAATCCGTTCGCGAGATATGGGACTTTGAGGCTAAGAAATGGTTGACAAGACAACAAATTTTTCGCACTTCTGCTGCTCCAATCGCTTAACCAGAATGGCCTAGGGGAAAATACACGTACCGTTGTAATCGGGCGAGTTTCTACTTTCAAATGCAATGGGAATTTTTGTGTTATGTCAATCCGTTCTCGAGATATGGGAGTTTGAAGCTAAGAAATACTTGAGAAGAGAACAAATTTTTCGCAATTCTGCTGCTCCAAACGCTTAACCAGAATGGCCTAGGGAAAAAATACGCATACCGTTAAAATCGGGCAAGTTTCTACTTTCAGACGCAGCAGGTATGTTTGGGATTGGTCAATCCGTTCGCGAGATATGGGAGTTTGAAGCCAAGAAATGGTTGAGGAGGCAAAAAATTTTTCGCAATTCTGCTGCTCCTAACGCTTAACCAGAACGGTCTAGGGACAAAGTACACATACCGTTGTAATCGGGCGAGTTTCTACCTTCAGATGCAATAGGAATTTCTTGGTTAGTACAAACCGTTCGCGAGATATGGGAGTTTGAAGCCAAGAAATGTTTGGGAAGGCAAAAAATTTTTCGCAATTCTGCTGCTCCAAACGCTTAACCAGAATGGCCTAGGGAAAAAATACACATACCGTTGTAATCGGGCGAGTTTCTACTTTCAGATGCAATAGGAATTTTGGGTTAGGTCAATCCGTTCGGGAGATAAGGGAGTTTGAAGCCGAGAAGTGGTTGAGAAGGCAAAAAATTTTTCGCACTTCTGCTGCTCCGAACGCTTAACCAGAATGGCCTAGGGAAAAAATACACATACCGTTGTAATCGGGCGAGTTTCTGCTTTCAGGTGCAATAGGAATTTTTGGGTTAGCTCAATCCGCTCGCGAGATATAAGAGTTTGAAGCTAAGAAATGGTTGAGAAGAGAACAAATTTTTCGCAATTCTGCTGCTCCAAACGCTTAACCAGAATGGCCTAGGGAAAAAATACGCATACCGTTGTAAACGGGCGAGTTTCTACTTTCAGACGCAGCAGGAATGTTTGGGTTTGGTCAATCCGTTCGCGAGATATGGGAGTTTGAAGCTTAGAAATGGTTGAGAAGACAACAAATTTTTCGCAATTCTGCTGCTCCAAACGCTTAACCAGAATGGCCTAGGGAAAAAATACACATACCGTTGTAATTGGGCGAGTTTCTACTTTCAGATGAAATAGGAATTTTTGGGTTAGGTCAATCCGTTCGCGAGATATGAGAGTTTGAAGCTAAGAAATGGTTGAGAAGAGAACAAATTTTTCGCAATTCTGCTGCTCCAAACGCTTAACCAGAATGGCCTAGGGAAAAAATACGCATACCCTTGTAACCGGGCGAGTTTCTACTTTCAGTTACAATAGGAATTTTTGGGTTAGGTCAATCCGTTCGCGAGATATGGGACTTTGAATCTAAGAAATGGTTGACAAGACAACAAATGTTTCGCAATTCTGCTGCTCCAATCGCTTAACCAGAATGGCCTAGGGGTACAATACACGTACCGTTGTAATCGGGCGAGTTTCTACTTTCAAATGCAGTAGGAATTTTTGGGTTAGGCCAATCCGTTCGCGAGATATGAGAGTTTGAAGCTAAGAAATGGTTGGGAAGAGAACAAATTTTTCGCAATTCTGCTGCTCCAAACGCTTAACCAGAATGGCCTAGGGGTACAATACACGTACCGTTGTAATCGGACGAGTTTCTACTTTCAAATGCAATAGGAACTTTTGGGTTAGGCCAATCCGTTCGCGAGATATGAGAGTTTGAAGCTAAGAAATGGTTGGGAAGAGAACAAATTTTTCGCACTTCTGCTGCTCCAAACGCTTAACCAGAATGGCCTAGGGAAAAAATACACATACCGTTGTAATCGGGCGAGTTTCTGCTTTCAGGTGCAATAGGAATTTTTGGGTTAGCTCAATCCGTTCGCGAGGTATGGAACTTTGAATCTAAGAAATGGTTGACAAGACAACAAATTTTTCGCAATTCTGCAGCTCCAATCGCTTAACCAGATGGGCCTAGGGGAAAAATACACGTACCTTTGTAATCGGGCGAGTTTCTACTTTCAAATGCAATAGCAATTTTTGGGTTAGGCCAATCCGTTCGCGAGATATAAGAGTTTGAAGCTAAGAAATGGTTGAGAAGAGAACAAATTTTTCGCAATTCTGCTGCTCCAAACGCTTAACCAGAATGGCCTAGGGAAAAAATATGCATACCGTTGTAATCGGGCGAGTTTCTACTTTCAGACGCAGCAGGAATTGTTGGGTTTGGTCAATCCGTTCGCGAGATATGGGACTTTGAATCTAAGAAATGGTTGAGAAGACAACAAATTTTTCGCAATTCTGCTGCTCCAAACGCTTAACCAGAATGGCCTAGGGAAAAAACACGCATACTGTTGTAATCGGGCGAGTTTCTACTTTCAGACGCAGCAGGAATGTTTGGGTTTGGTCAATCCGTTCGCGAGATATGGGAGTTTGAAGCTTAGAAATGGTTGAGAAGACAACAAATTTTTCGCAATTCTGCTGCTCCAAACGCTTAACCAGAAAGCCCTAGGGAAAAAATACGCATACTGTTGTAATCGGGCGAGTTTCTACTTTCAGTTACAATAGGAAATTTTGGGTTAGGTCAATCAGTTCGCGAGATATGGGACTTTGAAGCTAAGAAATGGTTGACAAGGCAACAAATTTTTCTCAATTCTGCTGCTTCAAACGCTTAACCAGAATGGCCTAGGGAAAAAACACACATACCGTTGTAATCGGGCGAGTTTCTACTTTCCAATGCAATAGGAATTTTTGGGTTAGGCCAATCCGTTCGCGAGATATGAGAGTTTGAAGCTAAGAAATGGTTGAGAAGAGAACAATTTTTTCGCAATTCTGCTGCTCCAAACGCTTAACCAGAATGGCCTAGGGAAAAAATACACATACCGTTGTAATCGGGCGAGTTTCTACTTTCAGATGCAATAGGAATTTCTTGGTTAGGTCAATCCGTTCGCGAGATATGGGAGTTTGAAGCCAAGAAATGTTTGGGAAGGCAACAAATTTTTCGCAATTCTGCTGCTCCAAACGCTTAACCAGAATGGCCTAGGGAATAAATACACATACCGTTGTAATCGGGCGAGTTTCTACTTTCAGATGCAATAGGAATTTTTGGGTTAGGTCAATCCGTTCGCGAGATATGGGAGTTTGAAGCCAAGAAATGGTTGAGAAGGCAAAAAATTTTTCTCAATTCTGCTGCTTCAAACGCTTAACCAGAATGGCCTAGGGTAAAAATACACATACCATTGTAATCGGGCGAGTTTCTACTTTCCAATGCAATAGGAATTTTTGGGTTTGGCCAATCCGTTCGCGAGATATGAGAGTTTGAAGCTAAGAAATGGTTGAGAAGAGAACAAATTTTTCGCAATTCTGCTGCTCCAAACGCTTAACCAGAATGGCCTAGGGAAAAAATACGCATACCGTTCTAAACGGGCGAGTTTCTACTTTCAGACGCAGCAGGAATGTTTGGGTTTGGTCAATCCGTTCGCGAGATATGGGAGTTTGAAGCTTAGAAATGGTTGAGAAGACAACAAATTTTTCGCAATTCTGCAGCTCCAAACGCTTAACCAGAATGGCCTAGGGAAAAAATACGCATACCGTTCTAAACGGGCGAGTTTCCACTTTCAGACGCAGCAGGAATGTTTGGGTTTGGTCAATCCGTTCGCGAGATATGGGAGTTTGAAGCTTAGAAATGGTTGAGAAGACAACAAATTTTTCGCAATTCTGCAGCTCCAAACGCTTAACCAGAATGGCCTAGGGAAAAAATACACGTACCGTTGTAATCGGGCGAGATTCTACTTTCAAATGCAATAGGAATTTTTGGGTTAGGCCAATTCCTTCGCGAGATATGGGAGTTTGAAGCCAAGAAATGGTTGAGAAGGCAACAAATTTTTCTCAATTCTGCTGCTTCAAACGCTTAACCAGAATGGCCTAGGGAAAAAACACACATACCGTTGTAATCGGGCGAGTTTCTACTTTCCAATGCAATAGGAATTTTTGGGTTAGGCCAATCCGTTCGCGAGATATGAGAGTTTGAAGCTAAGAAATGGTTGTGAAGAGAACAAATTTTTCGCAATTCTGCTGCCCCAAACGCTTAACCAGAATGGCCTAGGGAAAAAATACACATACCGTTGTAATCGGGCGAGTTTCTACTTTCAGATGCAATAGGAATTTCTTGGTTAGGTCAATCCGTTCGCGAGATATGGGAGTTTGAAGCCAAGAAATGTTTGGGAAGGCAACAAATTTTTCGCAATTCTGCTGCTCCAAACGCTTAACCAGAATGGCCTAGGGAAAAAATACACATACCGTTGTAATTGGGCGAGTTTCTACTTTCAGATGCAATAGGAATTTTTGGGTTAGGTCAATCCGTTCGCGAGATATGGACTTTGAAGCTAAGAAATGGTTGACAATACAACAAATTTTTCGCAATTCTGCTGCCCCAATCGCTTAACCAGAATGGCCTAGGGGAAAAATACACGTACCGTTGTAATCGGGCGAGATTCTACTTTCAAATGCAATAGGAATTTTTGGGTTAGGCCAATTCCTTCGCGAGATATGGGAGTTTGAAGCCAAGAAATGGTTGAGAAGGCAAAAAATTTTTCTCAATTCTGCTGCTTCAAACGCTTAACCAGAATGGCCTAGGGAAAAAACACACATACCGTTGTAATCGGGCGAGTTTCTACTTTCAAATGCACTAGGAATTTTTGTGTTATGTCAATCCGTTCGCGAGATATGGGAGTTTGAAGCTTAGAAATGGTTGAGAAGACAACAAATTTTTCGCAATTCTGCAGCTCCAAACGCTTAACCAGAATGGCCTAGGGAAAAAATACACATACCGTTGTAATCGGGCGAGTTTCTACTTTCCAATGCAATAGGAATTTTTGGGTTAGGCCAATCCGTTCGCGAGATATGAGAGTTTGAAGCTAAGAAATGGTTGAGAAGAGAACAAATTTTTCGCAATTCTGCTGCTCCAAACGCTTAACCAGAATGGCCTAGGGAAAAAATACAAATACCGTTGTAATCGGGCGAGTTTCTACTTTCAGATGCAATAGGAATTTCTTGGTTAGGTCAATCCGTTCGCGAGATATGGGAGTTTGAAGCCAAGAAATGTTTGGGAAGGCAACAAATTTTTCGCAATTCTGCTGCTCCAAACGCTTAACCAGAATGGCCTAGGGAATAAATACACATACCGTTGTAATCGGGCGAGTTTCTACTTTCAGATGCAATAGGAATTTTTGGGTTAGGTCAATCCGTTCGCGAGATATGGGAGTTTGAAGCCAAGAAATGGTTGAGAAGGCAAAAAATTTTTCTCAATTCTGCTACTTCAAACGCTTAACCAGAATGGCCTAGGGTAAAAATACACATACCATTGTAATCGGGCGAGTTTCTACTTTCCAATGCAATAGGAATTTTTGGGTTTGGCCAATCCGTTCGCGAGATATGAGAGTTCGAAGCTAAGAAATGGTTGAGAAGAGAACAAATTTTTCGCAATTCTGCTGCTCCAAACGCTTAACCAGAATGGCCTAGGGAAAAAATACGCATACCGTTCTAAACGGGCGAGTTTCCACTTTCAGACGCAGCAGGAATGTTTGGGTTTGGTCAATCCGTTCGCGAGATATGGGAGTTTGAAGCTTAGAAATGGTTGAGAAGACAACAAATTTTTCGCAATTCTGCAGCTCCAAACGCTTAACCAGAATGGCCTAGGGAAAAAATACACGTACCGTTGTAATCGGGCGAGATTCTACTTTCAAATGCAATAGGAATTTTTGGGTTAGGCCAATTCCTTCGCGAGATATGGGAGTTTGAAGCCAAGAAATGGTTGAGAAGGCAACAAATTTTTCTCAATTCTGCTGCTTCAAACGCTTAACCAGAATGGCCTAGGGAAAAAACACACATACCGTTGTAATCGGGCGAGTTTCTACTTTCCAATGCAATAGGAATTTTTGGGTTAGGCCAATCCGTTCGCGAGATATGAGAGTTTGAAGCTAAGAAATGGTTGAGAAGAGAACAAATTTTTCGCAATTCTGCTGCTCCAAACGCTTAACCAGAATGGCCTAGGGAAAAAATACACATACCGTTGTGATCGGGCGAGTTTCTACTTTCAGATGCAATAGGAATTTCTTGGTTAGGTCAATCCGTTCGCGAGATATGGGAGTTTGAAGCCAAGAAATGTTTGGGAAGGCAACAAATTTTTCGCAATTCTGCTGCTCCAAACGCTTAACCAGAATGGCCTAGGGAAAAAATACACATACCGTTGTAATTGGGCGAGTTTCTACTTTCAGATGCAATAGGAATTTTTGGGTTAGGTCAATCCGTTCGCGAGATATGGACTTTGAAGCTAAGAAATGGTTGACAATACAACAAATTTTTCGCAATTCTGCTGCCCCAATCGCTTAACCAAAATGGCCTAGGGGAAAAATACACGTACCGTTGTAATCGGGCGAGATTCTACTTTCAAATACAATAGGAATTTTTGGGTTAGGCCAATTCCTTCGCGAGATATGGGAGTTTTAAGCCAAGAAATGGTTGAGAAGGCAAAAAATTTTTCTCAATTCTGCTGCTTCAAACGCTTAACCAGAATGGCCTAGAGAAAAAACACACATACCGTTGTAATCGGGCGAGTTTCTACTTTCCAATGCAATAGGAATTTTTGGGTTAGGCCAATCCGTTCGCGAGATATGAGAGTTTGAAGCTAAGAAATGGTTGAGAAGAGAACAAATTTTTCGCAATTCTGCTGCTCCAAACGCTTAACCAGAATGGCCTAGGGAAAAAATACACATACCGTTGTAATCGGGCGAGTTTCTACTTTCAGATGCAATAGGAATTTCTTGGTTAGGTCAATCCGTTCGCGAGATATGGGAGTTTGAAGCCAAGAAATGTTTGGGAAGGCAACAAATTTTTCGCAATTCTGCTGCTCCAAACGCTTAACCAGAATGGCCTAGGGAATAAATACACATACCGTTGTAATCGGGCGAGTTTCTACTTTCAGATGCAATAGGAATTTTTGGGTTAGGTCAATCCGTTCGCGAGATATGGGAGTTTGAAGCCAAGAAATGGTTGAGAAGGCAAAAAATTTTTCTCAATTCTGCTGCTTCAAACGCTTAGCCAGAATGGCCTAGGGTAAAAATACACATACCATTGTAATCGGGCGAGTTTCTACTTTCCAATGCAATAGGAATTTTTGGGTTTGGCCAATCCGTTCGCGAGATATGAGAGTTTGAAGCTAAGAAATGGTTGAGAAGAGAACAAATTTTTCGCAATTCTGCTGCTCCAAACGCTTAACCAGAATGGCCTAGGGAAAAAATACGCATACCGTTCTAAACGGGCGAGTTTCTACTTTCAGACGCAGCAGGAATGTTTGGGTTTGGTCAATCCGTTCGCGAGATATGGGAGTTTGAAGCTTAGAAATGGTTGAGAAGACAACAAATTTTTCGCAATTCTGCAGCTCCAAACGCTTAACCAGAATGGCCTAGGGAAAAAATACACGTACCGTTGTAATCGGGCGAGATTCTACTTTCAAATGCAATAGGAATTTTTGGGTTAGGCCAATTCCTTCGCGAGATATGGGAGTTTGAAGCCAAGAAACGGTTGAGAAGGCAACAAATTTTTCTCAATTCTGCTGCTTCAAACGCTTAACCAGAATGGCCTAGGGAAAAAACACACATACCGTTGTAATCGGGCGAGTTTCTACTTTCCAATGCAATAGGAATTTTTGGGTTAGGCCAATCCGTTCGCGAGATATGAGAGTTTGAAGCTAAGAAATGGTTGAGAAGAGAACAAATTTTTCGCAATTCTGCTGCTCCAAACGCTTAACCAGAATGGCCTAGGGAAAAAATACACATACCGTTGTAATCGGGCGAGTTTCTACTTTCAGATGCAATAGGAATTTCTTGGTTAGGTCAATCCGTTCGCGAGATATGGGAGTTTGAAGCCAAGAAATGTTTGGGAAGGCAACAAATTTTTCGCAATTCTGCTGCTCCAAACGCTTAACCAGAATGGCCTAGGGAAAAAATACACATACCGTTGTAATTGGGCGAGTTTCTACTTTCAGATGCAATAGGAATTTTTGGGTTAGGTCAATCCGTTCGCGAGATATGGACTTTGAAGCTAAGAAATGGTTGACAATACAACAAATTTTTCGCAATTCTGCTGCCCCAATCGCTTAACCAAAATGGCCTAGGGGAAAAATACACGTACCGTTGTAATCGGGCGAGATTCTACTTTCAAATGCAATAGGAATTTTTGGGTTAGGCCAATTCCTTCGCGAGATATGGGAGTTTGAAGCCAAGAAATGGTTGAGAAGGCAAAAAATTTTTCTCAATTCTGCTGCTTCAAACGCTTAACCAGAATGGCCTAGGGAAAAAACACACATACCGTTGTAATCGGGCGAGTTTCTACTTTCAAATGCACTAGGAATTTTTGTGTTATGTCAATCCGTTCGCGAGATATGGGAGTTTGAAGCTTAGAAATGGTTGAGAAGACAACAAATTTTTCGCAATTCTGCAGCTCCAAACGCTTAACCAGAATGGCCTAGGGAAAAAATACACATACCGTTGTAATCGGGCGAGTTTCTACTTTCCAATGCAATAGGAATTTTTGGGTTAGGCCAATCCGTTCGCGAGATATGAGAGTTTGAAGCTAAGAAATGGTTGAGAAGAGAACAAATTTTTCGCAATTCTGCTGCTCCAAACGCTTAACCAGAATGGCCTAGGGAAAAAATACAAATACCGTTGTAATCGGGCGAGTTTCTACTTTCAGATGCAATAGGAATTTCTTGGTTAGGTCAATCCGTTCGCGAGATATGGGAGTTTGAAGCCAAGAAATGTTTGGGAAGGCAACAAATTTTTCGCAATTCTGCTGCTCCAAACGCTTAACCAGAATGGCCTAGGGAATAAATACACATACCGTTGTAATCGGGCGAGTTTCTACTTTCAGATGCAATAGGAATTTTTGGGTTAGGTCAATCCGTTCGCGAGATATGGGAGTTTGAAGCCAAGAAATGGTTGAGAAGGCAAAAAATTTTTCTCAATTCTGCTGCTTCAAACGCTTAACCAGAATGGCCTAGGGTAAAAATACACATACCATTGTAATCGGGCGAGTTTCTGCTTTCCAATGCAATAGGAATTTTTGGGTTTGGCCAATCCGTTCGCGAGATATGAGAGTTTGAAGCTAAGAAATGGTTGAGAAGAGAACAAATTTTTCGCAATTCTGCTGCTCCAAACGCTTAACCAGAATGGCCTAGGGAAAAAATACGCATACCGTTCTAAACGGGCGAGTTTCCACTTTCAGACGCAGCAGGAATGTTTGGGTTTGGTCAATCCGTTCGCGAGATATGGGAGTTTGAAGCTTAGAAATGGTTGAGAAGACAACAAATTTTTCGCAATTCTGCAGCTCCAAACGCTTAACCAGAATGGCCTAGGGAAAAAATACACGTACCGTTGTAATCGGGCGAGATTCTACTTTCAAATGCAATAGGAATTTTTGGGTTAGGCCAATTCCTTCGCGAGATATGGGAGTTTGAAGCCAAGAAATGGTTGAGAAGGCAACAAATTTTTCTCAATTCTGCTGCTTCAAACGCTTAACCAGAATGGCCTAGGGAAAAAACACACATACCGTTGTAATCGGGCGAGTTTCTACTTTCCAATGCAATAGGAATTTTTGGGTTAGGCCAATCCGTTCGCGAGATATGAGAGTTTGAAGCTAAGAAATGGTTGAGAAGAGAACAAATTTTTCGCAATTCTGCTGCTCCAAACGCTTAACCAGAATGGCCTAGGGAAAAAATACACATACCGTTGTAATCGGGCGAGTTTCTACTTTCAGATGCAATAGGAATTTCTTGGTTAGGTCAATCCGTTCGCGAGATATGGGAGTTTGAAGCCAAGAAATGTTTGGGAAGGCAACAAATTTTTCGCAATTCTGCTGCTCCAAACGCTTAACCAGAATGGCCTAGGGAAAAAATACACATACCGTTGTAATTGGGCGAGTTTCTACTTTCAGATGCAATAGGAATTTTTGGGTTAGGTCAATCCGTTCGCGAGATATGGACTTTGAAGCTAAGAAATGGTTGACAATACAACAAATTTTTCGCAATTCTGCTGCCCCAATCGCTTAACCAAAATGGCCTAGGGGAAAAATACACGTACCGTTGTAATCGGGCGAGATTCTACTTTCAAATGCAATAGGAATTTTTGGGTTAGGCCAATTCCTTCGCGAGATATGGGAGTTTGAAGCCAAGAAATGGTTGAGAAGGCAAAAAATTTTTCTCAATTCTGCTGCTTCAAACGCTTAACCAGAATGGCCTAGGGAAAAAACACACATACCGTTGTAATCGGGCGAGTTTCTACTTTCCAATGCAATAGGAATTTTTGGGTTAGGCCAATCCGTTCGCGAGATATGAGAGTTTGAAGCTAAGAAATGGTTGAGAAGAGAACAAATTTTTCGCAATTCTGCTGCTCCAAACGCTTAACCAGAATGGCCTAGGGAAAAAATACACATACCGTTGTAATCGGGCGAGTTTCTACTTTCAGATGCAATAGGAATTTCTTGGTTAGGTCAATCCGTTCGCGAGATATGGGAGTTTGAAGCCAAGAAATGTTTGGGAAGGCAACAAATTTTTCGCAATTCTGCTGCTCCAAACGCTTAACCAGAATGGCCTAGGGAATAAATACACATACCGTTGTAATCGGGCGAGTTTCTACTTTCAGATGCAATAGGAATTTTTGGGTTAGGTCAATCCGTTCGCGAGATATGGGAGTTTGAAGCCAAGAAATGGTTGAGAAGGCAAAAAATTTTTCTCAATTCTGCTGCTTCAAACGCTTAACCAGAATGGCCTAGGGTAAAAATACACATACCATTGTAATCGGGCGAGTTTCTACTTTCCAATGCAATAGGAATTTTTGGGTTTGGCCAATCCGTTCGCGAGATATGAGAGTTTGAAGCTAAGAAATGGTTGAGAAGAGAACAAATTTTTCGCAATTCTGCTGCTCCAAACGCTTAACCAGAATGGCCTAGGGAAAAAATACGCATACCGTTCTAAACGGGCGAGTTTCTACTTTCAGACGCAGCAGGAATGTTTGGGTTTGGTCAATCCGTTCGCGAGATATGGGAGTTTGAAGCTTAGAAATGGTTGAGAAGACAACAAATTTTTCGCAATTCTGCAGCTCCAAACGCTTAACCAGAATGGCCTAGGGAAAAAATACACGTACCGTTGTAATCGGGCGAGATTCTACTTTCAAATGCAATAGGAATTTTTGGGTTAGGCCAATTCCTTCGCGAGATATGGGAGTTTGAAGCCAAGAAACGGTTGAGAAGGCAACAAATTTTTCTCAATTCTGCTGCTTCAAACGCTTAACCAGAATGGCCTAGGGAAAAAACACACATACCGTTGTAATCGGGCGAGTTTCTACTTTCCAATGCAATAGGAATTTTTGGGTTAGGCCAATCCGTTCGCGAGATATGAGAGTTTGAAGCTAAGAAATGGTTGAGAAGAGAACAAATTTTTCGCAATTCTGCTGCTCCAAACGCTTAACCAGAATGGCCTAGGGAAAAAATACACATACCGTTGTAATCGGGCGAGTTTCTACTTTCAGATGCAATAGGAATTTCTTGGTTAGGTCAATCCGTTCGCGAGATATGGGAGTTTGAAGCCAAGAAATGTTTGGGAAGGCAACAAATTTTTCGCAATTCTGCTGCTCCAAACGCTTACCCAGAATGGCCTAGGGAAAAAATACACATACCGTTGTAATTGGGCGAGTTTCTACTTTCAGATGCAATAGGAATTTTTGGGTTTGGCCAATCCGTTCGCGAGATATGAGAGTTTGAAGCTAAGAAATGGTTGAGAAGAGAACAAATTTTTCGCAATTCTGCTGCTCCAAACGCTTAACCAGAATGGCCTAGGGAAAAAATACGCATACCGTTCTAAACGGGCGAGTTTCTACTTTCAGACGCAGCAGGAATGTTTGGGTTTGGTCAATCCGTTCGCGAGATATGGGAGTTTGAAGCTTAGAAATGGTTGAGAAGACAACAAATTTTTCGCAATTCTGCAGCTCCAAACGCTTAACCAGAATGGCCTAGGGAAAAAATACACGTACCGTTGTAATCGGGCGAGATTCTACTTTCAAATGCAATAGGAATTTTTGGGTTAGGCCAATTCCTTCGCGAGATATGGGAGTTTGAAGCCAAGAAACGGTTGAGAAGGCAACAAATTTTTCTCAATTCTGCTGCTTCAAACGCTTAACCAGAATGGCCTAGGGAAAAAACACACATACCGTTGTAATCGGGCGAGTTTCTACTTTCCAATGCAATAGGAATTTTTGGGTTAGGCCAATCCGTTCGCGAGATATGAGAGTTTGAAGCTAAGAAATGGTTGAGAAGAGAACAAATTTTTCGCAATTCTGCTGCTCCAAACGCTTAACCAGAATGGCCTAGGGAAAAAATACACATACCGTTGTAATCGGGCGAGTTTCTACTTTCAGATGCAATAGGAATTTCTTGGTTAGGTCAATCCGTTCGCGAGATATGGGAGTTTGAAGCCAAGAAATGTTTGGGAAGGCAACAAATTTTTCGCAATTCTGCTGCTCCAAACGCTTACCCAGAATGGCCTAGGGAAAAAATACACATACCGTTGTAATTGGGCGAGTTTCTACTTTCAGATGCAATAGGAATTTTTGGGTTAGGTCAATCCGTTCGCGAGATATGGACTTTGAAGCTAAGAAATGGTTGACAATACAACAAATTTTTCGCAATTCTGCTGCCCCAATCGCTTAACCAAAATGGCCTAGGGGAAAAATACACGTACCGTTGTAATCGGGCGAGATTCTACTTTCAAATGCAATAGGAATTTTTGGGTTAGGCCAATTCCTTCGCGAGATATGGGAGTTTGAAGCCAAGAAATGGTTGAGAAGGCAAAAAATTTTTCTCAATTCTGCTGCTTCAAACGCTTAACCAGAATGGCCTAGGGAAAAAACACACATACCGTTGTAATCGGGCGAGTTTCTACTTTCCAATGCAATAGGAATTTTTGGGTTAGGCCAATCCGTTCGCGAGATATGAGAGTTTGAAGCTAAGAAATGGTTGAGAAGAGAACAAATTTTTCGCAATTCTGCTGCTCCTAACGCTTAACCAGAATGGCCTAGGGAAAAAATACACATACCGTTGTAATCGGGCGAGTTTCTACTTTCAGATGCAATAGGAATTTCTTGGTTAGGTCAATCCGTTCGCGAGATATGGGAGTTTGAAGCCAAGAAATGTTTGGGAAGGCAACAAATTTTTCGCAATTCTGCTGCTCCAAACGCTTAACCAGAATGGCCTAGGGAATAAATACACATGCCGTTGAAATCGGGCGAGTTTCTACTTTCAGATGCAATAGGAATTTTTGGGTTAGGTCAATCCGTTCGCGAGATATGGGAGTTTGAAGCCAAGAAATGGTTGAGAAGGCAAAAAATTTTTCTCAATTCTGCTGCTTCAAACGCTTAACCAGAATGGCCTAGGGTAAAAATACACATACCATTGTAATCGGGCGAGTTCCTACTTTCCAATGCAATAGGAATTTTTGGGTTTGGCCAATCCGTTCGCGAGATATGAGAGTTTGAAGCTAAGAAATGGTTGGAAAAAAACAAATTTTTCGCAATTCTGCTGCTCCAAACGCTTAACCAGAATGGCCTAGGGAAAAAATACGCATACCGTTCTAAACGGGCGAGTTTCTACTTTCAGACGCAGCAGGAATGTTTGGGTTTGGTCAATCCGTTCGCGAGATATGGGAGTTTGAAGCTTAGAAATGGTTGAGAAGACAACAAATTTTTCGCAATTCTGCTGCTCCAAACGCTTAACCAGAATGGCCTAGGGAAAAAATACACATACCGTTGTAATTGGGCGAGTTTCTATTTTCAGATGCAATAGGAATTTTTGGGTTAGGTCAATCCGTTCGCGAGATATGGACTTTGAAGCTAAGAAATGGTTTACAATACAACAAATTTTTCGCAATTCTGCTGCCCCAATCGCTTAACCAAAATGGCCTAGGGGAAAAATACACGTACCGTTGTAATCGGGCGAGATTCTACTTTCAAATGCAATAGGAATTTTTGGGTTAGGCCAATTCCTTCGCGAGATATGGGAGTTTGAAGCCAAGAAATGGTTGAGAAGGCAAAAAATTTTTCTCAATTCTGCTGCTTCAAACGCTTAACCAGAATGGCCTAGGGAAAAAACACACATACCGTTGTAATCGGGCGAGTTTCTACTTTCCAATGCAATAGGAATTTTTGGGTTAGGCCAATCCGTTCGCGAGATATGAGAGTTTGAAGCTAAGAAATGGTTGAGAAGAGAACAAATTTTTCGCAATTCTGCTGCTCCAAACGCTTAACCAGTATGGCCTAGGGAAAAAATACACATACCGTTGTAATCGGGCGAGTTTCTACTTTCAGATGCAATAGGAATTTCTTGGTTAGGTCAATCCGTTCGCGAGATATGGGAGTTTGAAGCCAAGAAATGTTTGGGAAGGCAACAAATTTTTCGCAATTCTGCTGCTCCAAACGCTTAACCAGAACGGCCTAGGGAATAAATACACATACCGTTGTAATCGGGCGAGTTTCTACTTTCCAATGCAATAGGAATTTTTGGGTTAGGCCAATCCGTTCGCGAGATATGGGAGTTTGAAGCCAAGAAATGGTTGAGAAGGCAAAAAATTTTTCTCAATTCTGCTGCTTCAAACGCTTAACCAGAATGGCCTAGGGTAAAAATACACATACCATTGTAATCGGGCGAGTTTCTACTTTCCAATGCAATAGGAATTTTTGGGTTTGGCCAATCCGTTCGCGAGATATGAGAGTTTGAAGCTAAGAAATGGTTGAGAAGAGAACAAATTTTTCGCAATTCTGCTGCTCCAAACGCTTAACCAGAATGGCCTAGGGAAAAAATACGCATACCGTTCTAAACGGGCGAGTTTCTACTTTCAGACGCAGCAGGAATGTTTGGGTTTGGTCAATCCGTTCGCGAGATATGGGAGTTTGAAGCTTAGAAATGGTTGAGAAGACAACAAATTTTTCGCAATTCTGCTGCTCCAAACGCTTAACCAGAATGGCCTAGGGAAAAAAATACACATACCGTTGTAATTGGGCGAGTTTCTACTTTCAGATGCAATAGGAATTTTTGGGTTAGGTCAATCCGTTCGCGAGATATGGACTTTGAAGCTAAGAAATGGTTGACAATACAACAAATTTTTCGCAATTCTGCTGCCCCAATCGCTTAACCAAAATGGCCTAGGGGAAAAATAAACGTACCGTTGTAATCGGGCGAGATTCTACTTACAAATGCAATAGGAATTTTTGGGTTAGGCCAATTCCTTCGCGAGATATGAGAGTTTGAAGCTAAGAAATGTTTGAGAAGAGAACAAATTTTTCGTAATTCTGCTGCTCCAAACGCTTAACCAGAATGGCCTAGGGAAAAAATACACAAACCGTTGTAATCGGGCGAGTTTCTACGTTCAGTTACAATAGGAATTTTTGGGTTAGGTCAATCCGTTCGGGAGATATGGGAGTTTCAAGCCAAGAAATGGTTGAGAAGGCAAAAAATTTTTCGCAATTCTGCTGCTCCAAACGCTTAACCAGAATGGCCTAGGGAAAAAATACGCATACCGTTGTAATCGGGCGAGTTTCTACTTTCAGTTACAATAGGAATTTTTGGGTTAGGTCAATCTGTTCGCGAGGTATGGGACTTTGAAGCTAAGAAATGGTTGACAAGACAACAAATTTTTCGCACTTCTGCTGCTCTAATCGCTTAACCAGAATGGCCTAGGGGAAAAATACACGTACCGTTGTAATCGGGAGAGTTTCTACTTTCAAATGCACTAGGAATTTTTGTGTTATGTCAATCCGTTCGCGAGATATGGTAGTTTGAAGCTAAGAAATGGTTGAGAAGAGAACAAATTTTTCGCAATTCTGCTGCTCCAAACGCTTAACCAGAATGGCCTAGGGAAAAAATACGCATACCGTTGTAATCGGGCGAGTTTCTACTTTCAGTTACAATAGGAATTTTTGGGTTAGGTCAATCTGTTCGCGAGGTATGGGACTTTGAAGCTAAGAAATGGTTGACAAGACAACAAATTTTTCGCAATTCTGCTGCTCTAATCGCTTAACCAGAATGGCCTAGGGGAAAAATACACGTACCGTTGTAATCGGGCGAGTTTCTACTTTCAAATGCACTAGGAATTTTTGTGTTATGTCAATCCGTTCGCGAGATATGGGACTTTGAAGCTAAGAAATGGTTGAGAAGACAACAAATTTTTCGCAATTCTGCTGCTCCAAACGTTTAACCAGAATGGGCAAGGGAAAAAATACACAAACCGTTGTAATCGGGCGAGTTTCTACTTTCAGTTACAATAGGAATTTTTGGGTTAGGTCAATCCGTTCGCGAGATATGGGAGTTTGAAGCCAAGAAATGGTTGAGAAGGCAAAAAATTTTTCTCAATTCTGCTGCTTCAAACGCTTAACCAGAATGGTCTAGGGAAGAAACACACATACCGTTGTAATCGGGCGAGTTTCTACTTTCCAATGCAATAGGAATTTTTGGGTTAGGCCAATCCGTTCGCGAGATACGAGAGTTTGAAGCTAAGAAATGGTTGAGAAGAGAACAAATTTTTCGCAATTCTGCTGCTCCAAACGCTTAACCAGAATGGCCTAGGGAAAAAATACACATACCGTTGTAATCGGGCGAGTTTCTACTTTCAGATGCAATAGGAATTTCTTGGTTAGGTCAATCGGTTCGCGAGATATGGGAGTTTGAAGCCAAGAAATGTTTGGGAAGGCAACAAACTTTTCGCAATTCTGCTGCTCCAAACGTTTAACCAGAATGGCCTAGGGAATAAATACACATACCGTTGTAATCGGGCGAGTTTCTACTTTCAGATGCAATAGGAATTTTTGGGTTTGGCAAATCCGTTCGCGAGATATGAGAGTTTGAAGCTAAGAAATGGTTGAGAAGAGAACAAATTTTTCGCAATTCTGCTGCTCCAAACGCTTAACCAGAATGGCCTAGGGAAAAAATACGCATTCCGTTCTAAACGGGCGAGTTTCTACTTTCAGACGCAGCAGGAATGTTTGGGTTAGGTCAATCCGTTCGCGAGATATGGACTTTGAAGCTAAGAAATGGTTGACAATACAACAAATATTTCGCAATTCTGCTGCCCCAATCGCTTAACCAAAATGGCCTAGGGGAAAAATACACGTACCGTTGTAATCGGGCGAGATTCTACTTTCAAATACAATAGGAATTTTTGGGTTAGGCCAATTCCTTCGCGAGATATGGGAGTTTGAAGCCAAGAAATGGTTGAGAAGGCAAAAAATTTTTCTCAATTCTGCTGCTTCAAACGCTTAACCAGAATGGCCAAGGGAAAAAACACACATACCGTTGTAATCGGGCGAGTTTCTACTTTCCAATGCAATAGGAATTTTTGGGTTAGGCCAATCCGTTCGCGAGATATGAGAGTTTGAAGCTAAGAAATGGTTGAGAAGAGAACAAATTTTTCGCAATTCTGCTGCTCCAAACGCTTAACCAGAATGGCCTAGGGAAAAAATACACATACCGTTGTAATCGGGCGAGTTTCTACTTTCAGATGCAATAGGAATTTCTTGGTTAGGTCAATCCGTTCGCGAGATATGGGAGTTTGAAGCCAAGAAATGTTTGGGAAGGCAACAAATTTTTCTCAATTCTGCTGCTTCAAACGCTTAACCAGAATGGTCTAGGGAAGAAACACACATACCGTTGTAATCGGGCGAGTTTCTACTTTCCAATGCAATAGGAATTTTTGGGTTAGGCCAATCCGTTCGCGAGATACGAGAGTTTGAAGCTAAGAAATGGTTGAGAAGAGAACAAATTTTTCGCAATTCTGCTGCTCCAAACGCTTAACCAGAATGGCCTAGGGAAAAAATACACATACCGTTGTAATCGGGCGAGTTTCTACTTTCAGATGCAATAGGAATTTCTTGGTTAGGTCAATCGGTTCGCGAGATATGGGAGTTTGAAGCCAAGAAATGTTTGGGAAGGCAACAAATTTTTCGCAATTCTGCTGCTCCAAACGTTTAACCAGAATGGCCTAGGGAATAAATACACATACCGTTGTAATCGGGCGAGTTTCTACTTTCAGATGCAATAGGAATTTTTGGGTTTGGCCAATCCGTTCGCGAGATATGAGAGTTTGAAGCTAAGAAATGGTTGAGAAGAGAACAAATTTTTCGCAATTCTGCTGCTCCAAACGCTTAACCAGAATGGCCTAGGGAAAAAATACGCATTCCGTTCTAAACGGGCGAGTTTCTACTTTCAGACGCAGCAGGAATGTTTGGGTTAGGTCAATCCGTTCGCGAGATATGGACTTTGAAGCTAAGAAATGGTTGACAATACAACAAATATTTCGCAATTCTGCTGCCCCAATCGCTTAACCAAAATGGCCTAGGGGAAAAATACACGTACCGTTGTAATCGGGCGAGATTCTACTTTCAAATACAATAGGAATTTTTGGGTTAGGCCAATTCCTTCGCGAGATATGAGAGTTTGAAGCCAAGAAATGGTTGAGAAGGCAAAAAATTTTTCTCAATTCTGCTGCTTCAAACGCTTAACCAGAATAGCCAAGGGAAAAAACACACATACCGTTGTAATCGGGCGAGTTTCTACTTTCCAATGCAATAGGAATTTTTGGGTTAGGCCAATCCGTTCGCGAGATATGAGAGTTTGAAGCTAAGAAATGGTTGAGAAGAGAACAAATTTTTCGCAATTCTGCTGCTCCAAACGCTTAACCAGAATGGCCTAGGGAAAAAATACACATACCGTTGTAATCGGGCGAGTTTCTACTTTCAGATGCAATAGGAATTTCTTGGTTAGGTCAATCCGTTCGCGAGATATGGGAGTTTGAAGCCAAGAAATGTTTGGGAAGGCAACAAATTTTTCGCAATTCTGCTGCTCCAAACGCTTAACCAGAATGGCCTAGGGAATAAATACACATACCGTTGTAATCGGGCGAGTTTCTACTTTCAGATGCAATAGGAATTTTTGGGTTAGGTCAATCCGTTCGCGAGATATGGGAGTTTGAAGCCAAGAAATGGTTGAGAAGGCAAAAAATTTTTCTCAATTCTGCTGCTTCAAACGCTTAACCAGAATGGCCTAGGGTAAAAATACACATGCCATTGTAATCGGGCGAGTTTCTACTTTCCAATGCAATAGGAATTTTTGGGTTTGGCCAATCCGTTCGCGAGATATGAGAGTTTGAAGCTAAGAAATGGTTGAGAAGAGAACAAATTTTTCGCAATTCTGCTGCTCCAAACGCTTAACCAGAATGGCCTAGGGAAAAAATACGCATACCGTTCTAAACGGGCGAGTTTCTACTTTCAGACGCAGCAGGAATGTTTGGGTTTGGTCAATCCGTTCGCGAGATATGGGAGTTTGAAGCTTAGAAATGGTTGAGAAGACAACAAATTTTTCGCAATTCTGCAGCTCCAAACGCTTAACCAGAATGGCCTAGGGAAAAAATACACATACCGTTGTAATTGGGCGAGTTTCTACTTTCAGATGCAATAGGAATTTCTTGGTTAGGTCAATCCGTTCGCGAGATATGGGAGTTTGAAGCCAAGAAATGTTTGGGAAGGCAACAAATTTTTCGCAATTCTGCTGCCCCAATCGCTTAACCAAAATGGCCTAGGGGAAAAATACACGTACCGTTGTAATCGGGCGAGATTCTACTTTCAAATGCAATAGGAATTTTTGGGTTAGGCCAATTCCTTCGCGAGATATGGGAGTTTGAAGCCAAGAAATGGTTGAGAAGGCAAAAAATTTTTCTCAATTCTGCTGCTTCAAACGCTTAACCAGAATGGCCTAGGGAAAAAACACACATACCGTTGTAATCGGGCGAGTTTCTACTTTCCAATGCAATAGGAATTTTTGGGTTAGGCCAATCCGTTCGCGAGATATGAGAGTTTGAAGCTAAGAAATGGTTGAGAAGAGAACAAATTTTTCGCAATTCTGCTGCTCCAAACGCTTAACCAGAATGGCCTAGGGAAAGAATACACATACCGTTGTAATCGGGCGAGTTTCTACTTTCAGATGCAATAGGAATTTCTTGGTTAGGTCAATCCGTTCGCGAGATATGGGAGTTTGAAGCCAAGAAATGTTTGGGAAGGCAACAAATTTTTCGCAATTCTGCTGCTCCAAACGCTTAACCAGAATGACCTAGGGAATAAATACACATACCGTTGTAATCGGGCGAGTTTCTACTTTCAGATGCAATAGGAATTTTTGGGTTAGGTCAATCCGTTCGCGAGATATGGGAGTTTGAAGCCAAGAAATGGTTGAGAAGGCAAAAAATTTTTCTCAATTCTGCTGCTTCAAACGCTTAACCAGAATGGCCTAGGGTAAAAATACACATACCATTGTAATCGGGCGAGTTTCTACTTTCCAATGCAATAGGAATTTTTGGGTTTGGCCAATCCGTTCGCGAGATATGAGAGTTTGAAGCTAAGAAATGGTTGAGAAGAGAACAAATTTTTCGCAATTCTGCTGCTCCAAACGCTTAACCAGAATGGCCTAGGGAAAAAATACGCATACCGTTCTAAACGGGCGAGTTTCTACTTTCAGACGCAGCAGGAATGTTTGGGTTTGGTCAATCCGTTCGCGAGATATGGGAGTTTGAAGCTTAGAAACGGTTGAGAAGACAACAAATTTTTCGCAATTCTGCAGCTCCAAACGCTTAACCAGAATGGCCTAGGGAAAAAATACTCATACCGTTCTAAACGGGCGAGTTTCTACTTTCAGACGCAGCAGGAATGTTTGGGTTTGGTCAATCCGTTCGCGAGATATGGGAGTTTGAAGCTTAGAAATGGTTGAGAAGACAACAAATTTTTCGCAATTCTGCAGCTCCAAACGCTTAACCAGAATGGCCTAGGGAAAAAATACACATACCGTTGTAATTGGGCGAGTTTCTACTTTCCAATGCAATAGGAATTTTTGGGTTTGGCCAATCCGTTCGCGAGATATGAGAGTTTGAAGCTAAGAAATGGTTGAGAAGAGAACAAATTTTTCGCAATTCTGCTGCTCCAAACGCTTAACCAGAATGGCCTAGGGAAAAAATACTCATACCGTTCTAAACGGGCGAGTTTCTACTTTCAGACGCAGCAGGAATGTTTGGGTTTGGTCAATCCGTTCGCGAGATATGGGAGTTTGAAGCTTAGAAATGGTTGAGAAGACAACAAATTTTTCGCAATTCTGCAGCTCCAAACGCTTAACCAGAATGGCCTAGGGAAAAAATACTCATACCGTTCTAAACGGGCGAGTTTCTACTTTCAGACGCAGCAGGAATGTTTGGGTTTGGTCAATCCGTTCGCGAGATATGGGAGTTTGAAGCTTAGAAATGGTTGAGAAGACAACAAATTTTTCGCAATTCTGCAGCTCCAAACGCTTAACCAGAATGGCCTAGGGAAAAAATACACATACCGTTGTAATTGGGCGAGTTTCTACTTTCAGATACAATAGGAATTTTTGGGTTAGGTCAATCCGTTCGCGAGATATGGACTTTGATGCTAAGAAATGGTTGACAATACAACAAATTTTTCGCAATTCTGCAGCTCCAAACGCTTAACCAGAATGGCCTAGGGAAAAAATACACATACCGTTGTAATTGGGCGAGTTTCTACTTTCCAATGCAATAGGAATTTTTGGGTTTGGCCAATCCGTTCGCGAGATATGAGAGTTTGAAGCTAAGAAATGGTTGAGAAGAGAACAAATTTTTCGCAATTCTGCTGCTCCAAACGCTTAACCAGAATGGCCTAGGGAAAAAATACTCATACCGTTCTAAACGGGCGAGTTTCTACTTTCAGACGCAGCAGGAATGTTTGGGTTTGGTCAATCCGTTCGCGAGATATGGGAGTTTGAAGCTTAGAAATGGTTGAGAAGACAACAAATTTTTCGCAATTCTGCAGCTCCAAACGCTTAACCAGAATGGCCTAGGGAAAAAATACTCATACCGTTCTAAACGGGCGAGTTTCTACTTTCAGACGCAGCAGGAATGTTTGGGTTTGGTCAATCCGTTCGCGAGATATGGGAGTTTGAAGCTTAGAAATGGTTGAGAAGACAACAAATTTTTCGCAATTCTGCAGCTCCAAACGCTTAACCAGAATGGCCTAGGGAAAAAATACACATACCGTTGTAATTGGGCGAGTTTCTACTTTCAGATACAATAGGAATTTTTGGGTTAGGTCAATCCGTTCGCGAGATATGGACTTTGATGCTAAGAAATGGTTGACAATACAACAAATTTTTCGCAATTCTGCTGCCCCAATCGCTTAACCAAAATGGCCTAGGGGAAAAATACACGTACCGTTGTAATCGGGCGAGATTCTACTTTCAAATGCAATAGGAATTTTTGGGTTAGGCCAATTCCTTCGCGAGATATGGGAGTTTGAAGCCAAGAAATGGTTGAGAAGGCAAAAAATTTTTCTCAATTCTGCTGCTTCAAACGCTTAACCAGAATGGCCTAGGGAAAAAACACACATACCGTTGTAATCGGGCGAGTTTCTACATTCCAATGCAATAGGAATTTTTGGGTTAGGCCAATCCGTTCGCGAGATATGAGAGTTTGAAGCTAAGAAATGGTTGAGAAGAGAACAAATTTTTCGCAATTCTGCTGCTCCTAACGCTTAACCAGAATGGCCTAGGGAAAAAATACACATACCGTTGTAATCGGGCGAGTTTCTACTTTCAGATGCAATAGGAATTTCTTGGTTAGGTCAATCCGTTCGCGAGATATGGGAGTTTGAAGCCAAGAAATGTTTGGAAAGGCAACAAATTTTTCGCAATTCTGCTGCTCCAAACGCTTAACCAGAATGGCCTAGGGAATAAATACACATACCGTTGTAATCGGGCGAGTTTCTACTTTCAGATACAATAGGAATTTTTGGGTTAGGTCAATCCGTTCGCGAGATATGGGAGTTTGAAGCCAAGAAATGGTTGAGAAGGCAAAAAATTTTTCTCAATTCTGCTGCTTCAAACGCTTAACCAGAATGGCCTAGGGTAAAAATACACATACCATTGTAATCGGGCGAGTTTCTACTTTCCAATGCAATAGGAATTTTTGGGTTTGGCCAATCCGTTCGCGAGATATGAGAGTTTGAAGCTAAGAAATGGTTGAGAAGAGAACAAATTTTTCGCAATTCTGCTGCTCCAAACGCTTAACCAGAATGGCCTAGGGAAAAAATACGCATACCGTTCTAAACGGGCGAGTTTCTACTTTCAGACGCAGCAGGAATGTTTGGGTTTGGTCAATCCGTTCGCGAGATATGGGAGTTTGAAGCTTAGAAATGGTTGAGAAGACAACAAATTTTTCGCAATTCTGCTGCTCCAAACGCTTAACCAGAATGGCCTAGGGAAAAAATACACATACCGTTGTAATTGGGCGAGTTTCTACTTTCAGATGCAATAGGAATTTTTGGGTTAGGTCAATCCGTTCGCGAGATATGGACTTTGAAGCTAAGAAATGGTTGACAATACAACAAATTTTTCGCAATTCTGCTGCCCCAATCGCTTAACCAAAATGGCCTAGGGGAAAAATACACGTACCGTTGTAATCGGGCGAGATTCTACTTTCAAATGCAATAGGAATTTTTGGGTTAGGCCAATTCCTTCGCGAGATATGAGAGTTTGAAGCTAAGAAATGGTTGAGAGGAGAACAAATTTTTCGCAATTCTGCTGCTCCAAACGCTTAACCAGAATGGCCTAGGGAATAAATACACATACCGTTGTAATCGGGCGCGTTTCTACTTTCAGATGCAATAGGAATTTTTGGGTTAGGTCAATCCGTTCGCGAGATATGGGAGTTTGAAGCCAAGAAATGGTTGAGAAGGCAAAAAATTTTTCTCAATTCTGCTGCTTCAAACGCTTAACCAGAATGGCCTAGGGAGAAAATACACATACCGTTGTAATCGGGCGAGTTTCTGCTTTCAGATGCAACAGGAATTTTTGGGTTTGCTCAATCCGTTCGCGAGATATGGGACTTTGAAGCTAAGAAATGTTTGGGAAGGCAAAAAATTTTTCGCAATTCTGCTGCTCCAAACGCTTAACCAGAATGGCCTAGGGAAAAAATACGCATACCGTTACAATCGGGCGAGCTTCCACTTTCAGTTGCAATAGGAATTTTTGGATTAGGTCAATCCGTTCGCGAGATATGGGAGTTTGAATCCAAGAAATGGTTGAGTAGGCAAAAAATTTTTCGCAATTCTGCTGCTTCAAACGCTTAACCAGAATGGCCTAGGGAGAAAATACACATACCGTTGTAATCGGGCGAGTTTCTACTTTCAGATGCAATGGGAATTTTTGGGTTAGGTCAATCCGTTCGCGAGATATGGGAGTTTGAAGACAAGAAATGGTTGGGAAGGCAAAAAATTTTTCGCAATTCTGCTGCTCCAAACGCTTAACCAGAATGGCCTAGGGAAAAAATACACATACCGTTGTAATCGGGCGAGTTTCTACTTTCAGATGCAATAGGAATTTTTGGGTTAGGTCAATCCGTTCGCGACATATGGGAGTTTGAAGCTAAGAAATGGTTGAGAAGAGAACAAATTTTTCGCAATTCGGCTGCTCCAAACGCTTAACCAGAATGGCCTAGGGAGAAAATACACATAACGTTGTAATCGGGCGAGTTTCTGCTTTCAGATGCAACAGGAATTTTTGGGTTTGCTCAATCCGTTCGCGAGATATGGGACTTTGAAGCTAAGAAATGTTTGGGAAGGCAAAAAATTTTTCGCAATTCTGCTGCTCCAAACGCTTAACCAGAATGGCCTAGGGAAAAAATACGCATACCGTTACAATCGGGCGAGCTTCCACTTTCAGTTGCAATAGGAATTTTTGGATTAGGTCAATCCGTTCGCGAGATATGGGAGTTTGAAGCTAAGAAATGGTTGAGAAGAGAACAAATTTTTCGCAATTCGGCTGCTCCAAACGCTTAACCAGAATGGCCTAGGGAGAAAATACACATACCGTTGTAATCGGGCGAGTTTCTACTTTCAGATGCAACAGGAATTTTTGGTTTAGCTCAATCCGTTCGCGAGATATGGGACTTTGAAGCTAAGAAATGTTTGGGAAGGCAAAAAATTTTTCGCAATTCTGCTGCTCCAAACGCTTAACCAGAATGGCCTAGGGAAAAAATACGCATACCGTTACAATCGGGCGAGCTTCCACTTTCAGTTGCAATAGGAATTTTTGGATTAGGTCAATCCGTTCGCGAGATATGGGAGTTTGAATCCAAGAAATGGTTGAGTAGGCAAAAAATTTTTCGCAATTCTGCTGCTTCAAACGCTTAACCAGAATGGCCTAGGGAGAAAATACACATACCGTTGTAATCGGGCGAGTTTCTACTTTCAGATGCAATGGGAATTTTTGGGTTAGGTCAATCCGTTCGCGAGATATGGGAGTTTGAAGACAAGAAATGGTTGGGAAGGCAAAAAATTTTTCGCAATTCTGCTGCTCCAAACGCTTAACCAGAATGGCCTAGGGAAAAAATACACATACCGTTGTAATCGGGCGAGTTTCTACTTTCAGATGCAATAGGAATTTTTGGGTTAGGTCAATCCGTTCGCGACATATGGGAGTTTGAAGCTAAGAAATGGTTGAGAAGACAACAAACTTTTCGCAATTCTGCTGCTCCAAACGCTTAACCAGAATGGTCCAGGGAAAAAATACACATACCGTTGTAATCGGGCGAGTTTCTACTTTCAGATGCAATAAGATTTTTTGGGTTAGGTCAATCCGTTCGCGAGATATGGGAGGTTGAAGCCAAGAAATGGTTGCGAAGGCGAAAAATTTTTCGCAATTCTGCTGCTTCAAACGCTTAACCAGAATGGCCTAAGAAGAAAATACACATACCGTTGTAATCGGGCGAGTTTCTACTTTCAGATGCAGTAGGAATTTTTGGGTTAGGTCAATCCGTTCGCGACATATGGGAGTTTGAAGCTAAGAAATGGTTGAGAAGAGAACAAATTTTTCGCAATTCTGCTGCTCCAAACGCTTAACCAGAATGGCCTAGGGAAAAAATACACATACCGTTGTAATCGGGCAAGTTTCTACTTTCAGATGCAATGGGAATTTTTGGGTTAGGTCAATCCGTTCGCGAGATATGGGAGTTTGAAGACAAGAAATGGTTGAGAAGGCAAAAAATTTTTCGCAATTCTGCTGCCCAAACGCTTAACCAGAATGGCCTAGGGATAAAATACACATACCGTTGTAATCGGGCGAGTTTCTACTTTCAGATGCAACAGGAATTTTTGGGTTAGCTCAATCCGATCGCGAGATATGGGACTTTGAAGCTAAGAAATGTTTGGGAAGGCAAAAAATTTTTCGCATTTCTGCTGCTCCAAACGCTTAACCAGAATGGCCTAGGGAAAAAATATGCATACCGTTAAAATCGGGCGAGCTTCCACTTTCAGTTGCAATAGGAATTTTTGGATTAGGTCAATCCGTTCGCGAGATATGGGAGTTTGAAGCCAAGAAATGGATGAGAAGGCAAAAAATTTTTCGCAATTCTGCTGCTCCAAACGCTTAGCCAGAATGGTCCAGGGAAAAAATACACATACCGTTGTAATCGGGCGAGTTTCCACTTTCTAAGGCAATAGGAATTTTTGGGTTAGTTCAATCCGTTCGCGAGATATCAGAGTTTGAAGCTAAGAAATGGTTGAGAAGAGAACAAATTTTTCGCAATTCTGCTGCTCCAAACGCTTAACCAGAATGGCCTAGGGAAAAAATACGCATACCGTTACAATCGGGCGAGCTTCCACTTTCAGTTGCAATAGCAATTTTTGGATTAGGTCAATCCGTTCGCGAGATATGGGAGTTTGAAGCCAAGAAATGGTTGAGAAGGCAAAAAATTTTTCGCAATTCTGCTGCTTCAAACGCTTAACCAGAATGGCCGAGGGAGAAAATACACATACCGTTGTAATCGGGCGAGTTTCTACTTTCAGATGCAACGGGAATTTTTGGGTTAGGTCAATCCGTTCGCGAGTTATGGGAATTTGAAGACAAGAAATGGTTGGGAAGGCAAAAAATTTTTCGCAATTCTGCTGCTCCAAACGCTTAACCAGAATGGCCTAGGGAAAAAATACACATACCGTTGTAATCGGGCGAGTTTCTACTTTCAGACGCAATAGGAATTTTCGGGTTAGGTCAATCCGTTCGCGACATATGGGAGTTTGAAGCTGAGAAATGGTTGAGAAGGCAACAAATTTTTCGCAATTCTGCTGCTTCAAACGCTTAACCAGAATGGCCTAGGGAGAAAATACACATTCCGTTGTAATCGGGCGAGTTTCTACTTTCAGATGCAATAGGAATTTTTGGGTTAGGTCAATCCGTTCGCGACATATGGGAGTTTGAAGCTAAGAAATGGTTGAGAAGAGAACAAATTTTTCGCAATTCGGCTGCTCCAAACGCTTAACCAGAATGGCCTAGGGAGAAAATACACATACCGTTGTAATCGGGCGAGTTTCTACTTTCAGATGCAACAGGAATTTTTGGGTTAGCTCAATCCGTTCGCGAGATATGGAACTTTGAAGCTAAGAAATGTTTGGGAAGGCAAAAAATTTTTCGCAATTCTGCTGCTCCAAACGCTTAACCAGAATGGCCTAGGGAAAAAATACGCATACCGTTACAATCGGGCGAGCTTCCACTTTCAGTTGCAATAGGAATTTTTGGATTAGGTCAATCCGTTCGCGAGATATGGGAGTTTGAAGCTAAGAAATGGTTGAGAAGAGAACAAATTTTTCGCAATTCGGCTGCTCCAAACGCTTAACCAGAATGGCCTAGGGAGAAAATACACATACCGTTGTAATCGGGCGAGTTTCTACTTTCAGATGCAACAGGAATTTTTGGGTTAGCTCAATCCGTTCGCGAGATATCGGACTTTGAAGCTAAGAAATGTTTGGGAAGGCAAAAAATTTTTCGCAATTCTGCTGCTCCAAACGCTTAACAGAATGGCCTAGGGAAAAAATACGCATACCGTTACAATCGGGCGAGCTTCCACTTTCTGTTGCAATAGGAATTTTTGGATTAGGTCAATCCGTTCGCGAGATATGGGAGTTTGAAGCCAAGAAATGGTTGAGTAGGCAAAAAATTTTTCGCAATTCTGCTGCTTCAAACGCTTAACCAGAATGGCCTAGGGAGAAAATACACATACCGTTGTAATCGGGCGTGTTTCTACTTTCAGATGCAATGGGAATTTTTGGGTTAGGTCAATCCGTTCGCGAGATATGGGAGTTTGAAGACAAGAAATGGTTGGGAAGGCAAAAAATTTTTCGCAATTCTGCAGCTCCAAACGCTTAACCAGAATGGCCTAGGGAAAAAATACACATACCGTTGTAATCGGGCGAGTTTCTACTTTCAGATGCAATAGGAATTTTTGGGTTAGGTCAATCCGTTCGCGACATATGGGAGTTTGAAGCTAAGAAATGGTTGAGAAGACAACAAATTTTTCGCAATTCTGCTGCTCCGAACGCTTAACCAGAATGGTCCAGGGAAAAAATACACATACCGTTGTAATCGGGCGAGTTTCTACTTTCAGATGCAATAGGATTTTTTCGGTTAGGTCAATCCGTTCGCGAGATATGGGAGGTTGAAGCCAAGAAATGGTTGAGAAGGCGAAAAATTTTTCGCAATTCTGCTGCTTCAAACGCTTAACCAGAATGGCCTAGGGAGAAAATACACATACCGTTGTAATCGGGCGACTTTCTACTTTCAGATGCAATAGGAATTTTTGGGTTAGGTCAATCCGTTCGCGACATATGGGAGTTTGAAGCCAAGAAATGGTTGAGAAGGCAAAAAATTTTTCGCAATTCTGCTGCTACAAACGCTTAACCAGAATGGCCGAGGGAGAAAATACACATACCGTTGTAATCGGGCGAGTTTCTACTTTCAGATGCAACGGGAATTTTTGGGTTAGGTCAATCCGTTCGCGAGTTATGGGAATTTGAAGACAAGAAATGGTTGGGAAGGCAAAAAATTTTTCGCAATTCTGCTGCTCCAAACGCTTAACCAGAATGGCCTAGGGAAAAAATACACATACCGTTGTAATCGGGCGAGTTTCTACTTTCAGATGCAATAGGAATTTTCGGGTTAGGTCAATCCGTTCGCGACATATGGGAGTTTGAAGCTGAGAAATGGTTGAGAAGGCAACAAATTTTTCGCAATTCTGCTGCTTCAAACGCTTAACCAGAATGGCCTAGGGAGAAAATACACATTCCGTTGTAATCGGGCGAGTTTCTACTTTCAGATGCAATAGGAATTTTTGGGTTAGGTCAATCCGTTCGCGACATATGGGAGTTTGAAGCTAAGAAATGGTTGAGAAGAGAACAAATTTTTCGCAATTCGGCTGCTCCAAACGCTTAACCAGAATGGCCTAGGGAGAAAATACACATACCGTTGTAATCGGGCGAGTTTCTACTTTCAGATGCAACAGGAATTTTTGGGTTAGCTCAATCCGTTCGCGAGATATGGAACTTTGAAGCTAAGAAATGTTTGGGAAGGCAAAAAATTTTTCGCAATTCTGCTGCTCCAAACGCTTAACCAGAATGGCCTAGGGAAAAAATACGCATACCGTTACAATCGGGCGAGCTTCCACTTTCAGATGCAATAGGAATTTTTGGGTTAGGTCAATCCGTTCGCGACATATGGGAGTTTGAAGCTAAGAAATGGTTGAGAAGACAACAAATTTTTCGCAATTCTGCTGCTCCGAACGCTTAACCAGAATGGTCCAGGGAAAAAATACACATACCGTTGTAATCGGGCGAGTTTCTACTTTCAGATGCAATAGGATTTTTTCGGTTAGGTCAATCCGTTCGCGAGATATGGGAGGTTGAAGCCAAGAAATGGTTGAGAAGGCGAAAAATTTTTCGCAATTCTGCTGCTTCAAACGCTTAACCAGAATGGCCTAGGGAGAAAATACACATACCGTTGTAATCGGGCGAGTTTCTACTTTCAGATGCAATAGGAATTTTTGGGTTAGGTCAATCCGTTCGCGACATATGGGAGTTTGAAGCTAAGAAATGGTTGAGAAGAAAACAAATTTTTCGCAATTCTGCTGCTCCAAACGCTTAACCAGAATGGCCTAGGGAAAAAATACACATACCGTTGTAATCGGGCAAGTTTCTACTTTCAGATGCAATGGGAATTTTTGGGTTAGGTCAATCCGTTCGCGAGATATGGGAGTTTGAAGCCAAGAAATGGTTGAGAAGGCAAAAAATTTTTCGCAATTCTGCTGCTTCAAACGCTTAACCAGAATGGCCTAGGGAGAAAATACACATACCGTTGTAATCGGGCGAGTTTCTACTTTCAGATGCAATGGGAATTTTTGGGTTAGGTCAATCCGTTCGCGAGTTATGGGAATTTGAAGACAAGAAATGGTTGGGAAGGCAAAAAATTTTTCGCAATTCTGCTGCTCCAAACGCTTAACCAGAATGGTCCAGGGAAAAAATATACATACCGTTGTAATCGGGCGAGTTTCTACTTTCAGATGCAATAGGAGTTTTTGGGTTAGGTCAATCCGTTCGCGAGATATGGGAGGTTGAAGCCAAGAAATGTTTGGGAATGCAAAAAATTTTTCGCAATTCTGCTGCTCCAAACGCTTAACCAGAATGGCCTAGGGAAAAAATACGCATACCGTTACAATCGGGCGAGCTTCCACTTTCAGTTGCAATAGGAATTTTTGGATTAGGTCAATCCGTTCGCGAGATATGGGAGTTTGAAGCTAAGAAATGGTTGAGAAGAGAACAAATTTTTCGCAATTCGGCTGCTCCAAACGCTTAACCAGAATGGCCTAGGGAGAAAATACACATACCGTTGTAATCGGGCGAGTTTCTACTTTCAGATGCAACAGGAATTTTTGGGTTAGCTCAATCCGTTCGCGAGATATGGGACTTTGAAGCTAAGAAATGTTTGGGAAGGCAAAAAATTTTTCGCAATTCTGCTGCTCCAAACGCTTAACCAGAATGGCCTAGGGAAAAAATACGCATACCGTTACAATCGGGCGAGCTTCCACTTTCTGTTGCAATAGGAATTTTTGGATTAGGTCAATCCGTTCGCGAGATATGGGAGTTTGAAGCCAAGAAATGGTTGAGTAGGCAAACAATTTTTCGCAATTCTGCTGCTTCAAACGCTTAACCAGAATGGCCTAGGGAGAAAATACACATACCGTTGTAATCGGGCGTGTTTCTACTTTCAGATGCAATGGGAATTTTTGGGTTAGGTCAATCCGTTTGCGAGATATGGGAGTTTGAAGACAAGAAATGGTTGGGAAGGCAAAAAATTTTTCGCAATTCTGCAGCTCCAAACGCTTAACCAGAATGGCCTAGGGAAAAAATACACATACCGTTGTAATCGGGCGAGTTTCTACTTTCAGATGCAATAGGAATTTTTGGGTTAGGTCAATCCGTTCGCGACATATGGGAGTTTGAAGCTAAGAAATGGTTGAGAAGACAACAAATTTTTCGCAATTCTGCTGCTCCAAACGCTTAACCAGAATGGCCTAGGGAAAAAATACACATACCGTTGTAATCGGGCAAGTTTCTACTTTCAGATGCAATGGGAATTTTTGGGTTAGGTCAATCCGTTCGCGAGATATGGGAGTTTGAAGCCAAGAAATGGTTGAGAAGGCAAAAAATTTTTCGCAATTCTGCTGCTTCAAACGCTTAACCAGAATGGCCTAGGGAGAAAATACACATACCGTTGTAATCGGGCGAGTTTCTACTTTCAGATGCAATGGGAATTTTTGGGTTAGGTCAATCCGTTCGCGAGTTATGGGAATTTGAAGCCAAGAAATGGTTGAGAAGGCAAAAAATTTTTCGCAATTCTGCTGCTTCAAACGCTTAACCAGAATGGCCTAGGGAAAAAATACACATACCGTTGTAATCGGGCGAGTTTCTACTTTCAGATGCAATAGGAATTTTCGGGTTAGGTCAATCCGTTCGCGACATATGGGAGTTTGAAGCTGAGAAATGGTTGAGAAGACAACAAATTTTTCGCAATTCTGCTGCTCCAAACGCTTAACCAGAATGGTCCAGGGAAAAAATATACATACCGTTGTAATCGGGCGAGTTTCTACTTTCAGATCCAATAGGAATTTTTGGGTTAGGTCAATCCGTTCGCGAGATATGGGAGGTTGAAGCCAAGAAATGGTTGAGAAGGCAAAAAATTTTTCGCAATTCTGCTGCTTCAAACGCTTAACCAGAATGGCCTAGGGAGAAAATACACATACCGTTGTAATCGGGCGAGTTTCTACTTTCAGATGCAATAGGAATTTTTGGGTTAGGTCAATCCGTTCGCGACATATGGGAGTTTGAAGCTAAGAAATGGTTGAGAAGAGAACAAATTTTTCGCAATTCGGCTGCTCCAAACGCTTAACCAGAATGGCCTAGGGAGAAAATACACATACCGTTGTAATCGGGCGAGTTTCTACTTTCAGATGCAACAGGAATTTTTGGGTTAGCTCAATCCGTTCGCGAGATATGGAACTTTGAAGCTAAGAAATGTTTGGGAAGGCAAAAAATTTTTCGCAATTCTGCTGCTCCAAACGCTTAACCAGAATGGCCTAGGGAAAAAATACGCATACCGTTACAATCGGGCGAGCTTCCACTTTCAGTTGCAATAGGAATTTTTGGATTAGGTCAATCCGTTCGCGAGATATGGGAGTTTGAAGCTAAGAAATGGTTGAGAAGAGAACAAATTTTTCGCAATTCGGCTGCTCCAAACGCTTAACCAGAATGGCCTAGGGAGAAAATACACATACCGTTGTAATCGGGCGAGTTTCTACTTTCAGATGCAACAGGAATTTTTGGGTTAGCTCAATCCGTTCGCGAGATATGGGACTTTGAAGCTAAGAAATGTTTGGGAAGGCAAAAAATTTTTCGCAATTCTGCTGCTCCAAACGCTTAACCAGAATGGCCTAGGGAAAAAATACGCATACCGTTACAATCGGGCGAGCTTCCACTTTCTGTTGCAATAGGAATTTTTGGATTAGGTCAATCCGTTCGCGAGATGTGGGAGTTTGAAGCCAAGAAATGGTTGAGTAGGCAAAAAATTTTTCGCAATTCTGCTGCTTCAAACGCTTAACCAGAATGGCCTAGGGAGAAAATACACATACCGTTGTAATCGGGCGTGTTTCTACTTTCAGATGCAATGGGAATTTTTGGGTTAGGTCAATCCGTTCGCGAGATATGGGAGTTTGAAGACAAGAAATGGTTGGGAAGGCAAAAAATTTTTCGCAATTCTGCAGCTCCAAACGCTTAACCAGAATGGCCTAGGGAAAAAATACACATACCGTTGTAATAGGGCGAGTTTCTACTTTCAGATGCAATAGGAATTTTTGGGTTAGGTCAATCCGTTCGCGACATATGGGAGTTTGAAGCTAAGAAATGGTTGAGAAGACAACAAATTTTTCGCAATTCTGCTGCTCCGAACGCTTAACCAGAATGGTCCAGGGAAAAAATACACATACCGTTGTAATCGGGCGAGTTTCTACTTTCAGATGCAATAGGATTTTTTCGGTTAGGTCAATCCGTTCGCGAGATATGGGAGGTTGAAGCCAAGAAATGGTTGAGAAGGCGAAAAATTTTTCGCAATTCTGCTGCTTCAAACGCTTAACCAGAATGGCCTAGGGAGAAAATACACATACCGTTGTAATCGGGCGAGTTTCTACTTTCAGATGCAATAGGAATTTTTGGGTTAGGTCAATCCGTTCGCGACATATGGGAGTTTGAAGCTAAGAAATGGTTGAGAAGAAAACAAATTTTTCGCAATTCTGCTGCTCCAAACGCTTAACCAGAATGGCCTAGGGAAAAAATACACATACCGTTGTAATCGGGCAAGTTTCTACTTTCAGATGCAATGGGAATTTTTGGGTTAGGTCAATCCGTTCGCGAGATATGGGAGTTTGAAGCCAAGAAATGGTTGAGAAGGCAAAAAATTTTTCGCAATTCTGCTGCTTCAAACGCTTAACCAGAATGGCCTAGGGAGAAAATACACATACCGTTGTAATCGGGCGAGTTTCTACTTTCAGATGCAATGGGAATTTTTGGGTTAGGTCAATCCGTTCGCGAGTTATGGGAATTTGAAGACAAGAAATGGTTGGGAAGGCAAAAAATTTTTCGCAATTCTGCTGCTCCAAACGCTTAACCAGAATGGCCTAGGGAAAAAATACACATACCGTTGTAATCGGGCGAGTTTCTACTTTCAGATGCAATAGGAATTTTCGGGTTAGGTCAATCCGTTCGCGACATATGGGAGTTTGAAGCTGAGAAATGGTTGAGAAGACAACAAATTTTTCGCAATTCTGCTGCTCCAAACGCTTAACCAGAATGGTCCAGGGAAAAAATATACATACCGTTGTAATCGGGCGAGTTTCTACTTTCAGATGCAATAGGAGTTTTTGGGTTAGGTCAATCCGTTCGCGAGATATGGGAGGTTGAAGCCAAGAAATGTTTGGGAAGGCAAAAAATTTTTCGCAATTCTGCTGCTCCAAACGCTTAACCAGAATGGCCTAGGGAAAAAATACGCATACCGTTACAATCGGGCGAGCTTCCACTTTCAGTTGCAATAGGAATTTTTGGATTAGGTCAATCCGTTCGCGAGATATGGGAGTTTGAAGCTAAGAAATGGTTGAGAAGAGAACAAATTTTTCGCAATTCGGCTGCTCCAAACGCTTAACCAGAATGGCCTAGGGAGAAAATACACATACCGTTGTAATCGGGCGAGTTTCTACTTTCAGATGCAACAGGAATTTTTGGGTTAGCTCAATCCGTTCGCGAGATATGGGACTTTGAAGCTAAGAAATGTTTGGGAAGGCAAAAAATTTTTCGCAATTCTGCTGCTCCAAACGCTTAACCAGAATGGCCTAGGGAAAAAATACGCATACCGTTACAATCGGGCGAGCTTCCACTTTCTGTTGCAATAGGAATTTTTGGATTAGGTCAATCCGTTCGCGAGATATGGGAGTTTGAAGCCAAGAAATGGTTGAGTAGGCAAACAATTTTTCGCAATTCTGCTGCTTCAAACGCTTAACCAGAATGGCCTAGGGAGAAAATACACATACCGTTGTAATCGGGCGTGTTTCTACTTTCAGATGCAATGGGAATTTTTGGGTTAGGTCAATCCGTTCGCGAGATATGGGAGTTTGAAGACAAGAAATGGTTGGGAAGGCAAAAAATTTTTCGCAATTCTGCAGCTCCAAACGCTTAACCAGAATGGCCTAGGGAAAAAATACACATACCGTTGTAATCGGGCGAGTTTCTACTTTCAGATGCAATAGGAATTTTTGGGTTAGGTCAATCCGTTCGCGACATATGGGAGTTTGAAGCTAAGAAATGGTTGAGAAGACAACAAATTTTTCGCAATTCTGCTGCTCCAAACGCTTAACCAGAATGGCCTAGGGAAAAAATACACATACCGTTGTAATCGGGCAAGTTTCTACTTTCAGATGCAATGGGAATTTTTGGGTTAGGTCAATCCGTTCGCGAGATATGGGAGTTTGAAGCCAAGAAATGGTTGAGAAGGCAAAAAATTTTTCGCAATTCTGCTGCTTCAAACGCTTAACCAGAATGGCCTAGGGAGAAAATACACATACCGTTGTAATCGGGCGAGTTTCTACTTTCAGATGCAATGGGAATTTTTGGGTTAGGTCAATCCGTTCGCGAGTTATGGGAATTTGAAGCCAAGAAATGGTTGAGAAGGCAAAAAATTTTTCGCAATTCTGCTGCTTCAAACGCTTAACCAGAATGGCCTAGGGAAAAAATACACATACCGTTGTAATCGGGCGAGTTTCTACTTTCAGATGCAATAGGAATTTTCGGGTTAGGTCAATCCGTTCGCGACATATGGGAGTTTGAAGCTGAGAAATGGTTGAGAAGACAACAAATTTTTCGCAATTCTGCTGCTCCAAACGCTTAACCAGAATGGTCCAGGGAAAAAATATACATACCGTTGTAATCGGGCGAGTTTCTACTTTCAGATCCAATAGGAATTTTTGGGTTAGGTCAATCCGTTCGCGAGATATGGGAGGTTGAAGCCAAGAAATGGTTGAGAAGGCAAAAAATTTTTCGCAATTCTGCTGCTTCAAACGCTTAACCAGAATGGCCTAGGGAGAAAATACACATACCGTTGTAATCGGGCGAGTTTCTACTTTCAGATGCAATAGGAATTTTTGGGTTAGGTCAATCCGTTCGCGACATATGGGAGTTTGAAGCTAAGAAATGGTTGAGAAGAGAACAAATTTTTCGCAATTCGGCTGCTCCAAACGCTTAACCAGAATGGCCTAGGGAGAAAATACACATACCGTTGTAATCGGGCGAGTTTCTACTTTCAGATGCAACAGGAATTTTTGGGTTAGCTCAATCCGTTCGCGAGATATGGAACTTTGAAGCTAAGAAATGTTTGGGAAGGCAAAAAATTTTTCGCAATTCTGCTGCTCCAAACGCTTAACCAGAATGGCCTAGGGAAAAAATACGCATACCGTTACAATCGGGCGAGCTTCCACTTTCAGTTGCAATAGGAATTTTTGGATTAGGTCAATCCGTTCGCGAGATATGGGAGTTTGAAGCTAAGAAATGGTTGAGAAGAGAACAAATTTTTCGCAATTCGGCTGCTCCAAACGCTTAACCAGAATGGCCTAGGGAGAAAATACACATACCGTTGTAATCGGGCGAGTTTCTACTTTCAGATGCAACAGGAATTTTTGGGTTAGCTCAATCCGTTCGCGAGATATGGGACTTTGAAGCTAAGAAATGTTTGGGAAGGCAAAAAATTTTTCGCAATTCTGCTGCTCCAAACGCTTAACCAGAATGGCCTAGGGAAAAAATACGCATACCGTTACAATCGGGCGAGCTTCCACTTTCTGTTGCAATAGGAATTTTTGGATTAGGTCAATCCGTTCGCGAGATATGGGAGGTTGAAGCCAAGAAATGGTTGAGAAGGCGAAAAATTTTTCGCAATTCTGCTGCTTCAAACGCTTAACCAGAATGGCCTAGGGAGAAAATACACATACCGTTGTAATCGGGCGAGTTTCTACTTTCAGATGCAATAGGAATTTTTGGGTTAGGTCAATCCGTTCGCGACATATGGGAGTTTGAAGCTAAGAAATGGTTGAGAAGAAAACAAATTTTTCGCAATTCTGCTGCTCCAAACGCTTAACCAGAATGGCCTAGGGAAAAAATACACATACCGTTGTAATCGGGCAAGTTTCTACTTTCAGATGCAATGGGAATTTTTGGGTTAGGTCAATCCGTTCGCGAGATATGGGAGTTTGAAGCCAAGAAATGGTTGAGAAGGCAAAAAATTTTTCGCAATTCTGCTGCTTCAAACGCTTAACCAGAATGGCCTAGGGAGAAAATACACATACCGTTGTAATCGGGCGAGTTTCTACTTTCAGATGCAATGGGAATTTTTGGGTTAGGTCAATCCGTTCGCGAGTTATGGGAATTTGAAGACAAGAAATGGTTGGGAAGGCAAAAAATTTTTCGCAATTCTGCTGCTCCAAACGCTTAACCAGAATGGCCTAGGGAAAAAATACACATACCGTTGTAATCGGGCGAGTTTCTACTTTCAGATGCAATAGGAATTTTCGGGTTAGGTCAATCCGTTCGCGACATATGGGAGTTTGAAGCTGAGAAATGGTTGAGAAGACAACAAATTTTTCGCAATTCTGCTGCTCCAAACGCTTAACCAGAATGGTCCAGGGAAAAAATATACATACCGTTGTAATCGGGCGAGTTTCTACTTTCAGATCCAATAGGAATTTTTGGGTTAGGTCAATCCGTTCGCGAGATATGGGAGGTTGAAGCCAAGAAATGGTTGAGAAGGCAAAAAATTTTTCGCAATTCTGCTGCTTCAAACGCTTAACCAGAATGGCCTAGGGAGAAAATACACATACCGTTGTAATCGGGCGAGTTTCTACTTTCAGATGCAATAGGAATTTTTGGGTTAGGTCAATCCGTTCGCGACATATGGGAGTTTGAAGCTAAGAAATGGTTGAGAAGAGAACAAATTTTTCGCAATTCGGCTGCTCCAAACGCTTAACCAGAATGGCCTAGGGAGAAAATACACATACCGTTGTAATCGGGCGAGTTTCTACTTTCAGATGCAACAGGAATTTTTGGGTTAGCTCAATCCGTTCGCGAGATATGGAACTTTGAAGCTAAGAAATGTTTGGGAAGGCAAAAAATTTTTCGCAATTCTGCTGCTCCAAACGCTTAACCAGAATGGCCTAGGGAAAAAATACGCATACCGTTACAATCGGGCGAGCTTCCACTTTCAGTTGCAATAGGAATTTTTGGATTAGGTCAATCCGTTCGCGAGATATGGGAGTTTGAAGCTAAGAAATGGTTGAGAAGAGAACAAATTTTTCGCAATTCGGCTGCTCCAAACGCTTAACCAGAATGGCCTAGGGAGAAAATACACATACCGTTGTAATCGGGCGAGTTTCTACTTTCAGATGCAACAGGAATTTTTGGGTTAGCTCAATCCGTTCGCGAGATATGGGACTTTGAAGCTAAGAAATGTTTGGGAAGGCAAAAAATTTTTCGCAATTCTGCTGCTCCAAACGCTTAACCAGAATGGCCTAGGGAAAAAATACGCATACCGTTACAATCGGGCGAGCTTCCACTTTCTGTTGCAATAGGAATTTTTGGATTAGGTCAATCCGTTCGCGAGATATGGGAGTTTGAAGCCAAGAAATGGTTGAGTAGGCAAAAAATTTTTCGCAATTCTGCTGCTTCAAACGCTTAACCAGAATGGCCTAGGGAGAAAATACACATACCGTTGTAATCGGGCGTGTTTCTACTTTCAGATGCAATGGGAATTTTTGGGTTAGGTCAATCCGTTCGCGAGATATGGGAGTTTGAAGACAAGAAATGGTTGGGAAGGCAAAAAATTTTTCGCAATTCTGCAGCTCCAAACGCTTAACCAGAATGGCCTAGGGAAAAAATACACATACCGTTGTAATCGGGCGAGTTTCTACTTTCAGATGCAATAGGAATTTTTGGGTTAGGTCAATCCGTTCGCGACATATGGGAGTTTGAAGCTAAGAAATGGTTGAGAAGACAACAAATTTTTCGCAATTCTGCTGCTCCGAACGCTTAACCAGAATGGTCCAGGGAAAAAATACACATACCGTTGTAATCGGGCGAGTTTCTACTTTCAGATGCAATAGGATTTTTTCGGTTAGGTCAATCCGTTCGCGAGATATGGGAGGTTGAAGCCAAGAAATGGTTGAGAAGGCGAAAAATTTTTCGCAATTCTGCTGCTTCAAACGCTTAACCAGAATGGCCTAGGGAGAAAATACACATACCGTTGTAATCGGGCGAGTTTCTACTTTCAGATGCAATAGGAATTTTTGGGTTAGGTCAATCCGTTCGCGACATATGGGAGTTTGAAGCTAAGAAATGGTTGAGAAGAAAACAAATTTTTCGCAATTCTGCTGCTCCAAACGCTTAACCAGAATGGCCTAGGGAAAAAATACACATACCGTTGTAATCGGGCAAGTTTCTACTTTCAGATGCAATGGGAATTTTTGTGTTAGGTCAATCCGTTCGCGAGATATGGGAGTTTGAAGACAAGAAATGGTTGAGAAGGCAAAAAATTTTTCGCAATTCTGCTGCCCAAACGCTTAACCAGAATGGCCTAGGGATAAAATACACATACCGTTGTAATCGGGCGAGTTTCTACTTTCAGATGCAACAGGAATTTTTGGGTTAGCTCAATCCGTTCGCGAGATATGGGACTTTGAAGCTAAGAAATGTTTGGGAAGGCAAAAAATTTTTCGCAATTCTGCTGCTCCAAACGCTTAACCAGAATGGCCTAGGGAAAAAATACGCATACCGTTACAATCGGGCGAGCTTCCACTTTCAGTTGCAATAGGAATTTTTGGATCAGGTCAATCCGTTCGCGAGATATGGGAGTTTGAAGCCAAGAAATGGTTGAGAAGGCAAAAAAATTTTCGCAATTCTGCTGCTCCAAACGCTTAACCAGAATGGCCTAGTGAAAAAATACACATACCGTTGTAATCGGGCGAGTTTCTACTTTCAGATGCAATAGGAATTTTGGGTTAGGTCAATCCGTTCGCGAGATATGGGAGGTTGAAGCCAAGAAATGGTTGAGAAGGCAAAAAATTTTTCGCAATTCTGGTGCTTCAAACGCTTAACCAGAATGGCCTAGGGAGAAAATACACATACCGTTGTAATCGGGCGAGTTTCTACTTTCAGATGCAATAGGAATTTTTGGGTTAGGTCAATCCGTTCGCGACACATGGGAGTTTGAAGCTAAGAAATGGTTGAGAAGACAACAAATTTTTCGCAATTCTGCTGCTTCAAACGCTTAACCAGAATGGCCTAGGGAGAAAATACACATACCGTTGTAATCGGGCGAGTTTCTACTTTCAGATGCAATGGGAATTTTTGGGATAGGTCAATCCGTTCGCGAGATATGGGAGTTTGAAGACAAGAAATGGTTGGGAAGGCAAAAAATTTTTCGCAATTCTGCTGCTCCAAACGCTTAACCAGAATGGCCTAGGGAAAAAATACACATACCGTTGTAATCGGGCGAGTTTCTACTTTCAGATGCAATAGGAATTTTTGGATTAGGTCAATCCGTTCGCGAGATATGGGAGTTTGAAGCCAAGAAATGGTTGAGAAGGCAAAAAATTTTTCGCAATTCTGCTGCTTCAAACGCTTAACCAGAATGGCCTAGGGAGGAAATACACATACCGTTGTAATCGGGCGAGTTTCTACTTTCAGATGCAATGGGAATTTTTGGGTTAGGTCAATCCGTTCGCGAGATATGGGAGTTTGAAAACAAGAAATGGTTGGGAAGGCAAAACATTTTTCGCAATTCTGCTGCTCCAAACGCTTAACCAGAATGGCCTAGGGAAAAAATACACATACCGTTGTAATCGGGCGAGTTTCTACTTTCAGATGCAATAGGAATTTTTGGGTTAGGTCAATCCGTTCGCGACATATGGGAGTTTGAAGCTAAGAAATGGTTGAGAAGACAACAAATTTTTCGCAATTCTGCTGCTTCAAACGCTTAACCAGAATGGCCTAGGGAGAAAATACACATACCGTTGTAATCGGGCGAGTTTCTACTTTCAGATGCAATGGGAATTTTTGGGTTAGGTCAATCCGTTCGCGAGATATGGGAGTTTGAAGACAAGAAATGGTTGAGAAGACAACAAATTTTTCGCAATTCTGCTGCTCCAAACGCTTAACCAGAATGGTCCAGGGAAAAAATACACATACCGTTGTAATCGGGCGAGTTTCTACTTTCGGATGCAATAAGATTTTTTGGGTTAGGTCAATCCGTTCGCGAGATATGGGAGGTTGAAGCCAAGAAATGGTTGAGAAGGCAAAAAATTTTTCGCAATTCTGCTGCCCAAACGATTAACCAGAATGGCCTAGGGATAAAATACACATACCGTTGTAATCGGGCGAGTTTCTACTTTCAGATGCAACAGGAATTTTTGGGTTAGCTCAATCCGTTCGCGAGATATGGGACTTTGAAGCTAAGAAATGTTTGGGAAGGCAAAAAATTTTTCGCATTTCTGCTGCTCCAAACGCTTAACCAGAATGGCCTAGGGAAAAAATACGCATACCGTTAAAATCGGGCGAGCTTCCACCTTCAGTTGCAATAGGAATTTTTGGATTAGGTCAATCCGTTCGCGAGATATGGGAGTTTGAAGCCAAGAAATGGTTGAGAAGGCAAAAAATTTTTCGCAATTCTGCTGCTTCAAACGCTTAACCAGAATGGCCTAGGGAGAAAATACACATACCGTTGTAATCGGGCGAGTTTCTACTTTCAGATGCAATGGGAATTTTTGGGTTAGGTCAATCCGTTCGCGAGTTATGGGAGTTTGAAGACAAGAAATGGTTGGGAAGGCAAAAAATTTTTCGCAATTCTGCTGCTCCAAACGCTTAACCAGAATGGCCTAGGGAAAAAATACACATACCGTTGTAATCGGGCGAGTTTCTACTTTCAGATGCAATACGAATTTTCGGGTTAGGTCAATCCGTTCGCGACATATGGGAGTTTGAAGCTAAGAAATGGTTGAGAAGACAACAAATTTTTCGCAATTCTGCTGCTCCAAACGCTTAACCAGAATGGTCCAGGGAAAAAATATACACACCGTTGTAATCGGGCGAGTTTCTACTTTCAGATGCAATAGGAATTTTTGGGTTAGGTCAATCCGTTCGCGAGATATGGGAGGTTGAAGCCAAGAAATGGTTGAGAAGGCAAAAAATTTTTCGCAATTCTGCTGCTTCAAACGCTTAACCAGAATGGCCTAGGGAGAAAATACACATACCGTTGTAATCGGGCGAGTTTCTACTTTCAGATGCAATAGGAATTTTTGGGTTAGGTCAATCCGTTCGCGACATATGGGAGTTTGAAGCTAAGAAATGGTTGAGAAGAGAACAAATTTTTCGCAATTCGGCTGCTCCAAACGCTTAACCAGAATGGCCTAGGGAGAAAATTCACATACCGTTGTAATCGGGCGAGTTTCTACTTTCAGATGCAACAGGAATTTTTGGGTTAGCTCAATCCGTTCGCGAGATATGGAACTTTGAAGCTAAGAAATGTTTGGGAAGGCAAACAATTTTTCGCAATTCTGCTGCTCCAAACGCTTAACCAGAATGGCCTAGGGAAAAAATACGCATACCGTTACAATCGGGCGAGCTTCCACTTTCAGTTGCAATAGGAATTTTTGGATTAGGTCAATCCGTTCGCGAGATATGGGAGTTTGAAGCTAAGAAATGGTTGAGAAGAGAACAAATTTTTCGCAATTCGGCTGCTCCAAACGCTTAACCAGAATGGCCTAGGGAGAAAATACACATACCGTTGTAATCGGGCGAGTTTCTACTTTCAGGTGCAACAGGAATTTTTGGGTTAGCTCAATCCGTTCGCGAGATATGGGACTTTGAAGCTAAGAAATGTTTGGGAAGGCAAAAAATTTTTCGCAATTCTGCTGCTCCAAACGCTTAACCAGAATGGCCTAGGGAAAAAATACGCATACCGTTACAATCGGGCGAGCTTCCACTTTCTGTTGCAATAGGAATTTTTGGATTAGGTCAATCCGTTCGCGAGATATGGGAGTTTGAAGCCAAGAAATGGTTGAGTAGGCAAAAAATTTTTCGCAATTCTGCTGCTTCAAACGCTTAACCAGAATGGCCTAGGGAGAAAATACACATACCGTTGTAATCGGGCGAGCTTCTACTTTCAGATGCAATGGGAATTTTTGGGTTAGGTCAATCCGTTCGCGAGATATGGGAGTTTGAAGACAAGAAATGGTTGGGAAGGCAAAAAATTTTTCGCAATTCTGCTGCTCCGAACGCTTAACCAGAATGGCCTAGGGAAAAAATACACATACCGTTGTAATCGGGCGAGTTTCTACTTTCAGATGCAATAGGAATTTTTGGGTTATGTCAATCAGTTCGCGACATATGGGAGTTTGAAGCTAAGAAATGGTTGAGACGACAACAAATTTTTCGCAATTCTGCTGCTCCAAACGCTTAACCAGAGTGGTCCAGGGAAAAAATACACATACCGTTGTAATCGGGCGAGTTTCTACTTTCAGATGCAATAGGATTTTTTCGGTTAGGTCAATCCGTTCGCGAGATATGGGAGGTTGAAGCCAAGAAATGGTTGAGAAGGCGAAAAATTTTTCGCAATTCTGCTGCTTCAAACGCTTAACCAGAATGGCCTAGGGAGAAAATACACATACCGTTGTAATCGGGCGAGTTTCTACTTTCAGATGCAATAGGAATTTTTGGGTTAGGTCAATCCGTTCGCGACATATGGGAGTTTGAAGCTAAGAAATGGTTGAGAAGAAAACAAATTTTTCGCAATTCTGCTGCTCCAAACGCTTAACCAGAATGGCCTAGGGAAAAAATACACATACCGTTGTAATCGGGCAAGTTTCTACTTTCAGATGCAATGGGAATTTTTGGGTTAGGTCAATCCGTTCGCGAGATATGGGAGTTTGAAGACAAGAAATGGTTGAGAAGGCAAAAAATTTTTCGCAATTCTGCTGCCCAAACGCTTAACCAGAATGGCCTAGGGATAAAATACGCATACCGTTACAATCGGGCGAGCTTCCACTTTCAGTTGCAATAGGAATTTTTGGATTAGGTCAATCCGTTCGCGAGATATGGGAGTTTGAAGCCAAGAAATGGTTGAGAAGGCAAAAAAATTTTCGCAATTCTGCTGCTTCAAACGCTTAACCAGAATGGCCCAGGGAGAAAATACACATACCGTTGTAATCGGGCGAGTTTCTACTTTCAGATGCAATGGGAATTTTTGGGTTAGGTCAATCCGTTCGCGAGATATGGGAGTTTGAAGACAAGAAATGGTTGGGAAGGTAAAAAATTTTTCGCAATTCTGCTGCTCCAAACGCTTAACCAGAATGGCCTAGTGAAAAAATACATATACCGTTGTAATCGGGCGAGTTTCTACTTTCAGATGCAATAGGAATTTTCGGGTTAGGTCAATCCGTTCGCGACATATGGGAGTTTGAAGCTAAGAAATGGTTGAGAAGACAACAAATTTTTCGCAATTCTGCTGCTCCAAACGCTCAACCAGAATGGTCCAGGGAAAAAATATACATACCGTTGTAATCGGGCGAGTTTCTACTTTCAGATGCAATAGGAATTTTGGGTTAGGTCAATCCGTTCGCGAGATATGGGAGGTTGAAGCCAAGAAATGGTTGAGAAGGCAAAAAATTTTTCGCAATTCTGGTGCTTCAAACGCTTAACCAGAATGGCCTAGGGAGAAAATACACATACCGTTGTAATCGGGCAAGTTTCTACTTTCAGATGCAATAGGAATTTTTGGGTTAGGTCAATCCGTTCGCGACATATGGGAGTTTGAAGCTAAGAAATGGTTGAGCAGAGAACAAATTTTTCGCAATTCTGCTGCTCCAAACGCTTAACCAGAATGGCCTAGGGAAAAAATACACATACCGTTGTAATCGGGCAAGTTTCTACTTTCAGATGTAATGGGAATTTTTGAGTTAGGTCAATCCGTTCGCGAGATATGGGAGTTTGAAGACAAGAAATGGTTGAGAAGGCAAAAAATTTTTCGCAATTCTGCTGCTCCAAACGCTTAACCAGAATGGCCTAGGGATAAAATACACATACCGTTGTAATCGGGCGAGTTTCTACTTTCAGATGCAACAGGAATTTTTGGGTTAGCTCAATCCGTTCCCGAGATATGGGAGGTTGAAGCCAAGAAATGGTTGAGAAGGCGAAAAATTTTTCGCAATTCTGCTGCTTCAAACGCTTAACCAGAATGGCCTAGGGAGAAAATACACATACCGTTGTAATCGGGCGAGTTTCTACTTTCAGATGCAATAGGAATTTTTGGGTTAGGTCAATCCGTTCGCGACATATGGGAGTTTGAAGCTAAGAAATGGTTGAGAAGAAAACAAATTTTTCGCAATTCTGCTGCTCCAAACGCTTAACCAGAATGGCCTAGGGAAAAAATACACATACCGTTGTAATCGGGCAAGTTTCTACTTTCAGATGCAATGGGAATTTTTGGGTTAGGTCAATCCGTTCGCGAGATATGGGAGTTTGAAGACAAGAAATGGTTGAGAAGGCAAAAAATTTTTCGCAATTCTGCTGCCCAAACGCTTAACCAGAATGGCCTAGGGATAAAATACGCATACCGTTACAATCGGGCGAGCTTCCACTTTCAGTTGCAATAGGAATTTTTGGTTTAGGTCAATCCGTTCGCGAGATATGGGAGTTTGAAGCCAAGAAATGGTTGAGAAGGCAAAAAAATTTTCGCAATTCTGCTGCTTCAAACGCTTAACCAGAATGGCCCAGGGAGAAAATACACATACCGTTGTAATCGGGCGAGTTTCTACTTTCAGATGCAATGGGAATTTTTGGGTTAGGTCAATCCGTTCGCGAGATATGGGAGTTTGAAGACAAGAAATGGTTGGGAAGGCAAAAAATTTTTCGCAATTCTGCTGCTCCAAACGCTTAACCAGAATGGCCTAGGGAAAAAATACATATACCGTTGTAATCGGGCGAGTTTCTACTTTCATATGCAATAGGAATTTTCGGGTTAGGTCAATCCGTTCGCGACATATGGGAGTTTGAAGCTAAGAAATGGTTGAGAAGACAACAAATTTTTCGCAATTCTGCTGCTCCAAACGCTTAACCAGAATGGTCCAGGGAAAAAATATACATACCGTTGTAATCGGGCGAGTTTCTACTTTCAGATGCAATAGGAATTTTGGGTTAGGTCAATCCGTTCGCGAGATATGGGAGGTTGAAGCCAAGAAATGGTTGAGAAGGCAAAAAATTTTTCGCAATTCTGGTGCTTCAAACGCTTAACCAGAATGGCCTAGGGAGAAAATACACATACCGTTGTAATCGGGCGAGTTTCTACTTTCAGATGCAATAGGAATTTTTGGGTTAGGTCAATCCGTTCGCGACATATGGGAGTTTGAAGCTAAGAAATGGTTGAGCAGAGAACAAATTTTTCGCAATTCTGCTGCTCCAAACGCTTAACCAGAATGGCCTAGGGAAAAAATACGCATACCGTTACAATCGGGCGAGCTTCCACTTTCAGTTGCAATAGGAATTTTTGGATTAGGTCAATCCGTTCGCGAGACATGGGAGTTTGAAGCCAAGAAATGGTTGAGAAGGCAAAAAATTTTTCGCAATTCTGCTGCTTCAAACGCTTAACCAGAATGGCCTAGGGAGGAAATACACATACCGTTGTAATCGGGCGAGTTTCTACTTTCAGATGCAACAGGAATTTTTGGGTTAGCTCAATCCGTTTCGATATATGGAACTTTGAAGCTAAGAAATGTTTGGGAAGGCAAAAAATTTTTCGCAATTCTGCTGCTCCAAACGCTTAACCAGAATGGCCTAGGGAAAAAGACGCATACCGTTACAATCGGGCGAGCTTCCACTTTCAGTTGCAATAGGAATTTTTGGATTAGGTCAATCCGTTCGCGAGATATGGGAGTTTGAAGCTAAGAAATGGTTGAGAAGAGAACAAATTTTTCGCAATTCGGCTGCTCCAAACGCTTAACCAGAATGGCCTAGGGAGAAAATACACATACCGTTGTAATCGGGCGAGTTTCTACTTTCTGTTGCAATAGGAATTTTTGGATTAGGTCAATCCGTTCGCGAGATATGGGAGTTTGAAGCCAAGAAATGGTTGAGTAGGCAAAAAATTTTTCGCAATTCTGCTGCTTCAAACGCTTAACCAGAATGGCCTAGGGAGAAAATACACATACCGTTGTAATCGGGCGAGTTTCTACTTTCAGATGCAATGGGAATTTTTGGGTTAGGTCAATCCGTTCGCGAGATATGGGAGTTTGAAGACAAGAAATGGTTGGGAAGGCAAAAAATTTTTCGCAATTCTGCTGCTCCAAACGCTTAACCAGAATGGCCTAGGGAAAAAATACACATACCGTTGTAATCGGGCGAGTTTCTACTTTCAGATGCAATAGGAATTTTTGGGTTAGGTCAATCCGTTCGCGACATATGGGAGTTTGAAGCTAAGAAATGGTTGAGAAGACAACAAATTTTTCGCAATTCTGCTGCTCCAAACGCTTAACCAGAATGGCCTAGGGAAAAAATACACATACCGATGTAAACGGGCAAGTTTCTACTTTCAGATGCAATGGGAATTTTTGGGTTAGGTCAATCCGTTCGCGAGATATGGGAGTTTGAAGACAAGAAATGGTTGAGAAGGCAAAAAATTTTTCGCAATTCTGCTGCCCAAACGCTTAACCAGAATGGCCTAGGGATAAAATACGCATACCGTTACAATCGGGCGAGCTTCCACTTTCAGTTGCAATAGGAATTTTTGGATTAGGTCAATCCGTTCGCGAGATATGGGAGTTTGAAGCCAAGAAATGGTTGAGAAGGCAAAAAAATTTTCGCAATTCTGCTGCTTCAAACGCTTAACCAGAATGGCCCAGGGAGAAAATACACATACCGTTGTAATCGGGCGAGTTTCTACTTTCAGATGCAATGGGAATTTTTGGGTTAGGTCAATCCGTTCGCGAGATATGGGAGTTTGAAGACAAGAAATGGTTGGGAAGGCAAAAAATTTTTCGCAATTCTGCTGCTCCAAACGCTTAACCAGAATGGCCTAGGGAAAAAATACATATACTGTTGTAATCGGGCGAGTTTCTACTTTTAGATGCAATAGGAATTTTTGGGTTAGGTCAATCCGTTCGCGACATATGGGAGTTTGAAGCTAAGAAATGGTTGAGCAGAGAACAAATTTTTCGCAATTCTGCTGCTCCAAACGCTTAACCAGAATGGCCTAGGGAAAAAATACACATACCGTTGTAATCGGGCAAGTTTCTACTTTCAGATGTAATGGGAATTTTTGAGTTAGGTCAATCCGTTCGCGAGATATGGGAGTTTGAAGACAAGAAATGGTTGAGAAGGCAAAAAATTTTTCGCAATTCTGCTGCTCCAAACGCTTAACCAGAATGGCCTAGGGATAAAATACGCATACCGTTACAATCGGGCGAGCTTCCACTTTCAGTTGCAATAGGAATTTTTGGATTAGGTCAATCCGTTCGCGAGATATGGGAGTTTGAAGCCAAGAAATGGTTGAGAAGGCAAAAAATTTTTCGCAATTCTGCTGCTTCAAACGCTTAACCAGAATGGCCTAGGGAGGAAATACACATACCGTTGTAATCGGGCGAGTTTCTACTTTCCGATGCAATGGGAATTTTTGGGTTAGGTGAATCCGTTCGCGAGATATGGGAGTTTGAAGACAAGAAATGGTTGGGAAGGCAAAAAATTTTTCGCAATTCTGCTGCTCCAAACGCTTAACCCGAATGGCCTAGGGAAAAAATACACATACCGTTGTAATCGGGCGAGTTTCTACTTTCAGATGCAATAGGAATTTTTGGGTTAGGTCAATCCGTTCGCGACATATGGGAGTTTGAAGACAAGAAATGGTTGGGAAGGCAAAAAATTTTTCGCAATTCTGCTGCTCCAAACGCTTAACCAGAATGGCCTAGGGAAAAAATACACATACCGTTGTAATCGGGCGAGTTTCTACTTTCAGATGCAATAGGAATTTTTGGGTTAGGTCAATCCGTTCGCGACATATGGGAGTTTGAAGCTAAGAAATGGTTGAGAAGACAACAAATTTTTCGCAATTCTGCTGCTCCAAACGCTTAACCAGAATGGTCCAGGGAAAAAATACACATATCGTTGTAATCGGGCGAGTTTCTACTTTCAGATGCAATAAGATTTTTTGGGTTAGGTCAATCCGTTCGCGAGATATGGGAGGTTGAAGCCAAGAAATGGTTGAGAAGGCGAAAAATTTTTCGCAATTCTGCTGCTTCAAACGCTTAACCAGAATGGCCTAAGGAGAAAATACACATACCGTTGTATTCGGGCGAGTTTCTACTTTCAGATGCAATGGGAATTTTTGGGTTAGGTCAATCCGTTCGCGAGTTATGGGAGTTTGAAGACAAGAAATGGTTGGGAAGGCAAAAAATTTTTCGCAATTCTGCTGCTCCAAACGCTTAACCAGAATGGCCTAGGGGAAAAATACACATACCGTTGTAATCGGGCGAGTTTCTACTTTCAGATGCAATAGGAATTTTCGGGTTAGGTCAATCCGTTCGCGACATATGGGAGTTTGAAGCTAAGAAATGGTTGAGAAGACAATAAATTTTTCGCAATTCTGCTGCTCCAAACGCTTAACCAGAATGGTCCAGGGACAAAATATACATACCGTTGTAATCGGGCGAGTTTCTACTTTCAGATGCAATAGGAATTTTTGGGTTAGGTCAATCCGTTCGCGAGATATGGGAGGTTGAAGCCAAGAAATGGTTGAGAAGGCAAAAAATTTTTCGCAATTCTGCTGCTTCAAACGCTTAACCAGAATGGCCTAGGGAGAAAATACACATACCGTTGTAATCGGGCGAGTTTCTACTTTCAGATGCAATAGGAATTTTTGGGTTAGGTCAATCCGTTCGCGAGATATGGGAGGTTGAAGCCAAGAAATGGTTGAGAAGGCAAAAAATTTTTCGCAATTCTGCTGCTTCAAACGCTTAACCGGAATGGCCTAGGGAGAAAATACACATACCGTTGTAATCGGGCGAGTTTCTACTTTCAGATGCAATAGGAATTTTCGGGTTAGGTCAATCCGTTCGCGACATATGGGAGTTTGAAGCTAAGAAATGGTTGAGAAGACAACAAATTTTTCGCAATTCTGCTGCTCCAAACGCTTAACCAGAATGGTCCAGGGAAAAAATATACATAACGTTGTAATCGGGCGAGTTTCTACTTTCAGATGCAATAGGAATTTTTGGGTTAGGTGAATCCGTTCGCGAGATATGGGAGTTTGAAGACAAGAAATGGTTGGGAAGGCAAAAAATTTTTCGCAATTCTGCTGCTCCAAACGCTTAACCCGAATGGCCTAGGGAAAAAATACACATACCGTTGTAATCGGGCGAGTTTCTACTTTCAGATGCAATAGGAATTTTTGGGTTAGGTCAATCCGTTCGCGACATATGGGAGTTTGAAGACAAGAAATGGTTGGGAAGGCAAAAAATTTTTCGCAATTCTGCTGCTCCAAACGCTTAACCAGAATGGCCTAGGGAAAAAATACACATACCGTTGTAATCGGGCGAGTTTCTACTTTCAGATGCAATAGGAATTTTTGGGTTAGGTCAATCCGTTCGCGACATATGGGAGTTTGAAGCTAAGAAATGGTTGAGAAGACAACAAATTTTTCGCAATTCTGCTGCTCCAAACGCTTAACCAGAATGGTCCAGGGAAAAAATACACATATCGTTGTAATCGGGCGAGTTTCTACTTTCAGATGCAATAAGATTTTTTGGGTTAGGTCAATCCGTTCGCGAGATATGGGAGGTTGAAGCCAAGAAATGGTTGAGAAGGCGAAAAATTTTTCGCAATTCTGCTGCTTCAAACGCTTAACCAGAATGGCCTAAGGAGAAAATACACATACCGTTGTATTCGGGCGAGTTTCTACTTTCAGATGCAATGGGAATTTTTGGGTTAGGTCAATCCGTTCGCGAGTTATGGGAGTTTGAAGACAAGAAATGGTTGGGAAGGCAAAAAATTTTTCGCAATTCTGCTGCTCCAAACGCTTAACCAGAATGGCCTAGGGGAAAAATACACATACCGTTGTAATCGGGCGAGTTTCTACTTTCAGATGCAATAGGAATTTTCGGGTTAGGTCAATCCGTTCGCGACATATGGGAGTTTGAAGCTAAGAAATGGTTGAGAAGACAATAAATTTTTCGCAATTCTGCTGCTCCAAACGCTTAACCAGAATGGTCCAGGGACAAAATATACATACCGTTGTAATCGGGCGAGTTTCTACTTTCAGATGCAATAGGAATTTTTGGGTTAGGTCAATCCGTTCGCGAGATATGGGAGGTTGAAACCAAGAAATGGTTGAGAAGGCAAAAAATTTTTCGCAATTCTGCTGCTTCAAACGCTTAACCAGAATGGCCTAGGGAGAAAATACACATACCGTTGTAATCGGGCGAGTTTCTACTTTCAGATGCAATAGGAATTTTTGGGTTAGGTCAATCCGTTCGCGAGATATGGGAGGTTGAAGCCAAGAAATGGTTGAGAAGGCAAAAAATTTTTCGCAATTCTGCTGCTTCAAACGCTTAACCGGAATGGCCTAGGGAGAAAATACACATACCGTTGTAATCGGGCGAGTTTCTACTTTCAGATGCAATAGGAATTTTCGGGTTAGGTCAATCCGTTCGCGACATATGGGAGTTTGAAGCTAAGAAATGGTTGAGAAGACAACAAATTTTTCGCAATTCTGCTGCTCCAAACGCTTAACCAGAATGGTCCAGGGAAAAAATATACATAACGTTGTAATCGGGCGAGTTTCTACTTTCAGATGCAATAGGAATTTTTGGGTTAGGTCAATCCGTTCGCGAGATATGGGAGGTTGAAGCCAAGAAATGGTTGAGAAGGCAAAAAATTTTTCGCAATTCTGCTGCTTCAAACGCTTAACCAGAATGGCCTAGGGAGAAAATACACATACCGTTGTAATCGGGCGAGTTTCTACTTTCAGATGCAATAGGAATTTTTGGGTTAGGTCAATCCGTTCGCGACATATGGGAGTTTGAAGCTAAGAAATGGTTGAGAAGAGAACAAATTTTTCGCAATTCGGCTGCTCCAAACGCTTAACCAGAATGGCCTAGGGACAAAATATACATACCGTTGTAATCGGGCGAGTTTCTACTTTCAGATGCAATAGGAATTTTTGGGTTAGGTCAATCCGTTCGCGAGATATGGGAGGTTGAAGCCAAGAAATGGTTGAGAAGGCAAAAAATTTTTCGCAATTCTGCTGCTCCAAACGCTTAACCAGAATGGTCCAGGGAAAAAATATACATAACGTTGTAATCGGGCGAGTTTCTACTTTCAGATGCAATAGGAATTTTTGGGTTAGGTCAATCCGTTCGCGAGATATGGGAGGTTGAAGCCAAGAAATGGTTGAGAAGGCAAAAAATTTTTCGCAATTCGGCTGCTCCAAACGCTTAACCAGAATGGCCTAGGGAGAAAATACACATACCGTTGTAATCGGGCGAGTTTCTACTTTCAGATGCAACAGGAATTTTTGGGTTAGCTCAATCCGTTCGCGAGATATGGGACTTTGAAGCTAAGAAATGTTTGGGAAGGCAAAAAATTTTTCGCAATTCTGCTGCTCCAAACGCTTAACCAGAATGGCCTAGGGAAAAAATACGCATACCGTTACAATCGGGCGAGCTTCCACTTTCTGTTGCAATAGGAATTTTTGGATTAGGTCAATCCGTTCGCGAGATATGGGAGTTTGAAGCCAAGAAATGGTTGAGTAGGCAAAAAATTTTTCGCAATTCTGCTGCTTCAAACGCTTAACCAGAATGGCCTAGGGAGAAAATACACATACCGTTGTAATCGGGCGAGTTTCCACTTTCTAAGGCAATAGGAATTTTTGGGTTAGTTCAATCCGTTCGCGAGATATCAGAGTTTGAAGCTAAGAAATGGTTGAGAAGAGAACAAATTTTTCGCAATTCTGCTGCTCCAAACGCTTAACCAGAATGGCCTAGGGAAAAAATACGCATACCGTTACAATCGGGCGAGCTTCCACTTTCAGTTGCAATAGGAATTTTTGGATTAGGTCAATCCGTTCGCGAGATATGGGAGTTTGAAGCCAAGAAATGGTTGAGAAGGCAAAAAATTTTTCGCAATTCTGCTGCTTCAAACGCTTAACCAGAATGGCCTAGGGAGAAAATACACATACCGTTGTAATCGGGCGAGTTTCTACTTTCAGATGCAATGGGAATTTTTGGGTTAGGTCAATCCGTTCGCGAGTTATGGGAGTTTGAAGACAAGAAATGGTTGAGAAGACAACAAATTTTTCGCAATTCTGCTGCTCCAAACGCTTAACCAGAATGGTCCAGGGAAAAAATATACATACCGTTGTAATCGGGCGAGTTTCTACTTTCAGATGCAATAGGAATTTTTGGGTTAGGTCAATCCGTTCGCGAGATATGGGAGGTTGAAGCCAAGAAATGGTTGAGAAGGCAAAAAATTTTTCGCAATTCTGCTGCTTCAAACGCTTAACCAGAATGGCCTAGGGAGAAAATACACATACCGTTGTAATCGGGCGAGTTTCTACTTTCAGATGCAATAGGAATTTTTGGGTTAGGTCAATCCGTTCGCGACATATGGGAGTTTGAAGCTAAGAAATGGTTGAGAAGAGAACAAATTTTTCGCAATTCGGCTGCTCCAAACGCTTAACCAGAATGGCCCAGGGAGAAAATACACATACCGTTGTAATCGGGCGAGTTTCCACTTTCAGATGCAACAGGAATTTTTGGGTTAGCTCAATCCGTTCGCGAGATATGGAACTTTGAAGCTAAGAAATGTTTGGGAAGGCAAAAAATTTTTCGCAATTCTGCTGCTCCAAACGCTTAACCAGAATGGCCTAGGGAAAAAATACGCATACCGTTACAATCGGGCGAGCTTCCACTTTCAGTTGCAATAGGAATTTTTGGATTAGGTCAATCCGTTCGCGAGATATGGGAGTTTGAAGCTAATAAATGGTTGAGAAGAGAACAAATTTTTCGCAATTCGGCTGCTCCAAACGCTTAACCAGAATGGCCTAGGGAGAAAATACACATACCGTTGTAATCGGGCGAGTTTCTACTTTCAGATGCAATAGGAATTTTTGGGTTAGGTCAATCCGTTCGCGACATATGGGAGTTTGAAGCTAAGAAATGGTTGAGAAGAAAACAAATTTTTCGCAATTCTGCTGCTCCAAACGCTTAACCAGAATGGTCCAGGGAAAAAATATACATAACGTTGTAATCGGGCGAGTTTCTACTTTCAGATGCAATAGGAATTTTTGGGTTAGGTCAATCCGTTCGCGAGATATGGGAGGTTGAAGCCAAGAAATGGTTGAGAAGGCAAAAAATTTTTCGCAATTCTGCTGCTTCAAACGCTTAACCAGAATGGCCTAGGGAGAAAATACACATACCGTTGTAATCGGGCGAGTTTCTACTTTCAGATGCAATAGGAATTTTTGGGTTAGGTCAATCCGTTCGCGACATATGGGAGTTTGAAGCTAAGAAATGGTTGAGAAGAGAACAAATTTTTCGCAATTCGGCTGCTCCAAACGCTTAACCAGAATGGCCTAGGGAGAAAATACACATACCGTTGTAATCGGGCGAGTTTCTACTTTCAGATGCAACAGGAATTTTTGGGTTAGCTCAATCCGTTCGCGAGATATGGAACTTTGAAGCTAAGAAATGTTTGGGAAGGCAAACAATTTTTCGCAATTCTGCTGCTCCAAACGCTTAACCAGAATGGCCTAGGGAAAAAATACGCATACCGTTACAATCGGGCGAGCTTCCACTTTCAGTTGCAATAGGAATTTTTGGATTAGGTCAATCCGTTCGCGAGATATGGGAGTTTGAAGCTAATAAATGGTTGAGAAGAGAACAAATTTTTCGCAATTCGGCTGCTCCAAACGCTTAACCAGAATGGCCTAGGGAGAAAATACACATACCGTTGTAATCGGGCGAGTTTCTACTTTCAGATGCAACAGGAATTTTTGGGTTAGCTCAATCCGTTCGCGAGATATGGGACTTTGAAGCTAAGAAATGTTTGGGAAGGCAAAAAATTTTTCGCAATTCTGCTGCTCCAAACGCTTAACCAGAATGGCCTAGGGAAAAAATACGCATACCGTTACAATCGGGCGAGCTTCCACTTTCTGTTGCAATAGGAATTTTTGGATTAGGTCAATCCGTTCGCGAGATATGGGAGTTTGAAGCCAAGAAATGGTTGAGTAGGCAAAAAATTTTTCGCAATTCTGCTGCTTCAAACGCTTAACCAGAATGGCCTAGGGAGAAAATACACATACCGTTGTAATCGGGCGAGTTTCCACTTTCTAAGGCAATAGGAATTTTTGGGTTAGTTCAATCCGTTCGCGAGATATCAGAGTTTGAAGCTAAGAAATGGTTGAGAAGAGAACAAATTTTTCGCAATTCTGCTGCTCCAAACGCTTAACCAGAATGGCCTAGGGAAAAAATACGCATACCGTTACAATCGGGCGAGCTTCCACTTTCAGTTGCAATAGGAATTTTTGGATTAGGTCAATCCGTTCGCGAGATATGGGAGTTTGAAGCCAAGAAATGGTTGAGAAGGCAAAAAATTTTTCGCAATTCTGCTGCTTCAAACGCTTAACCAGAATGGCCTAGGGAGAAAATACACATACCGTTGTAATCGGGCGAGTTTCTACTTTCAGATGCAATGGGAATTTTTGGGTTAGGTCAATCCGTTCGCGAGTTATGGGAGTTTGAAGACAAGAAATGGTTGAGAAGACAACAAATTTTTCGCAATTCTGCTGCTCCAAACGCTTAACCAGAATGGTCCAGGGAAAAAATATACATACCGTTGTAATCGGGCGAGTTTCTACTTTCAGATGCAATAGGAATTTTTGGGTTAGGTCAATCCGTTCGCGAGATATGGGAGGTTGAAGCCAAGAAATGGTTGAGAAGGCAAAAAATTTTTCGCAATTCTGCTGCTTCAAACGCTTAACCAGAATGGCCTAGGGAGAAAATACACATACCGTTGTAATCGGGCGAGTTTCTACTTTCAGATGCAATAGGAATTTTTGGGTTAGGTCAATCCGTTCGCGACATATGGGAGTTTGAAGCTAAGAAATGGTTGAGAAGAGAACAAATTTTTCGCAATTCGGCTGCTCCAAACGCTTAACCAGAATGGCCCAGGGAGAAAATACACATACCGTTGTAATCGGGCGAGTTTCCACTTTCAGATGCAACAGGAATTTTTGGGTTAGCTCAATCCGTTCGCGAGATATGGAACTTTGAAGCTAAGAAATGTTTGGGAAGGCAAAAAATTTTTCGCAATTCTGCTGCTCCAAACGCTTAACCAGAATGGCCTAGGGAAAAAATACGCATACCGTTACAATCGGGCGAGCTTCCACTTTCAGTTGCAATAGGAATTTTTGGATTAGGTCAATCCGTTCGCGAGATATGGGAGTTTGAAGCTAATAAATGGTTGAGAAGAGAACAAATTTTTCGCAATTCGGCTGCTCCAAACGCTTAACCAGAATGGCCTAGGGAGAAAATACACATACCGTTGTAATCGGGCGAGTTTCTACTTTCAGATGCAACAGGAATTTTTGGGTTAGCTCAATCCGTTCGCGAGATATGGGACTTTGAAGCTAAGAAATGTTTGGGAAGGCAAAAAATTTTTCGCAATTCTGCTGCTCCAAATGCTTAACCAGAATGGCCTAGGGAAAAAATACGCATACCGTTACAATCGGGCGAGCTTCCACTTTCTGTTGCAATAGGAATTTTTGGATTAGGTCAATCCGTTCGCGAGATATGGGAGTTTGAAGCCAAGAAATGGTTGAGTAGGCAAAAAATTTTTCGCAATTCTGCTGCTTCAAACGCTTAACCAGAATGGCCTAGGGAGAAAATACACATACCGTTGTAATCGGGCGAGTTTCCACTTTCTAAGGCAATAGGAATTTTTGGGTTAGTTCAATCCGTTCGCGAGATATCAGAGTTTGAAGCTAAGAAATGGTTGAGAAGAGAACAAATTTTTCGCAATTCTGCTGCTCCAAACGCTTAACCAGAATGGCCTAGGGAAAAAATACGCATACCGTTACAATCGGGCGAGCTTCCACTTTCAGTTGCAATAGGAATTTTTGGATTAGGTCAATCCGTTCGCGAGATATGGGAGTTTGAAGCCAAGAAATGGTTGAGAAGGCAAAAAATTTTTCGCAATTCTGCTGCTTCAAACGCTTAACCAGAATGGCCTAGGGAGAAAATACACATACCGTTGTAATCGGGCGAGTTTCTACTTTCAGATGCAATGGGAATTTTTGGGTTAGGTCAATCCGTTCGCGAGTTATGGGAGTTTGAAGACAAGAAATGGTTGGGAAGGCAAAAAATTTTTCGCAATTCTGCTGCTCCAAACGCTTAACCAGAATGGCCTAGGGAAAAAATACACATACCGTTGTAATCGGGCGAGTTTCTACTTTCAGATGCAATAGGAATTTTCGGGTTAGGTCAATCCGTTCGCGACATATGGGAGTTTGAAGCTAAGAAATGGTTGAGAAGACAACAAATTTTTCGCAATTCTGCTGCTCCAAACGCTTAACCAGAATGGTCCAGGGAAAAAATATACATACCGTTGTAATCGGGCGAGTTTCTACTTTCAGATGCAATAGGAATTTTTGGGTTAGGTCAATCCGTTCGCGAGATATGGGAGGTTGAAGCCAAGAAATGGTTGAGAAGGCAAAAAATTTTTCGCAATTCTGCTGCTTCAAACGCTTAACCAGAATGGCCTAGGGAGAAAATACACATACCGTTGTAATCGGGCGAGTTTCTACTTTCAGATGCAATAGGAATTTTTGGGTTAGGTCAATCCGTTCGCGACATATGGGAGTTTGAAGCTAAGAAATGGTTGAGAAGAGAACAAATTTTTCGCAATTCGGCTGCTCCAAACGCTTAACCAGAATGGCCCAGGGAGAAAATACACATACCGTTGTAATCGGGCGAGCTTCCACTTTCAGTTGCAATAGGAATTTTTGGATTAGGTCAATCCGTTCGCGAGATATGGGAGTTTGAAGCTAATAAATGGTTGAGAAGAGAACAAATTTTTCGCAATTCGGCTGCTCCAAACGCTTAACCAGAATGGCCTAGGGAGAAAATACACATACCGTTGTAATCGGGCGAGTTTCTACTTTCAGATGCAACAGGAATTTTTGGGTTAGCTCAATCCGTTCGCGAGATATGGGACTTTGAAGCTAAGAAATGTTTGGGAAGGCAAAAAATTTTTCGCAATTCTGCTGCTCCAAACGCTTAACCAGAATGGCCTAGGGAAAAAGTACGCATACCGTTACAATCGGGCGAGCTTCCACTTTCTGTTGCAATAGGAATTTTTGGATTAGGTCAATCCGTTCGCGAGATATGGGAGTTTGAAGCCAAGAAATGGTTGAGTAGGCAAAAAATTTTTCGCAATTCTGCTGCTTCAAACGCTTAACCAGAATGGCCTAGGGAGAAAATACACATACCGTTGTAATCGGGCGAGTTTCCACTTTCTAAGGAAATAGGAATTTTTGGGTTAGTTCAATCCGTTCGCGAGATATCAGAGTTTGAAGCTAAGAAATGGTTGAGAAGAGAACAAATTTTTCGCAATTCTGCTGCTCCAAACGCTTAACCAGAATGGCCTAGGGAAAAAATACGCATACCGTTACAATCGGGCGAGCTTCCACTTTCAGTTGCAATAGGAATTTTTGGATTAGGTCAATCCGTTCGCGAGATATGGGAGTTTGAAGCCAAGAAATGGTTGAGAAGGCAAAAAATTTTTCGCAATTCTGCTGCTTCAAACGCTTAACCAGAATGGCCTAGGGAGAAAATACACATACCGTTGTAATCGGGCGAGTTTCTACTTTCAGATGCAATGGGAATTTTTGGGTTAGGTCAATCCGTTCGCGAGTTATGGGAGTTTGAAGACAAGAAATGGTTGGGAAGGCAAAAAATTTTTCGCAATTCTGCTGCTCCAAACGCTTAACCAGAATGGCCTAGGGAAAAAATACACATACCGTTGTAATCGGGCGAGTTTCTACTTTCAGATGCAATAGGAATTTTCGGGTTAGGCCAATCCGTTCGCGACATATGGGAGTTTGAAGCTAAGAAATGGTTGAGAAGACAACAAATTTTTCGCAATTCTGCTGCTCCAAACGCTTAACCAGAATGGTCCAGGGAAAAAATATACATACCGTTGTAATCGGGCGAGTTTCTACTTTCAGATGCAATAGGAATTTTTGGGTTAGGTCAATCCGTTCGCGAGATATGGGAGGTTGAAGCCAAGAAATGGTTGAGAAGGCAAAAAATTTTTCGCAATTCTGCTGCTTCAAACGCTTAACCAGAATGGCCTAGGGAGAAAATACACATACCGTTGTAATCGGGCGAGTTTCTACTTTCAGATGCAATAGGAATTTTTGGGTTAGGTCAATCCGTTCGCGACATATGGGAGTTTGAAGCTAAGAAATGGTTGAGAAGAGAACAAATTTTTCGCAATTCGGCTGCTCCAAACGCTTAACCAGAATGGCCTAGGGAGAAAATACACATACCGTTGTAATCGGGCGAGTTTCTACTTTCAGATGCAACAGGAATTTTTGGGTTAGCTCAATCCTTTCGCGAGATATGGAACTTTGAGGCTAAGAAATGTTTGGGAAGGCAAAAAATTTTTCGCAATTCTGCTGCTCGAAACGCTTAACCAGAATGGCCTAGGGAAAAAATACGCATACCGTTACAATCGGGCGAGCTTCCACTTTCAGTTGCAACAGGAATTTTTGGATTAGGTCAATCCGTTCGCGAGATATGGGAGTTTGAAGCTAAGAAATGGTTGAGAAGGGAACAAATTTTTCGCAATTCGGCTGCTCCAAACGCTTAACCAGAATGGCCTAGGGAGAAAATACACAGACCGTTGTAATCGGGCGAGTTTCTATTTTCAGATGCAACAGGAATTTTTGGGTTAGCTCAATCCGTTCGCGAGATATGGGAGTTTGAAGCCAAGAAATGGTTGAGTAGGCAAAAAATTTTTCGCAATTCTGCTGCTTCAAACGCTTAACCAGAATGGCCTAGGGAGAAAATACACATACCGTTGTAATCGGGCGAGTTTCTACATTCAGATGCAATGGGAATTTTTGGGTTAGGTCAATCCGTTCGCGAGATATGGGAGTTTGAAGACAAGAAATGGTTGGGAAGGCAAAAAATTTTTCGCAATTCTGCTGCTCCAAACGCTTAACCAGAATGGCCTAGGGAAAAAATACACATACCGTTGTAATCGGGCGAGTTTCTACTTTCAGATGCAATAGGATTTTTTCGGTTAGGTCAATCCGTTCGCGAGATATGGGAGGTTGAAGCCAAGAAATGGTTGAGAAGGCGAAAAATTTTTCGCAATTCTGCTGCTTCAAACGCTTAACCAGAATGGCCTAGGGAGAAAATACACATACCGTAGTAATCGGGCGAGTTTCTACTTTCAGATGCAATAGGAATTTTTGGGTTAGGTCAATCCGTTCGCGACATATGGGAGTTTGAAGCTAAGAAATGGTTGAGAAGAAAACAAATTCTTCGCAATTCTGCTGCTCCAAACGCTTAACCAGAATGGCCTAGGGAAAAAATACACATACCATTGTAATCGGGCAAGTTTCTACTTTCAGATGCAATGGGAATTTTTGGGTTAGGTCAATCCGTTCGCGAGATATGGGAGTTTGAAGACAAGAAATGGTTGAGAAGGCAAAAAATTTTTCGCAATTCTGCTGCCCAAACGCTTAACCAGAATGGCCTAGGGATAAAATACACATACCGTTGTAATCGGGCGAGTTTCTACTTTCAGATGCAATGGGAATTTTTGGGTTAGGTCAATCCGTTCGCGAGATATGGGAGTTTGAAGACAAGAAATGGTTGGGAAGGCAAAAAATTTTTCGCAATTCTGCTGCTCCAAACGCTTAACCAGAATGGCCTAGGGAAAAAATACGCATACCGTTACAATCGGGCGAGCTTCCACTTTCAGTTGCAATAGGAATTTTCGGGTTAGGTCAATCCGTTCGCGAGATATGGGAGTTTGAAGCCAAGAAATGGTTGAGAAGGCAAACAATTTTTCGCAATTCTGCTGCTTCAAACGCTTAACCAGAATGGCCTAGGGAGGAAATACACATACCCTTGTAATCGGGCGAGTTTCTACTTTCAGATGCAATGGGAATTTTTGGGTTAGGTCAATCCGTTCGCGAGATATGGGAGTTTGAAGACAAGAAATGGTTGGGAAGGCAAAAAATTTTTCGCAATTCTGCTGCTCCAAACGCTTAACCAGAATGGCCTAGGGAAAAAATACACATACCGTTGTAATCGGGCGAGTTTCTACTTTCAGATGCAATAGGAATTTTTGGGTTAGGTCAATCCGTTCGTGACATATGGGAGTTTGAAGCTAAGAAATGGTTGAGAAGACAACAAATTTTTCGCAATTCTGCTGCTCCAAACGCTTAACCAGAATGGTCCAGGGAAAAAATACACATACCGCTGTAATCGGGCGAGTTTCTACTTTCAGATGCAATAGGAATTTTTGGGTTAGGTCAATCCGTTCGCGAGATATGGGAGGTTGAAGCCAAGAAATGGTTGAGAAGGCAAAAAATTTTTCGCAATTCTGCTGCTTCAAACGCTTAACCAGAATGGCCTAGGGATAAAATACACATACCGTTGTAATCGGGCGAGATTCTACTTTCAGCTGCAATAGGAATTTTTAGGTTAGGTCAATCCGTTCGCGATATATGGGAGTTTGAAGCTAAGAAATGGTTGAGAAGACAACAAATTTTTCGCAATTCTGCTGCTCCAAACGCTTAACCAGAATGGTCCAGGGAAAAAATACACATACCGTTGTAATCGGGCAAGTTTCTACTTTCAGATGTAATGGGAATTTTTGAGTTAGGTCAATCCGTTCGCGAGATATGGGAGTTTGAAGACAAGAAATGGTTGAGAAGGCAAAAAATTTTTCGCAATTCTGCTGCTCCAAACGCTTAACCAGAATGGCCTAGGGATAAAATACACATACCGTCGTAATCGGGCGAGTTTCTACTTTCAGATGCAACAGGAATTTTTGGGTTAGCTCAATCCGTTCCCGAGATATGGGACTTTGAAGCTAAGAAATGTTTGGGAAGGCAAAAAATTTTTCGCAATTCTGCTGCTCCAAACGCTTAACCAGAATGGCCTAGGGAAAAAATACGCATACCGTTACAATCGGGCGAGTTTCTACTTTCAGATGCAATAGGAATTTTTGGATTAGGTCAATCCGTTCGCGAGATATGGGAGTTTGAAGCCAAGAAATGGTTGAGAAGGCAAAAAATTTTTCGCAATTCTGCAGCTTCAAACGCTTAACCAGAATGGCCTAGGGAGGAAATACACATACCGTTATAATCGGGCGAGTTTCTACTTTCAGATGCAATGGGAATTTTTGGGTTAGGTCAATCCGTTCGCGAGATATGGGAGTTTGAAGACAAGAAATGGTTGGGAAGGCAAAAAATTTTTCGCAATTCTGCTGCTCCAAACGCTTAACCAGAATGGCCTAGGGAAAAAATACACATACCGTTGTAATCGGGCGAGTTTCTACTTTCAGATGCAATAGGAATTTTTGGGTTAGGTCAATCCGTTCGCGACATATGGGAGTTTGAAGCTAAGAAATGGTTGAGAAGACAACAAATTTTTCGCAATTCTGCTGCTCCAAACGCTTAACCAGAATGGTCCAGGGAAAAAATACACATACCGTTGTAATCGGGCAAGTTTCTACTTTCAGATGTAATGGGAATTTTTGAGTTAGGTCAATCCGTTCGCGAGATATGGGAGTTTGAAGACAAGAAATGGTTGAGAAGGCAAAAAATTTTTCGCAATTCTGCTGCTCCAAACGCTTAACCAGAATGGCCTAGGGATAAAATACACATACCGTCGTAATCGGGCGAGTTTCTACTTTCAGATGCAACAGGAATTTTTGGGTTAGCTCAATCCGTTCCCGAGATATGGGACTTTGAAGCTAAGAAATGTTTGGGAAGGCAAAAAATTTTTCGCAATTCTGCTGCTCCAAACGCTTAACCAGAATGGCCTAGGGAAAAAATACGCATACCGTTACAATCGGGCGAGTTTCTACTTTCAGATGCAATAGGAATTTTTGGATTAGGTCAATCCGTTCGCGAGATATGGGAGTTTGAAGCCAAGAAATGGTTGAGAAGGCAAAAAATTTTTCGCAATTCTGCAGCTTCAAACGCTTAACCAGAATGGCCTAGGGAGGAAATACACATACCGTTATAATCGGGCGAGTTTCTACTTTCAGATGCAATGGGAATTTTTGGGTTAGGTCAATCCGTTCGCGAGATATGGGAGTTTGAAGACAAGAAATGGTTGGGAAGGCAAAAAATTTTTCGCAATTCTGCTGCTCCAAACGCTTAACCAGAATGGCCTAGGGAAAAAATACACATACCGTTGTAATCGGGCGAGTTTCTACTTTCAGATGCAATAGGAATTTTTGGGTTAGGTCAATCCGTTCGCGACATATGGGAGTTTGAAGCTAAGAAATGGTTGAGAAGACAACAAATTTTTCGCAATTCTGCTGCTCCAAACGCTTAACCAGAATGGTCCAGGGAAAAAATACACATACCGTTGAAATCGGGCGAGTTTCTACTTTCAGATGCAATAGGAATTTTTGGGTTAGGTCAATCCGTTCGCGAGATATGGGAGGTTGAAGCCAAGAAATGGTTGAGAAGGCAAAAAATTTTTCGCAATTCTGCTGCTTCAAACGCTTAACCAGAATGGCCTAGGGATAAAATACACATACCGTTGTAATCGGGCGAGATTCTACTTTCAGCTGCAATAGGAATTTTTGGGTTAGGTCAATCCGTTCGCGATATATGGGAGTTTGAAGCTAAGAAATGGTTGAGAAGACAACAAATTTTTCGCAATTCTGCTGCTCCAAACGCTTAACCAGAATGGTCCAGGGAAAAAATACACATACCGTTGTAATCGGGCGAGTTTCTACTTTCAGATGCAATGGGAATTTTTGAGTTAGGTCAATCCGTTCGCGAGATATGGGAGTTTGAAGACAAGAAATGGTTGAGAAGGCAAAAAATTTTTCGCAATTCTGGTGCTTCAAACGCTTAACCAGAATGGCCTAGGGAGAAAATACACATACCGTTGTAATCGGGCGAGTTTCTAATTTCAGATGCAATAGGAATTTTTGGGTTAGGTCAATCCGTTCGCGACATATGGGAGTTTGAAGCTAAGAAATGGTTGAGCAGAGAACAAATTTTTCGCAATTCTGCTGCTCCAAACGCTTAACCAGAATGGCCTAGGGAGGAAATACACATACCGTTGTAATCGGGCGAGTTTCTACTTTCAGATGCAATGGGAATTTTTGGGTTAGGTCAATCCGTTCGCGAGATATGGGAGTTTGAAGACAAGAAATGGTTGGGAAGGCAAAAAATTTTTCGCAATTCTGCTGCTCCAAACGCTTAACCAGAATGGCCTAGGGAAAAAATACACATACAGTTGTAATCGGGCGAGTTTCTACTTTCAGATGCAATAGGAATTTTTGGGTTAGGTCAATCCGTTCGCGACATATGGGCGTTTGAAGCTAAGAAATGGTTGAGAAGACAACAAATTTTTTGCAATTCTGCTGCTCCAAACGCTTAACCAGAATGGTCCAGGGAAAAAATACACATACCGTTGTAATCGGGCGAGTTTCTACTTTCAGATGCAATAGGAATTTTTGGGTTAGGTCAATCCGTTCGCGAGATATGGGAGGTTGAAGCCAAGAAATGGTTGAGAAGGCAAAAAATTTTTCGCAATTCTGCTGCTTCAAACGCTTAACCAGAATGGCCTAGGGATAAAATACACATACCGTTGTAATCGGGCGAGATTCTACTTTCAGCTGCAATAGGAATTTTTGGGTTAGGTCAATCCGTTCGCGATATATGGGAGTTTGAAGCTAAGAAATGGTTGAGAAGACAACAAATTTTTCGCAATTCTGCTGCTCCAAACTCTTAACCAGAATGGTCCAAGGAAAAAATACACATACCGTTGTAATCTGGCGAGTTTCCACTTTCTAATGCAATAGGAATTTTTGGGTTAGTTCAATCCGTTCACGAGATATCAGAGTTTGAAGCTAAGAAATGGTTGAGAAGAGAACAAATTTTTCGCAATTCTGCTGCTCCAAACGCTTAACCAGAATGGCCTAGGGAAAAAATACACATACCGTTGTAATCAGGCGAGTTTCTACTTTCAGATGCAATAGGAATTTTTGGGTTAGGTCAATCCGTTCGCGACATATGGGAGTTTGAAACTAAGAAATGGTTGAGAAGACAACAAATTTTTCGCAATTCTGCTGCTTCAAACGCTTAACCAGAATGGTCCAGGGAAAAAATACACATACCGTTGTAATCGGGCGAGTTTCTACTTTCAGATGCAATAGGAATTTTTGGGTTATGTCAATCCGTTCGCGAGATATGGGAGGTTGAAGCCAAGAAATGGTTGAGAAGGCAAAAAATTTTTTGCAATTCTGCTGCTTCAAACGCTTAACCAGAATGGCTTAGGGAGAAAATACACATACCGTTGTAATCGGGCGAGTTTCTACTTTCAGATGCAATAGGAATTTTTGGGTTAGGTCAATCCGTTCGCGACATATGGGAGTTTGAAGCTAAGAAATGGTTGAGAAGACAACAAATTTTTCGCAATTCTGCTGCTCCAAACGCTTAACCAGAATGGTCCAGGGAAAAAATACACATACCGTAGTAATCGGGCGAGTTTCTACTTTCAGATGCAATGGGAATTTTTGGGTTAGGTCAATCCGTTCGCGAGATATGGGAAATTGAAGACAAGAAATGGTTGGGAAGGCAAAAAATTTTTCGCAATTCTGCTGCTCCAAACGCTTAACCAGAATGGCCTAGGGAAAAAATACACATACCGTTGTAGTCGGGCGAGTTTCTACTTTCAGATGCAATAGGAATTTTTGGGTTAGGTCAATCCGTTCGCGACATATGGGAGTTTGAAGCTAAGAAATGGTTGAGAAGACAACAAATTTTTCGCAATTCTGCTGCTCCAAACGCTTAACCAGAATGGTCCAGGGAAAAAATATACATACCGTTGTAATCGGGCGAGTTTCTACTTTCAGATGCAATAGGAATTGTGGGTTAGGTCAATCCGTTCGCGAGATATGGGAGGTTGAAGCCAAGAAATGGTTGAGAAGGCAAAAAATTTTTCGCAATTCTGCTGCTTCAAACGCTTAACCAGAATGGTCCAAGGAAAAAATACACATACCGTTGTAATCGGGCGAGTTTCCACTTTCTAATGCAATAGGAATTTTTGGGTTAGTTCAATCCGTTCGCGAGATATCAGAGTTTGAAGCTAAGAAATGGTTGAGAAGAGAACAAATTTTTCGCAATTCTGCTGCTCCAAACGCTTAACCAGAATGGCCTAGGGAGAAAATACACATACCGTTGTAATCGGGCGAGTTTCTACTTTCAGATGCAATAGGAATTTTTGGGTTAGGTCAATCCGTTCGCGACATATGGGAGTTTGAAGCTAAGAAATGGTTGAGCAGAGAACAAATTTTTCGCAATTCTGCTGCTCCAAACGCTTAACCAGAATGGTCCAGGGAAAAAATACACATACCGTTGTAGTCGGGCGAGTTTCTACTTTCAGATGCAATAGGAATTTTTTGGTTAGGTCAATCCGTTCGCGACATATGGGAGTTTGAAGCTAAGAAATGGTTGAGAAGACAACAAATTTTTCGCAATTCTGCTGCTCCAAACGCTTAACCAGAATGGTCCAGGAAAAAAATACACATACCGTTGTAATCGGGCGAGTTTCTACTTTCAGATGCAATAGGAATTTTTGGGTTAGGTCAATCCGTTCGCGAGATATGGGAGGTTGAAGCCAAGAAATGGTTGAGAAGGCAAAAAATTTTTCGCAATTCTGCTGCTTCAAACGCTTAACCAGAATGGCCTAGGGAGAAAATACACATACCGTTGTAATCGGGCGAGTTTCTAGTTTCAGATGCAATGGGAATTTTTGGGTTAGGTCAATCCGTTCGCGAGATATGGGACTTTGAAACTAAGAAATGTTTGGGAAGGCAAAAAATTTTTCGCAATTCTGCTGCTCCAAACGCTTAATCAGAATGGCCTAGAGAAAAAATACACATACCGTTGTAGTCGGGCGAGTTTCCACTTTCTAATGCAATAGGAATTTTTGGGTTAGTTCAATCCGTTCGCGAGATATCAGAGTTTGAAGCTAAGAAATGGTTGAGAAGAGAACAAATTTTTCGCAATTCTGCTGCTCCAAACGCTTAACCAGAATGGCCTAGGGAAAAAATACACATACCGTTGTAGTCGGGCGAGTTTCTACTTTCAGATGCAATAGGAATTTTTGGGTTAGGTCAATCCGTTCGCGACATATGGGAGTTTGAAGCTAAGAAATGGTTGAGAAGACAACAAATTTTTCGCAATTCTGCTGCTCCAAACGCTTAACCAGAATGGTCCAGGGAAAAAATACACATACCGTTGTAGTCGGGCGAGTTTCTACTTTCAGATGCAATAGGAATTTTTGGGTTAGGTCAATCCGTTCGCGACATATGGGAGTTTGAAGCTAAGAAATGGTTGAGAAGACAACAAATTTTTCGCAATTCTGCTGCTCCAAACGCTTAACCAGAATGGTCCAGGGAAAAAATACACATACCGTTGTAATCGGGCGAGTTTCTACTTTCAGATGCAATAGGAATTTTTGGGTTAGGTCAATCCGTTCGCGAGATATGGGAGGTTGAAGCCAAGAAATGGTTGAGAAGGCAAAAAATTTTTCGCAATTCTGCTGCTACAAACGCTTAACCAGAATGGCCTAGGGAGAAAATACACATACCGTTGTAATCGGGCGAGTTTCTAGTATCAGATGCAATGGGAATTTTTGGGTTAGGTCAATCCGTTCGCGAGATATGGGAAATTGAAGACAAGAAATGGTTGGGAAGGCAAAAAATTTTTCGCAATTCTGCTGCTCCAAACGCTTAACAAGAATGGCCTAGGGAAAAAATACACATACCGTTGTAGTCGGGCGAGTTTCTACTTTCAGATGCAATAGGAATTTTTGGGTTAGGTCAATCCGTTCGCGACATATGGGAGTTTGAAGCTAAGAAATGGTTGAGAAGACAACAAATTTTTCGCAATTCTGCTGCTCCAAACGCTTAACCAGAATGGTCCAGGGAAAAAATACACATACCGTTGTAATCGGGCGAGTTTCTACTTTCAGATGCAACAGGAATTTTTGGGTTAGCTCAATCCGTTCGCGAGATATGGGACTTTGAAGCTAAGAAATGTTTGGGAAGGCAAAAAATTTTTCGCAATTCTGCTGCTCCAAACGCTTAACCAGAATGGCCTAGAGAAAAAATACACATACCGTTGTAATCGGGCGAGATTCTACTTTCAGATGCAATAGGAATTTTTGGGTTAGGTCAATCCGTTCGCGATATATGGAAGTTTGAAGCTAAGAAATGTTTGAGGAGACAACAAATTTTTCGCAATTCTGCTGCTCCAAACGCTTAACCAGAATGGCCCAGGGAAAAAATACACATACCGTTGTAATCGGGCGAGTTTCCACTTTCTAATGCAATAGGAATTTTTGGGTTAGTTCAATCCGTTCGCGAGATATCAGAGTTTGAAGCTAAGAAATGGTTGAGAAGAGAACAAATTTTTCGCAATTCTGCTGCTCCAAACGCTTAACCAGAATGGCCTAGGGAAAAAATACGCATACCGTTACAATCGGGCGAGCTTCCACTTTCAGTTGCAATAGGAATTTTCGGATTAGGTCAATCCGTTCGCGAGATATGGGAGTTTGAAGCCAAGAAATGGTTGAGAAGGCAAAAAATTTTTCGCAATTCTGCTGCTTCAAACGCTTAACCAGAATGGCCTAGGGAGAAAATACACATACCGTTGTAATCGGGCGAGTTTCTAGTATCAGATGCAATGGGAATTTTTGGGTTAGGTCAATCCGTTCGCGAGATATGGGAAATTGAAGACAAGAAATGGTTGGGAAGGCAAAAAATTTTTCGCAATTCTGCTGCTCCAAACGCTTAACAAGAATGGCCTAGGGAAAAAATACACATACCGTTGTAGTCGGGCGAGTTTCTACTTTCAGATGCAATAGGAATTTTTGGGTTAGGTCAATCCGTTCGCGACATATGGGAGTTTGAAGCTAAGAAATGGTTGAGAAGACAACAAATTTTTCGCAATTCTGCTGCTCCAAACGCTTAACCAGAATGGTCCAGGGAAAAAATACACATACCGTTGTAATCGGGCGAGTTTCTACTTTCAGATGCAACAGGAATTTTTGGGTTAGCTCAATCCGTTCGCGAGATATGGGACTTTGAAGCTAAGAAATGTTTGGGAAGGCAAAAAATTTTTCGCAATTCTGCTGCTCCAAACGCTTAACCAGAATGGCCTAGAGAAAAAATACACATACCGTTGTAATCGGGCGAGATTCTACTTTCAGATGCAATAGGAATTTTTGGGTTAGGTCAATCCGTTCGCGATATATGGAAGTTTGAAGCTAAGAAATGTTTGAGGAGACAACAAATTTTTCGCAATTCTGCTGCTCCAAACGCTTAACCAGAATGGCCCAGGGAAAAAATACACATACCGTTGTAATCGGGCGAGTTTCCACTTTCTAATGCAATAGGAATTTTTGGGTTAGTTCAATCCGTTCGCGAGATATCAGAGTTTGAAGCTAAGAAATGGTTGAGAAGAGAACAAATTTTTCGCAATTCTGCTGCTCCAAACGCTTAACCAGAATGGCCTAGGGAAAAAATACGCATACCGTTACAATCGGGCGAGCTTCCACTTTCAGTTGCAATAGGAATTTTCGGATTAGGTCAATCCGTTCGCGAGATATGGGAGTTTGAAGCCAAGAAATGGTTGAGAAGGCAAAAAATTTTTCGCAATTCTGCTGCTTCAGACGCTTAACCAGAATGGCCTAGGGAGAAAATACACATACCGTTGTAATAGGGCGAGTTTCTACTTTCAGATGCAATGGGAATTTTTGAGTTAGGTCAATCCGTTCGCGAGATATGGGAGTTTGAAGACAAGAAATGGTTGGGAAGGCAAAAAATTTTTCGCAATTCTGCTGCTCCAAACGCTTAACCAGAATGGCCTAGGGAAAAAATACACATACCGTTGTAATCGGGCGAGTTTCCACTTTCAGATGCAATAGGAATTTTTGGGTTAGGTCAATCCGTTCGCGACATATGGGAGTTTGAAGCTAAGAAATGGTTGAGAAGACAACAAATTTTTCGCAATTCTGCTGCTCCAAACGCTTAACCAGAATGGTCCAGGGAAAAAATACACATACCGTTACAATCGGGCGAGCTTCCACTTTCAGTTGCAATAGGAATTTTTGGATTAGGTCAATCCGTTCGCGAGATATGGGAGTTTGAAGCCAAGAAATGGTTGAGAAGGCAAAAAATTTTTCGCAATTCTGCTGCTCCAAACGCTTAACCAGAATGGTCCAAGGAAAAAATACACATACCGTTGTAATCGGGCGAGCTTCTACTTTCAGATGCAACAGGAATTTTTGGGTTAGCTCAATCCGTTCGCGAGATATGGGACTTTGAAGCTAAGAAATGTTTTGGAAGGCAAAAAATTTTTCGCAATTCTGCTGCTCCAAACGCTTAACCAGAATGGCCTAGGGAGAAAATACACATACCGTTGTAATCGGGCGAGTTTCTACTTTCAGATGCAATAGGAATTTTTGGGTTAGGTCAATCCGTTCGCGAGATATGGGAGGTTGAAGCCAAGAAATGGTTGAGAAGGCAGAAAATTTTTCGCAATTCTGTTGCTTCAAACGCTTAACCAGAATGGCCTAGGGATAAAATACACATACCGTTGTAATCGGGCGAGTTTCTACTTTCAGATGCAACAGGAATTTTTGGGTTAGCTCAATCCGTTCGCGAGATATGGGACTTTGAAGCTAAGAAATGTTTGGAAAGGCAAAAAATTTTTCGCAATTCTGCTGCTCCAAACGCTTAACCAGAATGGCCTAGAGAAAAAATACACCTACCGTTGTAATCGGGCGAGATTCTACTTTCAGCTGCAATAGGAATTTTTGGGTTAGGTCAATCCGTTCGCGATATATGGGAGTTTGAAGCTAAGAAATGGTTGAGAAGACAACAAATTTTTCGCAATTCTGCTGCTCCAAACGCTTAACCAGAATGGTCCAAGGAAAAAATACACATACCGTTGTAATCGGGCGAGTTTCTACTTTCAGATGCAACAGGAATTTTTGGGTTAGCTCAATCCGTTCGCGAGATATGGGACTTTGAAGCTAAGAAATGTTTTGGAAGGCAAAAAATTTTTCGCAATTCTGCTGCTCCAAACGCTTAACCAGAATGGCCTAGGGAGAAAATACACATACCGTTGTAATCGGGCGAGTTTCCACTTTCTAATGCAATAGGAATTTTTGGGTTAGTTCAATCCGTTCGCGAGATATCAGAGTTTGAAGCTAAGAAATGGTTGAGAAGAGAACAAATTTTTCGCAATTCTGCTGCTCCAAACGCTTAACCAGAATGGTCCAGGGAAAAAATACACATACCGTAGTAATCGGGCGAGTTTCTACTTTCAGATGCAATGGGAATTTTTGGGTTAGGTCAATCCGTTCGCGAGATATGGGAAATTGAAGACAAGAAATGGTTGGGAAGGCAAAAAATTTTTCGCAATTCTGCTGCTCCAAACGCTTAACCAGAATGGCCTAGGGAAAAAATACACATACCGTTGTAGTCGGGCGAGTTTCTACTTTCAGATGCAATAGGAATTTTTGGGTTAGGTCAATCCGTTCGCGACATATGGGAGTTTGAAGCTAAGAAATGGTTGAGAAGACAACAAATTTTTCGCAATTCTGCTGCTCCAAACGCTTAACCAGAATGGTCCAGGGAAAAAATATACATACCGTTGTAATCGGGCGAGTTTCTACTTTCAGATGCAATAGGAATTGTGGGTTAGGTCAATCCGTTCGCGAGATATGGGAGGTTGAAGCCAAGAAATGGTTGAGAAGGCAAAAAATTTTTCGCAATTCTGCTGCTTCAAACGCTTAACCAGAATGGTCCAAGGAAAAAATACACATACCGTTGTAATCGGGCGAGTTTCCACTTTCTAATGCAATAGGAATTTTTGGGTTAGTTCAATCCGTTCGCGAGATATCAGAGTTTGAAGCTAAGAAATGGTTGAGAAGAGAACAAATTTTTCGCAATTCTGCTGCTCCAAACGCTTAACCAGAATGGCCTAGGGAGAAAATACACATACCGTTGTAATCGGGCGAGTTTCTACTTTCAGATGCAATAGGAATTTTTGGGTTAGGTCAATCCGTTCGCGACATATGGGAGTTTGAAGCTAAGAAATGGTTGAGCAGAGAACAAATTTTTCGCAATTCTGCTGCTCCAAACGCTTAACCAGAATGGTCCAGGGAAAAAATACACATACCGTTGTAGTCGGGCGAGTTTCTACTTTCAGATGCAATAGGAATTTTTTGGTTAGGTCAATCCGTTCGCGACATATGGGAGTTTGAAGCGAAGAAATGGTTGAGAAGACAACAAATTTTTCGCAATTCTGCTGCTCCAAACGCTTAACCAGAATGGTCCAGGAAAAAAATACACATACCGTTGTAATCGGGCGAGTTTCTACTTTCAGATGCAATAGGAATTTTTGGGTTAGGTCAATCCGTTCGCGAGATATGGGAGGTTGAAGCCAAGAAATGGTTGAGAAGGCAAAAAATTTTTCGCAATTCTGCTGCTTCAAACGCTTAACCAGAATGGCCTAGGGAGAAAATACACATACCGTTGTAATCGGGCGAGTTTCTAGTTTCAGATGCAATGGGAATTTTTGGGTTAGGTCAATCCGTTCGCGAGATATGGGACTTTGAAACTAAGAAATGTTTGGGAAGGCAAAAAATTTTTCGCAATTCTGCTGCTCCAAACGCTTAATCAGAATGGCCTAGAGAAAAAATACACATACCGTTGTAGTCGGGCGAGTTTCCACTTTCTAATGCAATAGGAATTTTTGGGTTAGTTCAATCCGTTCGCGAGATATCAGAGTTTGAAGCTAAGAAATGGTTGAGAAGAGAACAAATTTTTCGCAATTCTGCTGCTCCAAACGCTTAACCAGAATGGCCTAGGGAAAAAATACACATACCGTTGTAGTCGGGCGAGTTTCTACTTTCAGATGCAATAGGAATTTTTGGGTTAGGTCAATCCGTTCGCGACATATGGGAGTTTGAAGCTAAGAAATGGTTGAGAAGACAACAAATTTTTCGCAATTCTGCTGCTCCAAACGCTTAACCAGAATGGTCCAGGGAAAAAATACACATACCGTTGTAGTCGGGCGAGTTTCTACTTTCAGATGCAATAGGAATTTTTGGGTTAGGTCAATCCGTTCGCGACATATGGGAGTTTGAAGCTAAGAAATGGTTGAGAAGACAACAAATTTTTCGCAATTCTGCTGCTCCAAACGCTTAACCAGAATGGTCCAGGGAAAAAATACACATACCGTTGTAATCGGGCGAGTTTCTACTTTCAGATGCAATAGGAATTTTTGGGTTAGGTCAATCCGTTCGCGAGATATGGGAGGTTGAAGCCAAGAAATGGTTGAGAAGGCAAAAAATTTTTCGCAATTCTGCTGCTACAAACGCTTAACCAGAATGGCCTAGGGAGAAAATACACATACCGTTGTAATCGGGCGAGTTTCTAGTATCAGATGCAATGGGAATTTTTGGGTTAGGTCAATCCGTTCGCGAGATATGGGAAATTGAAGACAAGAAATGGTTGGGAAGGCAAAAAATTTTTCGCAATTCTGCTGCTCCAAACGCTTAACAAGAATGGCCTAGGGAAAAAATACACATACCGTTGTAGTCGGGCGAGTTTCTACTTTCAGATGCAATAGGAATTTTTGGGTTAGGTCAATCCGTTCGCGACATATGGGAGTTTGAAGCTAAGAAATGGTTGAGAAGACAACAAATTTTTCGCAATTCTGCTGCTCCAAACGCTTAACCAGAATGGTCCAGGGAAAAAATACACATACCGTTGTAATCGGGCGAGTTTCTACTTTCAGATGCAACAGGAATTTTTGGGTTAGCTCAATCCGTTCGCGAGATATGGGACTTTGAAGCTAAGAAATGTTTGGGAAGGCAAAAATTTTTTCGCAATTCTGCTGCTCCAAACGCTTAACCAGAATGGCCTAGAGAAAAAATACACATACCGTTGTAATCGGGCGAGATTCTACTTTCAGATGCAATAGGAATTTTTGGGTTAGGTCAATCCGTTCGCGATATATGGAAGTTTGAAGCTAAGAAATGTTTGAGGAGACAACAAATTTTTCGCAATTCTGCTGCTCCAAACGCTTAACCAGAATGGCCCAGGGAAAAAATACACATACCGTTGTAATCGGGCGAGTTTCCACTTTCTAATGCAATAGGAATTTTTGGGTTAGTTCAATCCGTTCGCGAGATATCAGAGTTTGAAGCTAAGAAATGGTTGAGAAGAGAACAAATTTTTCGCAATTCTGCTGCTCCAAACGCTTAACCAGAATGGCCTAGGGAAAAAATACGCATACCGTTACAATCGGGCGAGCTTCCACTTTCAGTTGCAATAGGAATTTTCGGATTAGGTCAATCCGTTCGCGAGATATGGGAGTTTGAAGCCAAGAAATGGTTGAGAAGGCAAAAAATTTTTCGCAATTCTGCTGCTTCAAACGCTTAACCAGAATGGCCTAGGGAGAAAATACACATACCGTTGTAATCGGGCGAGTTTCTAGTATCAGATGCAATGGGAATTTTTGGGTTAGGTCAATCCGTTCGCGAGATATGGGAAATTGAAGACAAGAAATGGTTGGGAAGGCAAAAAATTTTTCGCAATTCTGCTGCTCCAAACGCTTAACAAGAATGGCCTAGGGAAAAAATACACATACCGTTGTAGTCGGGCGAGTTTCTACTTTCAGATGCAATAGGAATTTTTGGGTTAGGTCAATCCGTTCGCGACATATGGGAGTTTGAAGCTAAGAAATGGTTGAGAAGACAACAAATTTTTCGCAATTCTGCTGCTCCAAACGCTTAACCAGAATGGTCCAGGGAAAAAATACACATACCGTTGTAATCGGGCGAGTTTCTACTTTCAGATGCAACAGGAATTTTTGGGTTAGCTCAATCCGTTCGCGAGATATGGGACTTTGAAGCTAAGAAATGTTTGGGAAGGCAAAAAATTTTTCGCAATTCTGCTGCTCCAAACGCTTAACCAGAATGGCCTAGAGAAAAAATACACATACCGTTGTAATCGGGCGAGATTCTACTTTCAGATGCAATAGGAATTTTTGGGTTAGGTCAATCCGTTCGCGATATATGGAAGTTTGAAGCTAAGAAATGTTTGAGGAGACAACAAATTTTTCGCAATTCTGCTGCTCCAAACGCTTAACCAGAATGGCCCAGGGAAAAAATACACATACCGTTGTAATCGGGCGAGTTTCCACTTTCTAATGCAATAGGAATTTTTGGGTTAGTTCAATCCGTTCGCGAGATATCAGAGTTTGAAGCTAAGAAATGGTTGAGAAGAGAACAAATTTTTCGCAATTCTGCTGCTCCAAACGCTTAACCAGAATGGCCTAGGGAAAAAATACGCATACCGTTACAATCGGGCGAGCTTCCACTTTCAGTTGCAATAGGAATTTTCGGATTAGGTCAATCCGTTCGCGAGATATGGGAGTTTGAAGCCAAGAAATGGTTGAGAAGGCAAAAAATTTTTCGCAATTCTGCTGCTTCAAACGCTTAACCAGAATGGCCTAGGGAGAAAATACACATACCGTTGTAATAGGGCGAGTTTCTACTTTCAGATGCAATGGGAATTTTTGGGTTAGGTCAATCCGTTCGCGAGATATGGGAGTTTGAAGACAAGAAATGGTTGGGAAGGCAAAAAATTTTTCGCAATTCTGCTGCTCCAAACGCTTAACCAGAATGGCCTAGGGAAAAAATACACATACCGTTGTAATCGGGCGAGTTTCTACTTTCAGATGCAATAGGAATTTTTGGGTTAGGTCAATCCGTTCGCGACATATGGGAGTTTGAAGCTAAGAAATGGTTGAGAAGACAACAAATTTTTCGCAATTCTGCTGCTCCAAACGCTTAACCAGAATGGTCCAGGGAAAAAATACACATACCGTTACAATCGGGCGAGCTTCCACTTTCAGTTGCAATAGGAATTTTTGGATTAGGTCAATCCGTTCGCGAGATATGGGAGTTTGAAGCCAAGAAATGGTTGAGAAGGCAAAAAATTTTTCGCAATTCTGCTGCTTCAAACGCTTAACCAGAATGGCCTAGGGAGAAAATACACATACCGTTGTAATCGGGCGAGTTTCTACTTTCAGATGCAACGGGAATTTTTGGGTTAGCTCAATCCGTTCGCGAGATATGGGACTTTGAAGCTAAGAAATGTTTGGGAAGGCAAAAAATTTTTCGCAATTCTGCTGCTCCAAACGCTTAACCAGAATGGCCTAGAGAAAAAATACACCTACCGTTGTAATCGGGCGAGATTCTACTTTCAGCTGCAATAGGAATTTTTGGGTTAGGTCAATCCGTTCGCGATATATGGGAGTTTGAAGCTAAGAAATGGTTGAGAAGAGAACAAATTTTTCGCAATTCTGCTGCTCCAAACGCTTAACCAGAATGGCCTAGGGAAAAAATACACATACCGTTGTAATCGGGCGAGTTTCTACTTTCAGATTCAATAGGAATTTTTGGGTTAGGTCAATCCGTTCGCGACATATGGGAGTTTGCATCTAAGAAATGGTTGAGAAGACAACAAATTTTTCGCAATTCTGCTGCTTCAAACGCTTAACCAGAATGGTCCAGGGAAAAAATACACATACCGTTGTAATCGGGCGAGTTTCTACTTTCAGATGCAATAGGAATTTTTGGGTTAGGTCAATCCGTTCGCGAGATATGGGAGGTTGAAGCCAAGAAATGGTTGAGAAGGCAAAAAATTTTTCGCAATTCTGCTGCTTCAAACGTTTAACCAGAATGGCCTAGGGAGAAAATACACATACAGTTGTAATCGGGCGAGTTTCTACTTTCACATGCAATAGGAATTTTTGGGTTAAGTCAAACCGTTCGCGACATATGGGACTTTGAAGCTAAGAAATGGTTGAGAAGAGAACAAATTTTTCTCAATTCTGCTGCTCCAAACGCTTAACCAGAATGGCCTAGGGAAAAAATACACATACCGTTGTAATCGGGCGAGTTTCTACTTTCAGATGCAATGGGAATTTTTGGGTTAGGTCAATCCGTTCGCGAGATATGGGAGTTTGAAGACAAGAAATGGTTGGGAAGGCAAAAAATTTTTCGCAATTCTGCTGCTCCAAACGCTTACCCAGAATGGCCTAGGGAAAAAATACACATACCGTTGTAATCGGGCGAGTTTCTACTTTCAGATGCAATAGGAATTTTTGGGTTAGGTCAATCCGTTCGCGAGATATGGGAGTTTGAAGACAAGAAATGGTTGAGAAGGCAAAAAATTTTTCGCAATTCTGCTGCTCCAAACGCTTAACCAGAATGGCCTAGGGATAAAATACACATACCGTTGTAATCGGGCAAGTTTCTACTTTCAGATGCAACAGGAATTTTTGGGTTAGCTCAATCCGTTCGCGAGATATGGGACATTGAAGCTAAGAAATGTTTGGGAAGGCAAAAAATTTTTTGCAATTCTGCTGCTCCAAACGCTTAACCAGAATGGCCTAGGGAAAAAATACGCATACCGTTACAATCGGGCGAGCTTCCACTTTCAGTTGCAATTGGAATTTTTGGATTAGGTCAATCCGTTCGCGAGATATGGGAGTTTGAAGCCAAGAAATGGTTGAGAAGGCAAAAAATTTTTCGCAATTCTGCTGCTTCAAACGCTTAACCAGAATGGCCTAGGGAGAAAATACACCTACCGTTGTAATCGGGCGAGATTCTACTTTCAGCTGCAATAGGAATTTTTGGGTTAGGTCAATCCGTTTGCGATATATGGGAGTTTGAATCTAAGAAATGGTTGAGAAGACAACAAATTTTTCGCAATTCTGCTGCTCCAAACGCTTAACCAGAATGGTCCAAGGAAAAAATACACATACCGTTGTAATCGGGCGAGTTTCCACTTTCTAATGCAATAGGAATTTTTGGGTTAGTTCAAACCGTTCGCGAGATATCAGAGTTTGAAGCTAAGAAATGGTTGAGAAGAGAACAAATTTTTCGCAATTCTGCTGCTCCAAACGCTTAACCAGAATGGCCTAGGGAAAAAATACACATACCGTTGTAATCGGGCGAGTTTCTAGTTTCAGATGCAATGGGAATTTTTGGGTTAGGTCAATCCGTTCGCGAGATATGGGAAATTGAAGACAAGAAATGGTTGGGAAGGCAAAAAATTTTTCGCAATTCTGCTGCTTCAAACGCTTAACCAGAATGGTCCAGGGAAAAAATACACATACCGTTGTAATCGGGCGAGTTTCTACTTTCAGATGCAATAGGAATTTTTGGGTTAGGTCAATCCGTTCGCGAGATATGGGAGGTTGAAGCCAAGAAATGGTTGAGAAGGCAAAAAATTTTTCGCAATTCTGCTGCTTCAAACGCTTAACCAGAATGGCCTAGGGAGAAAATACACATACCGTTGTAATCGGGCGAGTTTCTACTTTCACATGCAATAGGAATTTTTGGGTTAGGTCAAACCGTTCGCGACATATGGGAGTTTGAAGCTAAGAAATGGTTGAGAAGAGAACAAATTTTTCTCAATTCTGCTGCTCCAAACGCTTAACCAGAATGGCCTAGGGAAAAAATACACATACCGTTGTAATCGGGCGAGTATCTACTTTCAGATGCAATGGGAATTTTTGGGTTAGGTCAATCCGTTCGCGAGATATGGGAGTTTGAAGACAAGAAATGGTTGGGAAGGCAAAAAATTTTTCGCAATTCTGCTGCTCCAAACGCTTACCCAGAATGGCCTAGGGAAAAAATACACATACCGTTGTAATCGGGCGAGTTTCTACTTTCAGATGCAATAGGAATTTTTGGGTTCGGTCAATCCGTTCGCGACATATGGGAGTTTGAAGCTAAGAAATGGTTGAGAAGAGAACAAATTTTTCGCAATTCTGCTGCTCCAAACGCTTAACCAGAATGGCCTAGGGAAAAAATACACATACCGTTGTAATCGGGCAAGATTCTACTTTCAGATGTAATGGGAATTTTTGAGTTAGGTCAATCCGTTCGCGAGATATGGGAGTTTGAAGACAAGAAATGGTTGAGAAGGCAAAAAATTTTTCGCAATTCTGCTGCTCCAAACGCTTAACCAGAATGGCCTAGGGATAAAATACACATACCGTTGTAATCGGGCAAGTTTCTACTTTCAGATGCAACAGGAATTTTTGGGTTAGCTCAATCCGTTCGCGAGATATGGGACATTGAAGCTAAGAAATGTTTGGGAAGGCAAAAAATTTTTTGCAATTCTGCTGCTCCAAACGCTTAACCAGAATGGCCTAGGGAAAAAATACGCATACCGTTACAATCGGGCGAGCTTCCACTTTCAGTTGCAATAGGAATTTTTGGATTAGGTCAATCCGTTCGCGAGATATGGGAGTTTGAAGCCAAGAAATGGTTGAGAAGGCAAAAAATTTTTCGCAATTCTGCTGCTTCAAACGCTTAACCAGAATGGCCTAGGGAGAAAATACACCTACCGTTGTAATCGGGCGAGATTCTACTTTCAGCTGCAATAGGAATTTTTGGGTTAGGTCAATCCGTTTGCGATATATGGGAGTTTGAAGCTAAGAAATGGTTGAGAAGACAACAAATTTTTCGCAATTCTGCTGCTCCAAACGCTTAACCAGAATGGTCCAAGGAAAAAATACACATACCGTTGTAATCGGGCGAGTTTCCACTTTCTAATGCAATAGGAATTTTTGGGTTAGTTCAAACCGTTCGCGAGATATCAGAGTTTGAAGCTAAGAAATGGTTGAGAAGAGAACAAATTTTTCGCAATTCTGCTGCTCCAAACGCTTAACCAGAATGGCCTAGGGAAAAAATACACATACCGTTGTAATCGGGCGAGTTTCTAGTTTCAGATGCAATGGGAATTTTTGGGTTAGGTCAATCCGTTCGCGAGATATGGGAAATTGAAGACAAGAAATGGTTGGGAAGGCAAAAAATTTTTCGCAATTCTGCTGCTCCAAACGCTTAACCAGAATGGCCTAGGGAAAAAATACACATACCGTTGTAGTCGGGCGAGTTTCTACTTTCAGCTGCAATAGGAATTTTTGGGTTAGGTCAATCCGTTCGCGACATATGGGAGTTTGAAGCTAAGAAATGGTTAAGAAGACAACAAATTTTTCGCAATTCTGCTGCTCCAAACGCTTAACCAGAATGGTCCAGGGAAAAAATACACATACCGTTGTAATCGGGCGAGTTTCTACTTTCAGATGCAATAGGAATTTTAGGGTTAGGTCAATCCGTTCGCGAGATATGGGAGGTTGAAGCCAAGAAATGGTTGAGAAGGCAAAAAATTTTTCGCAATTCTGCTGCTTCAAACGCTTAACCAGAATGGCCTAGGGAGAAAATACACATACCGTTGTAATCGGGCGAGTTTCTAGTTTCAGATGCAAGAGGAATTTTTGGGTTAGGTCAATCCGTTCGCGACATATGGGAGTTTGAAGCTAAGAAATGGTTGAGAAGAGAACAAATTTTTCGCAATTCTGCTGCTCCAAACGCTTAACCAGAATGGCCTAGGGAAAAAATACACATACCGTTGTAATCGGGCGAGTTTCTAGTTTCAGATGCAATGGGAATTTTTGGGTTAGGTCAATCCGTTCGCGAGATATGGGAGTTTGAAGACAAGAAATGGTTGAGAAGGCAAAAAATTTTTCGCAATTCTGCTGCTCCAAACGCTTAACCAGAATGGCCTAGGGATAAAATACACATACCGTTGTAATCGGGCAAGTTTCTACTTTCAGATGCAACAGGAATTTTTGGGTTAGCTCAATCCGTTCGCGAGATATGGGACATTGAAGCTAAGAAATGTTTGGGAAGGCAAAAAATTTTTTGCAATTCTGCTGCTCCAAACGCTTAACCAGAATGGCCTAGGGAAAAAATACGCATACCGTTACAATCGGGCGAGCTTCCACTTTCAGTTGCAATTGGAATTTTTGGATTAGGTCAATCCGTTCGCGAGATATGGGAGTTTGAAGCCAAGAAATGGTTAAGAAGACAACAAATTTTTCGCAATTCTGCTGCTCCAAACGCTTAACCAGAATGGTCCAGGGAAAAAATACACATACCGTTGTAATCGGGCGAGTTTCTACTTTCAGATGCAATAGGAATTTTAGGGTTAGGTCAATCCGTTCGCGAGATATGGGAGGTTGAAGCCAAGAAATGGTTGAGAAGGCAAAAAATTTTTCGCAATTCTGCTGCTTCAAACGCTTAACCAGAATGGCCTAGGGAGAAAATACACATACCGTTGTAATCGGGCGAGTTTCTAGTTTCAGATGCAAGAGGAATTTTTGGGTTAGGTCAATCCGTTCGCGACATATGGGAGTTTGAAGCTAAGAAATGGTTGAGAAGAGAACAAATTTTTCGCAATTCTGCTGCTCCAAACGCTTAACCAGAATGGTCCAAGGAAAAAATACACATACCGTTGTAATCGGGCGAGTTTCCACTTTCTAATGCAATAGGAATTTTTGGGTTAGTTCAAACCGTTCGCGAGATATCAGAGTTTGAAGCTAAGAAATGGTTGAGAAGAGAACAAATTTTTCGCAATTCTGCTGCTCCAAACGCTTAACCAGAATGGCCTAGGGAAAAAATACACATACCGTTGTAATCGGGCGAGTTTCTAGTTTCAGATGCAATGGGAATTTTTGGGTTAGGTCAATCCGTTCGCGAGATATGGGAAATTGAAGACAAGAAATGGTTGGGAAGGCAAAAAATTTTTCGCAATTCTGCTGCTTCAAACGCTTAACCAGAATGGTCCAGGGAAAAAATACACATACCGTTGTAATCGGGCGAGTTTCTACTTTCAGATGCAATAGGAATTTTTGGGTTAGGTCAATCCGTTCGCGAGATATGGGAGGTTGAAGCCAAGAAATGGTTGAGAAGGCAAAAAATTTTTCGCAATTCTGCTGCTTCAAACGCTTAACCAGAATGGCCTAGGGAGAAAATACACATACCGTTGTAATCGGGCGAGTTTCTACTTTCACATGCAATAGGAATTTTTGGGTTAGGTCAAACCGTTCGCGACATATGGGAGTTTGAAGCTAAGAAATGGTTGAGAAGAGAACAAATTTTTCTCAATTCTGCTGCTCCAAACGCTTAACCAGAATGGCCTAGGGAAAAAATACACATACCGTTGTAATCGGGCGAGTATCTACTTTCAGATGCAATGGGAATTTTTGGGTTAGGTCAATCCGTTCGCGAGATATGGGAGTTTGAAGACAAGAAATGGTTGGGAAGGCAAAAAATTTTTCGCAATTCTGCTGCTCCAAACGCTTACCCAGAATGGCCTAGGGAAAAAATACACATACCGTTGTAATCGGGCGAGTTTCTACTTTCAGATGCAATAGGAATTTTTGGGTTCGGTCAATCCGTTCGCGACATATGGGAGTTTGAAGCTAAGAAATGGTTGAGAAGAGAACAAATTTTTCGCAATTCTGCTGCTCCAAACGCTTAACCAGAATGGCCTAGGGAAAAAATACACATACCGTTGTAATCGGGCAAGATTCTACTTTCAGATGTAATGGGAATTTTTGAGTTAGGTCAATCCGTTCGCGAGATATGGGAGTTTGAAGACAAGAAATGGTTGAGAAGGCAAAAAATTTTTCGCAATTCTGCTGCTCCAAACGCTTAACCAGAATGGCCTAGGGATAAAATACACATACCGTTGTAATCGGGCAAGTTTCTACTTTCAGATGCAACAGGAATTTTTGGGTTAGCTCAATCCGTTCGCGAGATATGGGACATTGAAGCTAAGAAATGTTTGGGAAGGCAAAAAATTTTTTGCAATTCTGCTGCTCCAAACGCTTAACCAGAATGGCCTAGGGAAAAAATACGCATACCGTTACAATCGGGCGAGCTTCCACTTTCAGTTGCAATAGGAATTTTTGGATTAGGTCAATCCGTTCGCGAGATATGGGAGTTTGAAGCCAAGAAATGGTTGAGAAGGCAAAAAATTTTTCGCAATTCTGCTGCTTCAAACGCTTAACCAGAATGGCCTAGGGAGAAAATACACCTACCGTTGTAATCGGGCGAGATTCTACTTTCAGCTGCAATAGGAATTTTTGGGTTAGGTCAATCCGTTTGCGATATATGGGAGTTTGAAGCTAAGAAATGGTTGAGAAGACAACAAATTTTTCGCAATTCTGCTGCTCCAAACGCTTAACCAGAATGGTCCAAGGAAAAAATACACATACCGTTGTAATCGGGCGAGTTTCCACTTTCTAATGCAATAGGAATTTTTGGGTTAGTTCAAACCGTTCGCGAGATATCAGAGTTTGAAGCTAAGAAATGGTTGAGAAGAGAACAAATTTTTCGCAATTCTGCTGCTCCAAACGCTTAACCAGAATGGCCTAGGGAAAAAATACACATACCGTTGTAATCGGGCGAGTTTCTAGTTTCAGATGCAATGGGAATTTTTGGGTTAGGTCAATCCGTTCGCGAGATATGGGAAATTGAAGACAAGAAATGGTTGGGAAGGCAAAAAATTTTTCGCAATTCTGCTGCTCCAAACGCTTAACCAGAATGGCCTAGGGAAAAAATACACATACCGTTGTAGTCGGGCGAGTTTCTACTTTCAGCTGCAATAGGAATTTTTGGGTTAGGTCAATCCGTTCGCGACATATGGGAGTTTGAAGCTAAGAAATGGTTAAGAAGACAACAAATTTTTCGCAATTCTGCTGCTCCAAACGCTTAACCAGAATGGTCCAGGGAAAAAATACACATACCGTTGTAATCGGGCGAGTTTCTACTTTCAGATGCAATAGGAATTTTAGGGTTAGGTCAATCCGTTCGCGAGATATGGGAGGTTGAAGCCAAGAAATGGTTGAGAAGGCAAAAAATTTTTCGCAATTCTGCTGCTTCAAACGCTTAACCAGAATGGCCTAGGGAGAAAATACACATACCGTTGTAATCGGGCGAGTTTCTAGTTTCAGATGCAAGAGGAATTTTTGGGTTAGGTCAATCCGTTCGCGACATATGGGAGTTTGAAGCTAAGAAATGGTTGAGAAGAGAACAAATTTTTCGCAATTCTGCTGCTCCAAACGCTTAACCAGAATGGCCTAGGGAAAAAATACACATACCGTTGTAATCGGGCGAGTTTCTAGTTTCAGATGCAATGGGAATTTTTGGGTTAGGTCAATCCGTTCGCGAGATATGGGAGTTTGAAGACAAGAAATGGTTGAGAAGGCAAAAAATTTTTCGCAATTCTGCTGCTCCAAACGCTTAACCAGAATGGCCTAGGGATAAAATACACATACCGTTGTAATCGGGCAAGTTTCTACTTTCAGATGCAACAGGAATTTTTGGGTTAGCTCAATCCGTTCGCGAGATATGGGACATTGAAGCTAAGAAATGTTTGGGAAGGCAAAAAATTTTTTGCAATTCTGCTGCTCCAAACGCTTAACCAGAATGGCCTAGGGAAAAAATACGCATACCGTTACAATCGGGCGAGCTTCCACTTTCAGTTGCAATTGGAATTTTTGGATTAGGTCAATCCGTTCGCGAGATATGGGAGTTTGAAGCCAAGAAATGGTTAAGAAGACAACAAATTTTTCGCAATTCTGCTGCTCCAAACGCTTAACCAGAATGGTCCAGGGAAAAAATACACATACCGTTGTAATCGGGCGAGTTTCTACTTTCAGATGCAATAGGAATTTTAGGGTTAGGTCAATCCGTTCGCGAGATATGGGAGGTTGAAGCCAAGAAATGGTTGAGAAGGCAAAAAATTTTTCGCAATTCTGCTGCTTCAAACGCTTAACCAGAATGGCCTAGGGAGAAAATACACATACCGTTGTAATCGGGCGAGTTTCTAGTTTCAGATGCAAGAGGAATTTTTGGGTTAGGTCAATCCGTTCGCGACATATGGGAGTTTGAAGCTAAGAAATGGTTGAGAAGAGAACAAATTTTTCGCAATTCTGCTGCTCCAAACGCTTAACCAGAATGGCCTAGGGAAAAAATACACATACCGTTGTAATCGGGCGAGTTTCTAGTTTCAGATGCAATGGGAATTTTTGGGTTAGGTCAATCCGTTCGCGAGATATGGGAGTTTGAAGACAAGAAATGGTTGAGAAGGCAAAAAATTTTTCGCAATTCTGCTGCTTCAAACGCTTAACCAGAATGGCCTAGGGAGAAAATACACCTACCGTTGTAATCGGGCGAGATTCTACTTTCAGCTGCAATAGGAATTTTTGGGTTAGGTCAATCCGTTTGCGATATATGGGAGTTTGAATCTAAGAAATGGTTGAGAAGACAACAAATTTTTCGCAATCCTGCTGCTCCAAACGCTTAACCAGAATGGTCCAAGGAAAAAATACACATACCGTTGTAATCGGGCGAGTTTCCACTTTCTAATGCAATAGGAATTTTTGGGTTAGTTCAAACCGTTCGCGAGATATCAGAGTTTGAAGCTAAGAAATGGTTGAGAAGAGAACAAATTTTTCGCAATTCTGCTGCTCCAAACGCTTAACCAGAATGGCCTAGGGAAAAAATACACATACCGTTGTAATCGGGCGAGTTTCTAGTTTCAGATGCAATGGGAATTTTTGGGTTAGGTCAATCCGTTCGCGAGATATGGGAAATTGAAGACAAGAAATGGTTGGGAAGGCAAAAAATTTTTCGCAATTCTGCTGCTTCAAACGCTTAACCAGAATGGTCCAGGGAAAAAATACACATACCGTTGTAATTGGGCGAGTTTCTACTTTCAGATGCAATAGGAATTTTTGGGTTAGGTCAATCCGTTCGCGAGATATGGGAGGTTGAAGCCAAGAAATGGTTGAGAAGGCAAAAAATTTTTCGCAATTCTGCTGCTTCAAACGCTTAACCAGAATGGCCTAGGGAGAAAATACACATACCGTTGTAATCGGGCGAGTTTCTACTTTCACATGCAATAGGAATTTTTGGGTTAGGTCAAACCGTTCGCGACATATGGGAGTTTGAAGCTAAGAAATGGTTGAGAAGAGAACAAATTTTTCTCAATTCTGCTGCTCCAAACGCTTAACCAGAATGGCCTAGGGAAAAAATACACATACCGTTGTAATCGGGCGAGTTTCTACTTTCAGATGCAATGGGAATTTTTGGGTTAGGTCAATCCGTTCGCGAGATATGGGAGTTTGAAGACAAGAAATGGTTGGGAAGGCAAAAAATTTTTCGCAATTCTGCTGCTCCAAACGCTTACCCAGAATGGCCTAGGGAAAAAATACACATACCGTTGTAATCGGGCGAGTTTCTACTTTCAGATGCAATAGGAATTTTTGGGTTAGGTCAATCCGTTCGCGACATATGGGAGTTTGAAGCTAAGAAATGGTTGAGAAGAGAACAAATTTTTCGCAATTCTGCTGCTCCAAACGCTTAACCAGAATGGCCTAGGGAAAAAATACACATACCGTTGTAATCGGGCAAGATTCTACTTTCAGATGTAATGGGAATTTTTGAGTTAGGTCAATCCGTTCGCGAGATATGGGAGTTTGAAGACAAGAAATGGTTGAGAAGGCAAAAAATTTTTCGCAATTCTGCTGCTCCAAACGCTTAACCAGAATGGCCTAGGGATAAAATACACATACCGTTGTAATCGGGCAAGTTTCTACTTTCAGATGCAACAGGAATTTTTGGGTTAGCTCAATCCGTTCGCGAGATATGGGACATTGAAGCTAAGAAATGTTTGGGAAGACAACAAATTTTTCGCAATTCTGCTGCTCCAAACGCTTAACCAGAATGGTCCAAGGAAAAAATACACATACCGTTGTAATCGGGCGAGTTTCCACTTTCTAATGCAATAGGAATTTTTGGGTTAGTTCAAACCGTTCGCGAGATATCAGAGTTTGAAGCTAAGAAATGGTTGAGAAGAGAACAAATTTTTCGCAATTCTGCTGCTCCAAACGCTTAACCAGAATGGCCTAGGGAAAAAATACACATACCGTTGTAATCGGGCGAGTTTCTAGTTTCAGATGCAATGGGAATTTTTGGGTTAGGTCAATCCGTTCGCGAGATATGGGAAATTGAAGACAAGAAATGGTTGGGAAGGCAAAAAATTTTTCGCAATTCTGCTGCTCCAAACGCTTAACCAGAATGGCCTAGGGAAAAAATACACATACCGTTGTAGTCGGGCGAGTTTCTACTTTCAGCTGCAATAGGAATTTTTGGGTTAGGTCAATCCGTTCGCGACATATGGGAGTTTGAAGCTAAGAAATGGTTAAGAAGACAACAAATTTTTCGCAATTCTGCTGCTCCAAACGCTTAACCAGAATGGTCCAGGGAAAAAATACACATACCGTTGTAATCGGGCGAGTTTCTACTTTCAGATGCAATAGGAATTTTAGGGTTAGGTCAATCCGTTCGCGAGATATGGGAGGTTGAAGCCAAGAAATGGTTGAGAAGGCAAAAAATTTTTCGCAATTCTGCTGCTTCAAACGCTTAACCAGAATGGCCTAGGGAGAAAATACACATACCGTTGTAATCGGGCGAGTTTCTAGTTTCAGATGCAAGAGGAATTTTTGGGTTAGGTCAATCCGTTCGCGACATATGGGAGTTTGAAGCTAAGAAATGGTTGAGAAGAGAACAAATTTTTCGCAATTCTGCTGCTCCAAACGCTTAACCAGAATGGCCTAGGGAAAAAATACACATACCGTTGTAATCGGGCGAGTTTCTAGTTTCAGATGCAATGGGAATTTTTGGGTTAGGTCAATCCGTTCGCGAGATATGGGAGTTTGAAGACAAGAAATGGTTGAGAAGGCAAAAAATTTTTCGCAATTCTGCTGCTCCAAACGCTTAACCAGAATGGCCTAGGGATAAAATACACATACCGTTGTAATCGGGCAAGTTTCTACTTTCAGATGCAACAGGAATTTTTGGGTTAGCTCAATCCGTTCGCGAGATATGGGACATTGAAGCTAAGAAATGTTTGGGAAGGCAAAAAATTTTTTGCAATTCTGCTGCTCCAAACGCTTAACCAGAATGGCCTAGGGAAAAAATACGCATACCGTTACAATCGGGCGAGCTTCCACTTTCAGTTGCAATTGGAATTTTTGGATTAGGTCAATCCGTTCGCGAGATATGGGAGTTTGAAGCCAAGAAATGGTTAAGAAGACAACAAATTTTTCGCAATTCTGCTGTTCCAAACGCTTAACCAGAATGGTCCAGGGAAAAAATACACATACCGTTGTAATCGGGCGAGTTTCTACTTTCAGATGCAATAGGAATTTTAGGGTTAGGTCAATCCGTTCGCGAGATATGGGAGGTTGAAGCCAAGAAATGGTTGAGAAGGCAAAAAATTTTTCGCAATTCTGCTGCTTCAAACGCTTAACCAGAATGGCCTAGGGAGAAAATACACATACCGTTGTAATCGGGCGAGTTTCTAGTTTCAGATGCAAGAGGAATTTTTGGGTTAGGTCAATCCGTTCGCGACATATGGGAGTTTGAAGCTAAGAAATGGTTGAGAAGAGAACAAATTTTTCGCAATTCTGCTGCTCCAAACGCTTAACCAGAATGGCCTAGGGAAAAAATACACATACCGTTGTAATCGGGCGAGTTTCTAGTTTCAGATGCAATGGGAATTTTTGGGTTAGGTCAATCCGTTCGCGAGATATGGGTGTTTGAAGACAAGAAATGGTTGAGAAGGCAAAAAATTTTTCGCAATTCTGCTGCTTCAAACGCTTAACCAGAATGGCCTAGGGAGAAAATACACCTACCGTTGTAATCGGGCGAGATTCTACTTTCAGCTGCAATAGGAATTTTTGGGTTAGGTCAATCCGTTTGCGATATATGGGAGTTTGAATCTAAGAAATGGTTGAGAAGACAACAAATTTTTCGCAATCCTGCTGCTCCAAACGCTTAACCAGAATGGTCCAAGGAAAAAATACACATACCGTTGTAATCGGGCGAGTTTCCACTTTCTAATGCAATAGGAATTTTTGGGTTAGTTCAAACCGTTCGCGAGATATCAGAGTTTGAAGCTAAGAAATGGTTGAGAAGAGAACAAATTTTTCGCAATTCTGCTGCTCCAAACGCTTAACCAGAATGGCCTAGGGAAAAAATACACATACCGTTGTAATCGGGCGAGTTTCTAGTTTCAGATGCAATGGGAATTTTTGGGTTAGGTCAATCCGTTCGCGAGATATGGGAAATTGAAGACAAGAAATGGTTGGGAAGGCAAAAAATTTTTCGCAATTCTGCTGCTTCAAACGCTTAACCAGAATGGTCCAGGGAAAAAATACACATACCGTTGTAATTGGGCGAGTTTCTACTTTCAGATGCAATAGGAATTTTTGGGTTAGGTCAATCCGTTCGCGAGATATGGGAGGTTGAAGCCAAGAAATGGTTGAGAAGGCAAAAAATTTTTCGCAATTCTGCTGCTTCAAACGCTTAACCAGAATGGCCTAGGGAGAAAATACACATACCGTTGTAATCGGGCGAGTTTCTACTTTCACATGCAATAGGAATTTTTGGGTTAGGTCAAACCGTTCGCGACATATGGGAGTTTGAAGCTAAGAAATGGTTGAGAAGAGAACAAATTTTTCTCAATTCTGCTGCTCCAAACGCTTAACCAGAATGGCCTAGGGAAAAAATACACATACCGTTGTAATCGGGCGAGTTTCTACTTTCAGATGCAATGGGAATTTTTGGGTTAGGTCAATCCGTTCGCGAGATATGGGAGTTTGAAGACAAGAAATGGTTGGGAAGGCAAAAAATTTTTCGCAATTCTGCTGCTCCAAACGCTTACCCAGAATGGCCTAGGGAAAAAATACACATACCGTTGTAATCGGGCGAGTTTCTACTTTCAGATGCAATAGGAATTTTTGGGTTAGGTCAATCCGTTCGCGACATATGGGAGTTTGAAGCTAAGAAATGGTTGAGAAGAGAACAAATTTTTCGCAATTCTGCTGCTCCAAACGCTTAACCAGAATGGCCTAGGGAAAAAATACACATACCGTTGTAATCGGGCAAGATTCTACTTTCAGATGTAATGGGAATTTTTGAGTTAGGTCAATCCGTTCGCGAGATATGGGAGTTTGAAGACAAGAAATGGTTGAGAAGGCAAAAAATTTTTCGCAATTCTGCTGCTCCAAACGCTTAACCAGAATGGCCTAGGGATAAAATACACATACCGTTGTAATCGGGCAAGTTTCTACTTTCAGATGCAACAGGAATTTTTGGGTTAGCTCAATCCGTTCGCGAGATATGGGACATTGAAGCTAAGAAATGTTTGGGAAGGCAAAAAATTTTTTGCAATTCTGCTGCTCCAAACGCTTAACCAGAATGGCCTAGGGAAAAAATACGCATACCGTTACAATCGGGCGAGCTTCCACTTTCAGTTGCAATAGGAATTTTTGGATTAGGTCAATCCGTTCGCGAGATATGGGAGTTTGAAGCCAAGAAATGGTTGAGAAGGCAAAAAATTTTTCGCAATTCTGCTGCTTCAAACGCTTAACCAGAATGGCCTAGGGAGAAAATACACCTACCGTTGTAATCGGGCGAGATTCTACTTTCAGCTGCAATAGGAATTTTTGGGTTAGGTCAATCCGTTTGCGATATATGGGAGTTTGAAGCTAAGAAATGGTTGAGAAGACAACAAATTTTTCGCAATTCTGCTGCTCCAAACGCTTAACCAGAATGGTCCAAGGAAAAAATACACATACCGTTGTAATCGGGCGAGTTTCCACTTTCTAATGCAATAGGAATTTTTGGGTTAGTTCAAACCGTTCGCGAGATATCAGAGTTTGAAGCTAAGAAATGGTTGAGAAGAGAACAAATTTTTCGCAATTCTGCTGCTCCAAACGCTTAACCAGAATGGCCTAGGGAAAAAATACACATACCGTTGTAATCGGGCGAGTTTCTAGTTTCAGATGCAATGGGAATTTTTGGGTTAGGTCAATCCGTTCGCGAGATATGGGAAATTGAAGACAAGAAATGGTTGGGAAGGCAAAAAATTTTTCGCAATTCTGCTGCTCCAAACGCTTAACCAGAATGGCCTAGGGAAAAAATACACATACCGTTGTAGTCGGGCGAGTTTCTACTTTCAGCTGCAATAGGAATTTTTGGGTTAGGTCAATCCGTTCGCGACATATGGGAGTTTGAAGCTAAGAAATGGTTAAGAAGACAACAAATTTTTCGCAATTCTGCTGCTCCAAACGCTTAACCAGAATGGTCCAGGGAAAAAATACACATAACGTTGTAATCGGGCGAGTTTCTACTTTCAGATGCAATAGGAATTTTAGGGTTAGGTCAATCCGTTCGCGAGATATGGGAGGTTGAAGCCAAGAAATGGTTGAGAAGGCAAAAAATTTTTCGCAATTCTGCTGCTTCAAACGCTTAACCAGAATGGCCTAGGGAGAAAATACACATACCGTTGTAATCGGGCGAGTTTCTAGTTTCAGATGCAAGAGGAATTTTTGGGTTAGGTCAATCCGTTCGCGACATATGGGAGTTTGAAGCTAAGAAATGGTTGAGAAGAGAACAAATTTTTCGCAATTCTGCTGCTCCAAACGCTTAACCAGAATGGTCCAGGGAAAAAATACACATACCGTTGTAATCGGGCGAGTTTCCACTTTCTAATGCAATAGGAATTTTTGGGTTAGTTCAATCCGTTCGCGAGATATCAGAGTTTGAAGCTAAGAAATGGTTGAGAAGAGAACAAATTTTTCCCAATTCTGCTGCTCCAAACGCTTAACCAGAATGGCCTAGGGAAAAAATACACATACCGTTGTAATCGGGCGAGTTTCTACTTTCAGATGCAATAGGAATTTTTGGCTTAGGTCAAACCGTTCGCGACATATGGGAGTTTGAAGCTAAGAAATGGTTGAGAAGAGAACAAATTTTTCGCAATTCTGCTGCTCCAAACGCTTAACCAGAATAGCCTAGGGAAAAAATACACATACCGTTGTAATCGGGCGAGTTTCTACTTTCAGATGCAATGGGAATTTTTGGGTTAGGTCAATCCGTTCGCGAGATATGGGAGTTTGAAGACAAGAAATGGTTGAGAAGAGAACAAATTTTTCGCAATTCTGCTGCTCCAAACGCTTAACCAGAATGGCCTAGGGAAAAAATACACATACCGTTGTAGTCGGGCGAGTTTCTACTTTCAGATGCAATAGGAATTTTTGGGTTAGGTCAATCCGTTCGCGACATATGGGAGTTTGAAGCTAAGAAATGGTTGAGAAGACAACAAATTTTTCGCAATTCTGCTGCTCCAAACGGTTAACCAGAATGGTCCAGGGAAAAAATACACATACCGTTGTAATCGGGCGAGTTTCTACTTTCAGATGCAATAGGAATTTTTGGGTTAGGTCAATCCGTTCGCGAGATATGGGAGGTTGAAGCCAAGAAATGGTTGAGAAGGCAAAAAATTTTTCGCAATTCTGCTGCTCCAAACGCTTAACCAGAATGGCCTAGGGATAAAATACACATACCATTGTAATCGGGCAAGTTTCTACTTTCAGATGCAACAGGAATTTTTGGGTTAGCTCAATCCGTTCGCGAGATATGGGACATTGAAGCTAAGAAATGTTTGGGAAGGCAAAAAATTTTTCGCAATTCTGCTGCTCCAAACGCTTAACCAGAATGGCCTAGGGAAAAAATACGCATACCGTTACAATCCGGCGAGCTTCCACTTTCAGTTGCAATAGGAATTTTTGGATTAGGTCAATCCGTTCGCGAGATATGGGAGTTTGAAGCCAAGAAATGGTTGAGAAGGCAAACAATTTTTCGCAATTCTGCTGCTTCAAACGCTTAACCAGAATGGCCTAGGGAGAAAATACACATACCGTTGTAATCGGGCGAGTTTCTACTTTCAGATGCAATGGGAATTTTTGGGTTAGGCCAATCCGTTCGCGAGATATGGGAAATTGAAGACAAGAAATGGTTGGGAAGGCAAAAAATTTTTCGCAATTCTGCTGCTCCAAACGCTTAACCAGAATGGCCTAGGGAAAAAATACCCATACCGTTGTAGTCGGGCGAGTTTCTACTTTCAGATGCAATAGGAATTTTTGGGTTAGGTCAATCCGTTCGCGACATATGGGAGTTTGAAGCTAAGAAATGGTTGAGAAGACAACAAATTTTTCGCAATTCTGCTGCTCCAAACGCTTAACCAGAATGGTCCAGGGAAAAAATACACATACCGTTGTAATCGGGCGAGTTTCTAATTTCAGATGCAATAGGAATTTTTGGGTTAGGTCAATCCGTTCGCGAGATATGGGAGGTTGAAGCCGAGAAATGGTTGAGAAGGCAAAAAATTTTTCGCAATTCTGCTGCTTCAAACGCTTAACCAGAATGGCCTAGGGAGAAAATACACATACCGTTGTAATCGGGCGAGTTTCTACTTTCAGATGCAATAGGAATTTTTGGGTTAGGTCAAACCGTTCGCGACATATGGGAGTTTGAAGCTAAGAAATGGCTGAGAAGAGAACAAATTTTTCGCAATTCTGCTGCTCCAAACGCTTAACCAGAATGGCCTAGGGAAAAAATACACATACCGTTGTAATCGGGCGAGCTTCTACTTTCAGTTGCAATGGGAATTTTTGGGTTAGGTCAATCCGTTCGCGAGATATGGGAGTTTGAAGACAAGAAATGGTTGGGAAGGCAAAAAATTTTTTGCAATTCTGCTGCTCCAAACGCTTACCCAGAATGGCCTAGGGAAAAAATACACATACCGTTGTAATCGGGCGAGTTTCTACTTTCAGATGCAATAGGAATTTTTGGGTTAGGTCAATCCGTTCGCGACATATGGGAGTTTGAAGCTAAGAAATGGTTGAGAAGAGAACAAATTTTTCGCAATTCTGCTGCTCCAAACGCTTAACCAGAATGGCCTAGGGAAAAAATACACATACCGTTGTAATCGGGCAAGATTCTACTTTCAGATGTGATGGGAATTTTTGGGTTAGGTCAATCCGTTCGCGAGATATGGGAGTTTGAAGACAAGAAATGGTTGAGAAGGCAAAAAATTTTTCGCAATTCTGCTGCTCCAAACGCTTAACCAGAATGGCCTAGGGATAAAATACACATACCGTTGTAATCGGGCAAGTTTCTACTTTCAGATGCAACAGGAATTTTTGGGTTAGCTCAATCCGTTCGCGACATATGGGAGTTTGAAGCTAAGAAATGGTTGAGAAGAGAACAAATTTTTCTCAATTCTGCTGCTCCAAACGCTTAACCAGAATGGCCTAGGGAAAAAATACACATACCGTTGTAATCGGGCGAGTTTCTACTTTCAGATGCAATGGGAATTTTTGGGTTAGGTCAATCCGTTCGCGAGATATGGGAGTTTGAAGACAAGAAATGGTTGGGAAGGCAAAAAATTTTTCGCAATTCTGCTGCTCCAAACGCTTACCCAGAATGGCCTAGGGAAAAAATACACATACCGTTGTAATCGGGCGAGTTTCTACTTTCAGATGCAATAGGAATTTTTGGGTTAGGTCAATCCGTTCGCGAGATATGGGAGTTTGAAGACAAGAAATGGTTGAGAAGGCAAAAAATTTTTCGCAATTCTGCTGCTCCAAACGCTTAACCAGAATGGCCTAGGGATAAAATACACATACCGTTGTAATCGGGCAAGTTTCTACTTTCAGATGCAACAGGAATTTTTGGGTTAGCTCAATCCGTTCGCGAGATATGGGACATTGAAGCTAAGAAATGTTTGGGAAGGCAAAAAATTTTTTGCAATTCTGCTGCTCCAAACGCTTAACCAGAATGGCCTAGGGAAAAAATACGCATACCGTTACAATCGGGCGAGCTTCCACTTTCAGTTGCAATAGGAATTTTTGGATTAGGTCAATCCGTTCGCGAGATATGGGAGTTTGAAGCCAAGAAATGGTTGAGAAGGCAAAAAATTTTTCGCAATTCTGCTGCTTCAAACGCTTAACCGGAATGGCCTAGGGAGAAAATACACCTACCGTTGTAATCGGGCGAGATTCTACTTTCAGCTGCAATAGGAATTTTTGGGTTAGGTCAATCCGTTCGCGATATATGGGAGTTTGAAGCTAAGAAATGGTTGAGAAGACAACAAATTTTTCGCAATTCTGCTGCTCCAAACGCTTAACCAGAATGGTCCAAGGAAAAAATACAGATACCGTTGTAATCGGGCGAGTTTCCACTTTCTAATGCAATAGGAATTTTTGGGTTAGTTCAATCCGTTCGCGAGATATCAGAGTTTGAAGCTAAGAAATGGTTGAGAAGAGAACAAATTTTTCGCAATTCTGCTGCTCCAAACGCTTAACCAGTTTGGCCTAGGGAAAAAATACACATACCGTTGTAGTCGGGCGAGTTTCTACTTTCAGATGCAATAGGAATTTTTGGGTTAGGTCAATCCGTTCGCGACATATGGGAGTTTGAAGCTAAGAAATGGTTGAGAAGACAACAAATTTTTCGCAATTCTGCTGCTCCAAACGCTTAACCAGAATGGTCCAGGGAAAAAATACACATACCGTTGTAATCGGGCGAGTTTCTACTTTCAGATGCAATAGGAATTTTTGGGTTAGGTCAATCCGTTCGCGAGATATGGGAGGTTGAAGCCAAGAAATGGTTGAGAAAGCAAAAAATTTTTCGCAATTCTGCTGCTCCAAACGCTTAACCAGAATGGCCTAGGGATAAAATACACATACCGTTGTAATCGGGCAAGTTTCTACTTTCAGATGCAACAGGAATTTTTGGGTTAGCTCAATCCGTTCGCGAGATATGGGACATTGAAGCTAAGAAATGTTTGGGAAGGCAAAAAATTTGTCGCAATTCTGCTGCTCCAAACGCTTAACCAGAATGGCCTAGGGAAAAAATACGCATACCGTTACAATCGGGCGAGCTTCCACTTTCAGTTGCAATAGGAATTTTTGGATTAGGTCAATCCGTTCGCGAGATATGGGAGTTTGAAGCCAAGAAATGGTTGAGAAGGCAAAAAATTTTTCGCAATTCTGCTGCTTCAAACGCTTAACCAGAATGGCCTAGGGAGAAAATACACATACCGTTGTAATCGGGCGAGTTTCTACTTTCAGATGCAATGGGAATTTTTGGGTTAGGTCAATCCGTTCGCGAGATATGGGAAATTGAAGACAAGAAATGGTTGGGAAGGCAAAAAATTTTTCGCAATTCTGCTGCTCCAAACGCTTAACCAGAATGGCCTAGGGAAAAAATACACATACCGTTGTAGTCGGGCGAGTTTCTACTTTCAGATGCAATAGGAATTTTTGGGTTAGGTCAATCCGTTCGCGACATATGGGAGTTTGAAGCTAAGAAATGGTTGAGAAGACAACAAATTTTTCGCAATTCTGCTGCTCCAAACGCTTAACCAGAATGGTCCAGGGAAAAAATACACATACCGTTGTAATCGGGCGAGTTTCTACTTTCAGATGCAATAGGAATTTTTGGGTTAGGTCAATCCGTTCGCGAGATATGGGAGGTTGAAGCCAAGAAATGGTTGAGAAGGCAAAAAATTTTTCGCAATTCTGCTGCTTCAAACGCTTAACCAGAATGGCCTAGGGAGAAAATACATATACCGTTGTAATCGGGCGATTTTCTAGTTTCTAATGCAATAGGAATTTTTGGGTTAGTTCAATCCGTTCGCGAGATATCAGAGTTTGAAGCTAAGAAATGGTTGAGAAGAGAACAAATTTTTCGCAATTCTGCTGCTCCAAACGCTTAACCAGAATGGCCTAGGGAAAAAATACGCATACCGTTACAATCGGGCGAGCTTCCATTTACAGTTCCAACAGGAATTTTTGGATTAGGTCAATCCGTTCGCGAGATATGGGAGTTTGAAGCCAAGAAATGGTTGAGAAGGCAAAAAATTTTTCGCAATTCTGCTGCTTCAAACGCTTAACCAGAATGGCCTAGGGAGAAAATACACATACCGTTGTAATCGGGCGAGTTTCTACTTTCAAATGCAATGGGAATTTTTGGGTTAGGTCAATCCGTTTGCGAGATATGGGAGTTTGAAGACAAGAAATGGTTGGGAAGGCAAAAAATTTTTCGCAATTCTGCTGCTCCAAACGCTTAACCAGAATGGCCTAGAGAAAAAATACACATACCGTTGTAATCGTGCGAGTTTCTACTTTCAGATGCAATAGGAATTTTTGGGATAGGTCAATCCGTTCGCGACATATGGGAGTTTGAAGCTAAGAAATGGTTGAGGAGACAACAAATTTTTCGCAATTCTGCTGCTCCAAACGCTTAACCAGAATGGTCCAGGGAAAAAATACACATACCGTTGTAATCGGGCGAGTTTCTACTTTCAGATGCAATAGGAATTTTTGAGTTAGGTCAATCCGTTCGCGAGATATGGGAGGTTGAAGCCAAGAAATGGTTGAGAAGGCAAACAATTTTTCGCAATTCTGCTGCTTCAAACGCTTAACCAGAATGGCCTAGGCATAAAATACTCATACCGTTGTAATCGGGCGAGCTTCTACTTTCAGATGCAACAGGAATTTTTGGGTTAGCTCAATCCGTTCGCGACATATGGGAGTTTGAAGCTAAGAAATGGTTGAGAAGAGAACAAATTTTTCGCAATTCTGCTGCTCCAAACGCTTAACCAGAATGGCCTAGGGAAAAAATACACATACCTTTGTAATCGTCGAGTTTCTACTTTCAGATGCGATAGGAATTTTTGGGTTAGGTCAATCCGTTCGCGAGATATGGGAGTTTGAAGCCAAGAAATGGAAGAGAAGGCAAAACATTTTTCGCAATTCTGCTGCTTCAAACGCTTAACCAGAATGGCCTAGGGAGAAAATACACATACCGTTGTAATCGGGCGAGTTTCTACTTTCAGATGCAATAGGAATTTTTGGGTTAGGTCAAACCGTTCGCGACATATGGGAGTTTGAAGCTAAGAAATGGTTGAGAAGAGAACAAATTTTTCGCAATTCTGCTGCTCCAAACGCTTAACCAGAATGGCCTAGGGAAAAAATACACATACCGTTGTAATCGGGCAAGTTTCTACTTTCAGATGCAATTGGAATTTTTGGGTTAGGTCAATCCGTTCGCGAGATATGGGAGTTTGAAGACAAGAAATGGTTGGGAAGGCAAAAAATTTTTCGCAATTCTGCTGCTCCAAACGCTTACCCAGAATGGCCTAGGGAAAAAATACACATACCGTTGTAATCGGGCGAGTTTCTACTTTCAGATGCAATAGGAATTTTTGGGTTAGGTCAATCCGTTCGCGACATATGGGAGTTTGAAGCTAAGAAATGGTTGAGAAGAGAACAAATTTTTCGCAATTCTGCTGCTCCAAACGCTTAACCAGAATGGCCTAGGGAAAAAATACACATACCGTTGTAATCGGTCAAGATTCTACTTTCAGATGTAATGGGAATTTTTGGGTTAGGTCAATCCGTTCGCGAGATATGGGAGGTTGAAGCCAAGAAATGGTTGAGAAAGCAAAAAATTTTTCGCAATTGTGCTGCTCCAAACGCTTAACCAGAATGGCCTAGGGATAAAATACACATACCGTTGTAATCGGGCAAGTTTCTACTTTCAGCTGCAATAGGAATTTTTCGGTTAGGTCAATCCGTTCGCGATATATGGGAGTTTGAAGCTAAGAAATGGTTGAGAAGACAACAAATTTTTCGCAATTCTGCTGCTCCAAACGCTTAACCAGAATGGTCCAAGGAAAAAATACAGATACCGTTGTAATCGGGCGAGTTTCCACTTTCTAATGCAATAGGAATTTTTGGGTTAGTTCAATCCGTTCGCGAGATATCAGAGTTTGAAGCTAAGAAATGGTTGAGAAGAGAACAAATTTTTCGCAATTCTGCTGCTCCAAACGCTTAACCAGAATGGCCTAGGGAAAAAATACACATACCGTTGTAGTCGGGCGAGTTTCTACTTTCAGATGCAATAGGAATTTTTGGGTTAGGTCAATCCGTTCGCGACATATGGGAGTTTGAAGCTAAGAAATGGTTGAGAAGACAACAAATTTTTCGCAATTCTGCTGCTCCAAACGCTTAACCAGAATGGTCCAGGGAAAAAATACACATACCGTTGTAATCGGGCGAGTTTCTACTTTCAGATGCAATAGGAATTTTTGGGTTAGGTCAATCCGTTCGCGAGATATGGGAGGTTGAAGCCAAGAAATGGTTGAGAAAGCAAAAAATTTTTCGCAATTCTGCTGCTCCAAACGCTTAACCAGAATGGCCTAGGGATAAAATACACATACCGTTGTAATCGGGCAAGTTTCTACTTTCAGATGCAACAGGAATTTTTGGGTTAGCTCAATCCGTTCGCGAGATATGGGACATTGAAGCTAAGAAATGTTTGGGAAGGCAAAAAATTTTTCGCAATTCTGCTGCTCCAAACGCTTAACCAGAATGGCCTAGGGAAAAAATACGCATACCGTTACAATCGGGCGAGCTTCCACTTTCAGTTGCAATAGAAATTTTTGGATTAGGTCAATCCGTTCGCGAGATATGGGAGTTTGAAGCCAAGAAATGGTTGAGAAGGCAAAAAATTTTTCGCAATTCTGCTGCTTCAAACGCTTAACCAGAATGGCCTAGGGAGAAAATACACATACCGTTGTAATCGGGCGAGTTTCTACTTTCAGATGCAATGGGAATTTTTGGGTTAGGTCAATCCGTTCGCGAGATATGGGAAATTGAAGACAAGAAATGGTTGGGAAGGCAAAAAATTTTTCGCAATTCTGCTGCTCCAAACGCTTAACCAGAATGGCCTAGGAAAAAAATACACATACCGTTGTAGTCGGGCGAGTTTCTACTTTCAGATGCAATAGGAATTTTTGGGTTAGGTCAATCCGTTCGCGACATATGGGAGTTTGAAGCTAAGAAATGGTTGAGAAGACAACAAATTTTTCGCAATTCTGCTGCTCCAAACGCTTAACCAGAATGGTCCAGGGAAAAAATACACATACCGTTGTAATCGGGCGAGTTTCTACTTTCAGATGCAATAGGAATTTTTGGGTTAGGTCAATCCGTTCGCGAGATATGGGAGGTTGAAGCCAAGAAATGGTTGAGAAGGCAAAAAATTTTTCGCAATTCTGCTGCTTCAAACGCTTAACCAGAATGGCCTAGGGAGAAAATACATATACCGTTGTAATCGGGCGATTTTCTAGTTTCTAATGCAATAGGAATTTTTGGGTTAGTTCAATCCGTTCGCGAGATATCAGAGTTTGAAGCTAAGAAATGGTTGAGAAGAGAACAAATTTTTCGCAATTCTGCTGCTCCAAACGCTTAACCAGAATGGCCTAGGGAAAAAATACGCATACCGTTACAATCGGGCGAGCTTCCATTTTCAGTTCCAACAGGAATTTTTGGATTAGGTCAATCCGTTCGCGAGATATGGGAGTTTGAAGCCAAGAAATGGTTGAGAAGGCAAAAAATTTTTCGCAATTCTGCTGCTTCAAACGCTTAACCAGAATGGCCTAGGGAGAAAATACACATACCGTTGTAATCGGGCGAGTTTCTACTTTCAGATGCAATGGGAATTTTTGGGTTAGGTCAATCCGTTTGCGAGATATGGGAGTTTGAAGACAAGAAATGGTTGGGAAGGCAAAAAATTTTTCGCAATTCTGCTGCTCCAAACGCTTAACCAGAATGGCCTAGAGAAAAAATACACATACCGTTGTAATCGGGCGAGTTTCTACTTTCAGATGCAATAGGAATTTTTGGGATAGGTCAATCCGTTCGCGACATATGGGAGTTTGAAGCTAAGAAATGGTTGAGGAGACAACAAATTTTTCGCAATTCTGCTGCTCGAAACGCTTAACCAGAATGGTCCAGGGAAAAAATACACATACCGTTGTAATCGGGCGAGTTTCTACTTTCAGATGCAATAGGAATTTTTGAGTTAGGTCAATCCGTTCGCGAGATATGGGAGGTTGAAGCCAAGAAATGGTTGAGAAGGCAAACAATTTTTCGCAATTCTGCTGCTTCAAACGCTTAACCAGAATGGCCTAGGCATAAAATACTCATACCGTTGTAATCGGGCGAGTTTCTACTTTCAGATGCAACAGGAATTTTTGGGTTAGCTCAATCCGTTCGCGAGATATGACAGTTTGAAGCTAAGAAATGGTTGAGAAGAGAACAAATTTTTCGCAATTCTGCTGCTCCAAACGCTTAACCAGAATGGCCTAGGGAAAAAATACACATACCTTTGTAATCGTGCGAGTTTCTACTTTCAGATGCGATAGGAATTTTTGGGTTAGGTCAATCCGTTCGCGAGATATGGGAGTTTGAAGCCAAGAAATGGAAGAGAAGGCAAAAAATTTTTCGCAATTCTGCTGCTTCAAACGCTTAACCAGAATGGCCTAGGGAGAAAATACACATACCGTTGTAATCGGGCGAGTTTCTACTTTCAGATGCAATAGGAATTTTTGGGTTAGGTCAAACCGTTCGCGACATATGGGAGTTTGAAGCTAAGAAATGGTTGAGAAGAGAACAAATTTTTCGCAATTCTGCTGCTCCAAACGCTTAACCAGAATGGCCTAGGGAAAAAATACACATACCGTTGTAATCGGGCAAGTTTCTACTTTCAGATGCAATTGGAATTTTTGGGTTAGGTCAATCCGTTCGCGAGATATGGGAGTTTGAATACAAGAAATGGTTGGGAAGGCAAAAAATTTTTCGCAATTCTGCTGCTCCAAACGCTTACCCAGAATGGCCTAGGGAAAAAATACACATACCGTTGTAATCGGGCGAGTTTCTACTTTCAGATGCAATAGGAATTTTTGGGTTAGGTCAATCCGTTCGCGACATATGGGAGTTTGAAGCTAAGAAATGGTTGAGAAGAGAACAAATTTTTCGCAATTCTGCTGCTCCAAACGCTTAACCAGTATGGCCTAGGGAAAAAATACACATACCGTTGTAATCGGGCAAGATTCTACTTTCAGATGTAATGGGAATTTTTGGGTTAGGTCAATCCGTTCGCGAGATATGGGAGGTTGAAGCCAAGAAATGGTTGAGAAAGCAAAAAATTTTTCGCAATTCTGCTGCTCCAAACGCTTAACCAGAATGGCCTAGGGATAAAATACACATACCGTTGTAATCGGGCAAGTTTCTACTTTCAGATGCAACAGGAATTTTTGGAATAGGTCAATCCGTTCGCGAGATATGGGAGTTTGAAGCCAAGAAATGGTTGAGAAGGCAAAAAATTTTTCGCAATTCTGCTGCTTCAAACGCTTAACCAGAATGGCCTAGGGAGAAAATACACATACCGTTGTAGTCGGGCGAGTTTCTACTTTCAGATGCAATAGGAATTTTTGGGTTAGGTCAATCCGTTCGCGACATATGGGAGTTTGAAGCTAAGAAATGGTTGAGAAGACAACAAATTTTTCGCAATTCTGCTGCACCAAACGCTTAACCAGAATGGTCCAGGGAAAAAATACACATACCGTTGTAATCGGGCGATTTTCTAGTTTCTAATGCAATAGAAATTTTTGGGTTAGTTCAATCCGTTCGCGAGATATCAGAGTTTGAAGCTAAGAAATGGTTGAGAAGAGAACAAATTTTTCGCAATTCTGCTGCTCCAAACGCTTAACCAGAATGGCCTAGGGAAAAAATACGCATACTGTTACAATCGGGCGAGCTTCCATTTTCAGTTCCAACAGGAATTTTTGGATTAGGTCAATCCGTTCGCGAGATATGGGAGTTTGAAGCCAAGAAATGGTTGAGAAGGCAAAAAATTTTTCGCAATTCTGCTGCTTCAAACGCTTAACCAGAATGGCCTAGGGAGAAAATACACATACCGTTGTAATCGGGCGAGTTTCTACTTTCAGATGCAATGGGAATTTTTGGGTTAGGTCAATCCGTTTGCGAGATATGGGAGTTTGAAGACAAGAAATGGTTGGGAAGGCAAAAAATTTTTCGCAATTCTGCTGCTCCAAACGCTTAACCAGAATGGCCTAGGGAAAAAATACACATACCTTTGTAATCGGGCAAGTTTCTACTTTCAGATGCAATGGGAATTTTTGGGTTAGGTCAATCCGTTCGCGAGATATGGGAGTTTGAAGACAAGAAATGGTTGAGAAGGCAAAAAATTTTTCGCAATTCTGCTGCTCCAAACGCTTAACCAGAATGGCCTGGAGAAAAAATACACATACCGTTGTAATCGGGCGAGTTTCTACTTTCAGATGCAATAGGAATTTTTGGGATAGGTCAATCCGTTCGCGACATATGGGAGTTTGAAGCTAAGAAATGGTTGAGGAGACAACAAATTTTTCGCAATTCTGCTGCTCCAAACGCTTAACCAGAATGGTCCAGGGAAAAAATACACATACCGTTGTAATCGGGCGAGTTTCTACTTTCAGATGCAATAGGAATTTTTGAGTTAGGTCAATCCGTTCGCGAGATATGGGAGGTTGAAGCCAAGAAATGGTTGAGAAGGCAAACAATTTTTCGCAATTCTGCTGCTTCAAACGCTTAACCAGAATGGCCTAGGCATAAAATACTCATACCGTTGTAATCGGGCGAGTTTCTACTTTCAGATGCAACAGGAATTTTTGGGTTAGCTCAATCCGTTCGCGAGATATGGCAGTTTGAAGCTAAGAAATGGTTGAGAAGAGAACAAATTTTTCGCAATTCTGCTGCTCCAAACGCTTAACCAGAATGGCCTAGGGAAAAAATACACATACCTTTGTAATCGTGCGAGTTTCTACTTTCAGATGCGATAGGAATTTTTGGGTTAGGTCAATCCGTTCGCGAGATATGGGAGTTTGAAGCCAAGAAATGGAAGAGAAGGCAAAAAATTTTTCGCAATTCTGCTGCTTCAAACGCTTAACCAGAATGGCCTAGGGAGAAAATACACATACCGTTGTAATCGGGCGAGTTTCTACTTTCAGATGCAATAGGAATTTTTGGGTTAGGTCAATCCGTTCGCGACATATGGGAGTTTGAAGCTAAGAAATGGTTGAGAAGAGAACAAATTTTTCGCAATTCTGCTGCTCCAAACGCTTAACCAGAATGGCCTAGGGAAAAAATACACATACCGTTGTACTCGGGCAAGATTCTACTTTCAGATGTAATGGGAATTTTTGGGTTAGGTCAATCCGTTCGCGAGATATGGGAGTTTGAAGACAAGAAATGGTTGAGAAGGCAAAAAATTTTTCGCAATTCTGCTGCTCCAAACGCTTAACCAGAATGGCCTAGGGATAAAATACACATACCGTTGTAATCGGGCAAGTTTCTACTTTCAGATGCAACAGGAATTTTTGGGTTAGCTCAATCCGTTCGCGAGATATGGGACATTGAAGCTAAGAAATGTTTGGGAAGGCAAAAAATTTTTTGCAATTCTGCTGCTCCAAACGCTTAACCAGAATGGCCTAGGGAAAAAATACGCATACCGTTACAATCGGGCGAGCTTCCACTTTCAGTTGCAATAGGAATTTTTGGATTAGGTCAATCCGTTCGCGAGATATGGGAGTTTGAAGCCAAGAAATGGTTGAGAAGGCAAAAAATTTTTCGCAATTCTGCTGCTCCAAACGCTTAACCAGAATGGTCCAAGGAAAAAATACACATACCGTTGTAATCGGGCGAGTTTCCACTTTCTAATGCAATAGGAATTTTTGGGTTAGTTCAATCCGTTCGCGAGATATCAGAGTTTGAAGCTAAGAAATGGTTGAGAAGAGAACAAATTTTTCGCAATTCTGCTGCTCCAAACGCTTAACCAGAATGGCCTAGGGAAAAAATACACATACCGTTGTAGTCGGGCGAGTTTCTACTTTCAGATGCAATAGGAATTTTTGAGTTAGGTCAATCCGTTCGCGACATATGGGAGTTTGAAGCTAAGAAATGGTTGAGAAGACAACAAATTTTTCGCAATTCTGCTGCTCCAAACGCTTAACCAGAATGGTCCAGGGAAAAAATACACATACCGTTGTAATCGGGCGAGTTTCTACTTTCAGATGCAATAGGAATTTTTGGGTTAGGTCAATCCGTTCGCGACATATGGGAGTTTGAAGCTAAGAAATGGTTGAGAAGAGAACAAATTTTTCGCAATTCTGCTGCTCCAAACGCTTAACCAGAATGGCCTAGGGAAAAAATACACATACCGTTGTAATCGGGCAAGATTCTACTTTCAGATGTAATGGGAATTTTTGGGTTAGGTCATTCCGTTCGCGAGATATGGGAGTTTGAAGACAAGAAATGGTTGAGAAGGCAAAAAATTTTTCGCATTTCTGCTGCTCCAAACGCTTAACCAGAATGGCCTAGGGATAAAATACACATACCGTTGTAATCGGGCAAGTTTCTACTTTCAGATGCAACAGGAATTTTTGGGTTAGCTCAATCCGTTCGCGAGATATGGGACATTGAAGCTAAGAAATGTTTGGGAAGGCAAAAAATTTTTCGCAATTCTGCTGCTCCAAACGCTTAACCAGAATAGCCTAGGGAAAAAATACGCATACCGTTACAATCGGGCGAGCTTCCACTTTCAGTTGCAATAGGAATTTTTGGATTAGGTCAATCCGTTCGCGAGATATGGGAGTTTGAAGCCAAGAAATGGTTGAGAAGGCAAAAAATTTTTCGCAATTCTGCTGCTTCAAACGCTTAACCAGAATGGCCTAGGGAGAAAATACACATACCGTTGTAATCGGGCGAGTTTCTACTTTCAGATGCAATGGGAATTTTTGGGTTAGGTCAATCCGTTCGCGAGATATGGGAAATTGAAGACAAGAAATGGTTGGGAAGGCAAAAAATTTTTCGCAATTCTGCTGCTCCAAACGCTTAACCAGAATGGCCTAGGGAAAAAATACACATACCGTTGTAGTCGGGCGAGTTTCTACTTTCAGATGCAATAGGAATTTTTGGGTTAGGTCAATCCGTTCGCGACATATGGGAGTTTGAAGCTAAGAAATGGTTGAGAAGAGAACAAATTTTTCGCAATTCTGCTGCTCCAAACGCTTAACCAGAATGGCCTAGGGAAAAAATACACATACCGTTGTAATCGGGCAAGATTCTACTTTCAGATGTAATGGGAATTTTTGGGTTAGGTCAATCCGTTCGCGAGATATGGGAGTTTGAAGACAAGAAATGGTTGAGAAGGCAAAAAATTTTTCGCAATTCTGCTGCTCCAAACGCTTAACCAGAATGGCCTAGGGATAAAATACACATACCGTTGTAATCGGGCAAGTTTCTACTTTCAGATGCAACAGGAATTTTTGGGTTAGCTCAATCCGTTCGCGAGATATGGGACATTGAAGCTAAGAAATGTTTGGGAAGGCAAAAAATTTTTCGCAATTCTGCTGCTCCAAACGCTTAACCAGAATGGTCCAGGGAAAAAATACGCATACCGTTACAATCGGGCGAGCTTCCACTTTCAGTTGCAATAGGAATTTTTGGATTAGGTCAATCCGTTCGCGAGATATGGGAGTTTGAAGCCAAGAAATGGTTGAGAAGGCAAAAAATTTTTCGCAATTCTGCTGCTTCAAACGCTTAACCAGAATGGCCTAGGGATAAAATACACATACCGTTACAATCGGGCGAGCTTCCACTTTCAGTTGCAACAGGAATTTTTGGATTAGGTCAATCCGTTCGCGAGATATGGGAGTTTGAAGCCAAGAAATGGTTGAGAAGGCAAAAAATTTTTCGCAATTCTGCTGCTCCAAACGCTTAACCTGAATGGCCTAGAGAAAAAATACACATACCGTTGTAATCGGGCGAGTTTCTACTTTCAGATGCAATAGGAATTTTTGGGATAGGTCAATCCGTTCGTGACATATGGGAGTTTGAAGCCAAGAAATGGTTGAGAAGGCAAAAAATTTTTCGCAATTCTGCTGCTTCAAACGCTTAACCAGAATGGCCTAGGGATAAAATACACATACCGTTACAATCGGGCGAGCTTCCACTTTCAGTTGCAACAGGAATTTTTGGATTAGGTCAATCCGTTCGCGAGATATGGGACGTTGAAGCCAAGAAATGGTTGAGAAGGCAAACAATTTTTCGCAATTCTGCTGCTTCAAACGCTTAACCAGAATGGCCTAGGCATAAAATACTCATACCGTTGTAATCGGGCGAGTTTCTACTTTCAGATGCAACAGGAATTTTTGGGTTAGCTCAATCCGTTCGCGAGATATGACAGTTTGAAGCTAAGAAATGGTTGAGAAGAGAACAAATTTTTCGCAATTCTGCTGCTCCAAACGCTTAACCAGAATGGCCTAGGGAAAAAATACACATACCGTTGTAATCGGGCAAGATTCTACTTTCAGATGTAATGGGAATTTTTGGGTTAGGTCAATCCGTTCGCGAGATATGGGAGTTTGAAGACAAGAAATGGTTGAGAAGGCAAAAAATTTTTCGCAATTCTGCTGCTCCAAACGCTTAACCAGAATGGCCTAGGGAAAAAATACACATACCGTTACAATCGGGCGAGCTTCCACTTTCAGTTGCAACAGGAATTTTTGGATTAGGTCAATCCGTTCGCGAGATATGGGACGTTGAAGCCAAGAAATGGTTGAGAAGGCAAACAATTTTTCGCAATTCTGCTGCTTCAAACGCTTAACCAGAATGGCCTAGGCATAAAATACTCATACCGTTGTAATCGGGCGAGTTTCTACTTTCAGATGCAACAGGAATTTTTGGGTTAGCTCAATCCGTTCGCGAGATATGACAGTTTGAAGCTAAGAAATGGTTGAGAAGAGAACAAATTTTTCGCAATTCTGCTGCTCCAAACGCTTAACCAGAATGGCCTAGGGAAAAAATACACATACCTTTGTAATCGTGCGAGTTTCTACTTTCAGATGCGATAGGAATTTTTGGGTTAGGTCAATCCGTTCGCGAGATATGGGAGTTTGAAGCCAAGAAATGGAAGAGAAGGCAAAAAATTTTTCGCAATTCTGCTGCTTCAAACGCTTAACCAGAATGGCCTAGGGAAAAAATACACATACCGTTGTAATCGGGCGAGTTTCTACTTTCAGATGCAATAGGAATTTTTGGGTTAGGTCAATCCGTTCGCGACATATGGGAGTTTGAAGCTAAGAAATGGTTGAGGAGACAACAAATTTTTCGCAATTCTGCTGCTCCAAACGCTTAACCAGAATGGCCTAGGGAAAAAATACACATACCGTTGTAATCGGGCGAGTTTCTACTTTCAGATGCAATAGGAATTTTTGGGTTAGGTCAATCCGTTCGCGACATATGGGAGTTTGAAGCTAAGAAATGGTTGAGAAGAGAACAAATTTTTCGCAATTCTGCTGCTCCAAACGCTTAACCAGAATGGCCTAGGGAAAAAATACACATACCGTTGTAATCGGGCAAGATTCTACTTTCAGATGTAATGGGAATTTTTGGGTTAGGTCAATCCGTTCGCGAGATATGGGAGTTTGAAGACAAGAAATGGTTGAGAAGGCAAAAAATTTTTCGCAATTCTGCTGCTCCAAACGCTTAACCAGAATGGCCTAGGGATAAAATACACATACCGTTGTAATCGGGCAAGTTTCTACTTTCAGATGCAACAGGAATTTTTGGGTTAGCTCAATCCGTTCGCGAGATATGGGACATTGAAGCTAAGAAATGTTTGGGAAGGCAAAAAATTTTTCGCAATTCTGCTGCTCCAAACGCTTAACCAGAATGGCCTAGGGAAAAAATACGCATACCGTTACAATCGGGCGAGCTTCCAATTTCAGTTGCAATAGGAATTTTTGGATTAGGTCAATCCGTTCGCGAGATATGGGAGTTTGAAGCCAAGAAATGGTTGAGAAGGCAAAAAATTTTTCGCAATTCTGCTGCTTCAAACGCTTAACCAGAATGGCCTAGGGATAAAATACACATACCGTTACAATCGGGCGGGCTTCCACTTTCAGTTGCAACAGGAATTTTTGGATTAGGTCAATCCGTTCGCGAGATATGGGAGTTTGAATCCAAGAAATGGTTGAGAAGGCAAAAAATTTTTCGCAATTCTGCTGCTTCAAACGCTTAACCAGAATGGCCTAGGGAGAAAATACACATACCGTTGTAATCGGGCGAGTTTCTACTTTCAGATGCAATGGGAATTTTTGGGTTAGGTCAATCCGTTCGCGAGATATGGGAGTTTGAAGACAAGAAATGGTTGGGAAGGCAAAAAATTTTTCGCAATTCTGCTGCTCCAAACGCTTAACCAGAATGGCCTAGGGAAAAAATACACATACCTTTGTAATCGGGCAAGTATCTACTTTCAGATGCAATGGGAATTTTTGGGTTAGGTCAATCCGTTCGCGAGATATGGGAGTTTGAAGACAAGAAATGGTTGAGAAGGCAAAAAATTTTTCGCAATTCTGCTGCTCCAAACGCTTAACCAGAATGGCCTAGAGAAAAAATACACATACCGTTGTAATCGGGCGAGTTTCTACTTTCAGATGCAATAGGAATTTTTGGGATAGGTCAATCCGTTCGTGACATATGGGAGTTTGAAGCTAAGAAATGGTTGAGAAGACAACAAATTTTTCGCAATTCTGCTGCTCCAAACGCTTAACCAGAATGGCCTAGGGAAAAAATACACATACCTTTGTAATCGTGCGAGTTTCTACTTTCAGATGCGATAGGAATTTTTGGGTTAGGTCAATCCGTTCGCGAGATATGGGAGTTTGAAGCCAAGAAATGGAAGAGAAGGCAAAAAATTTTCGCAATTCTGCTGCTTCAAACGCTTAACCAGAATGGCCTAGGGAAAAAATACACATACCGTTGTAATCGGGCGAGTTTCTACTTTCAGATGCAATAGGTATTTTTGGGTTAGGTCAATCCGCTCGCGACATATGGGAGTTTGAAGCTAAGAAATGGTTGAGGAGACAACAAATTTTTCGCAATTCTGCTGCTCCAAACGCTTAACCAGAATGGTCCAGGGAAAAAATACACATACCGTTGTAATCGGGCGAGTTTCCACTTTCTAATGCAATAGGAATTTTTGGGTTAGTTCAATCCGTTCGCGAGATATCAGAGTTTGAAGCTAAGAAATGGTTGAGAAGAGAACAAATTTTTCCCAATTCTGCTGCTCCAAACGCTTAACCAGAATGGCCTAGGGGAAAAATACACATACCGTTGTAATCGGGCGAGTTTCTACTTTCAGATGCAATAGGAATTTTTGGCTTAGGTCAAACCGTTCGCGACATATGGGAGTTTGAAGCTAAGAAATGGTTGAGAAGAGAACAAATTTTTCGCAATTCTGCTGCTCCAAACGCTTAACCAGAATAGCCTAGGGAAAAAATACACATACCGTTGTAATCGGGCGAGTTTCTACTTTCAGATGCAATGGGAATTTTTGGGTTAGGTCAATCCGTTCGCGAGATATGGGAGTTTGAAGACAAGAAATGGTTGGGAAGGCAAAAAATTTTTCGCAATTCTGCTGCTCCAAACGCTTACCTAGAATGGCCTAGGGAAAAAATACACATACCGTTGTAATCGGGCGAGTTTCTACTTTCAGATGCAATAGGAATTTTTGGGTTAGGTCAATCCGTTCGCGACATATGGGAGTTTGAAGCTAAGAAATGGTTGAGAAGAGAACAAATTTTTCGCAATTCTGCTGCTCCAAACGCTTAACCAGAATGGTCCAGGGAAAAAATACACATACCGTTGTAATCGGGCGAGTTTCCACTTTCTAATGCAATAGGAATTTTTGGGTTAGTTCAATCCGTTCGCGAGATATCAGAGTTTGAAGCTAAGAAATGGTTGAGAAGAGAACAAATTTTTCCCAATTCTGCTGCTCCAAACGCTTAACCAGAATGGCCTAGGGAAAAAATACACATACCGTTGTAATCGGGCGAGTTTCTACTTTCAGATGCAATGGGAATTTTTGGGTTAGGTCAATCCGTTCGCGAGATATGGGAGTTTGAAGACAAGAAATGGTTGGGAAGGCAAAAAATTTTTCGCAATTCTGCTGCTCCAAACGCTTACCCAGAATGGCCTAGGGAAAAAATACACATACCGTTGTAATCGGGCGAGTTTCTACTTTCAGATGCAATAGGAATTTTTGGGTTAGGTCAATCCGTTCGCGACATATGGGAGTTTGAAGCTAAGAAATGGTTGAGAAGAGAACAAATTTTTCGCAATTCTGCTGCTCCAAACGCTTAACCAGAATGGCCTAGGGAAAAAATACACATACCGTTGTAATCGGGCAAGATTCTACTTTCAGATGTAATGGGAATTTTTGGGTTAGGTCAATCCGTTCGCGAGATATGGGAGTTTGAAGACAAGAAATGGTTGAGAAGGCAAAAAATTTTTCGCAATTCTGCTTCTCCAAACGCTTAACCAGAATGGCCTAGGGAAAAAATACACATACCGTTGTAATCGGGCGAGCTTCCACTTTCAGTTGCAATAGGAATTTTTGGATTAGGTCAATCCGTTCGCGAGATATGGGAGTTTGAAGCCAAGAAATGGTTGAGAAGGCAAAAAATTTTTCGCAATTCTGCTGCTTCAAACGCTTAACCAGAATGCCCTAGGGAAAAAATACACATACCGTTGTAATCGGGCGAGTTTCTACTTTCAGATGCAATAGGTATTTTTGGGTTAGGTCAATCCGTTCGCGACATATGGGAGTTTGAAGCTAAGAAATGGTTGAGGAGACAACAAATTTTTCGCAATTCTGCTGCTCCAAACGCTTAACCAGAATGGTCCAGGGAAAAAATACACATACCGTTGTAATCGGGCGAGTTTCCACTTTCTAATGCAATAGGAATTTTTGGGTTAGTTCAATCCGTTCGCGAGATATCAGAGTTTGAAGCTAAGAAATGGTTGAGAAGAGAACAAATTTTCCCAATTCTGCTGCTCCAAACGCTTAACCAGAATGGCCTAGGGAAAAAATACACATACCGTTGTAATCGGGCGAGTTTCTACTTTCAGATGCAATAGGAATTTTTGGCTTAGGTCAAACCGTTCGCGACATATGGGAGTTTGAAGCTAAGAAATGGTTGAGAAGAGAACAAATTTTTCGCAATTCTGCTGCTCCAAACGCTTAACCAGAATAGCCTAGGGAAAAAATACACATACCGTTGTAATCGGGCGAGTTTCTACTTTCAGATGCAATGGGAATTTTTGGGTTAGGTCAATCCGTTCGCGAGATATGGGAGTTTGAAGACAAGAAATGGTTGGGAAGGCAAAAAATTTTTCGCAATTCTGCTGCTCCAAACGCTTACCTAGAATGGCCTAGGGAAAAAATACACATACCGTTGTAATCGGGCGAGTTTCTACTTTCAGATGCAATAGGAATTTTTGGGTTAGGTCAATCCGTTCGCGACATATGGGAGTTTGAAGCTAAGAAATGGTTGAGAAGAGAACAAATTTTTCGCAATTCTGCTGCTCCAAACGCTTAACCAGAATGGCCTAGGGAAAAAATACACATACCGTTGTAATCGGGCAAGATTCTACTTTCAGATGTAATGGGAATTTTTGGGTTAGGTCAATTCGTTCGCGAGATATGGGAGTTTGAAGACAAGAAATGGTTGAGAAGAGAACAAATTTTTCGCAATTCTGCTGCTCCAAACGCTTAACCAGAATGGCCTAGGGAAAAAATACACATACCGTTGTAATCGGGCGAGTTTCTACTTTCAGATGCAATAGGAATTTTTGGGTTAGGTCAAACCGTTCGCGACATATGGGAGTTTGAAGCTAAGAAATGGTTGAGAAGAGAACAAATTTTTCGCAATTCTGCTGCTCCAAACGCTTAACCAGAATAGCCTAGGGAAAAAATACACATACCGTTGTAATCGGGCGAGTTTCTACTTTCAGATGCAATGGGAATTTTTGGGTTAGGTCAATCCGTTCGCGAGATATGGGAGTTTGAAGACAAGAAATGGTTGGGAAGGCAAAAAATTTTTCGCAATTCTGCTGCTCCAAACGCTTACCCAGAATGGCCTAGGGAAAAAATACACATACCGTTGTAATCGGGCGAGTTTCTACTTTCAGATGCAATAGGAATTTTTGGGTTAGGTCAATCCGTTCGCGACATATGGGAGTTTGAAGCTAAGAAATGGTTGAGAAGAGAACAAATTTTTCGCAATTCTGCTTCTCCAAACGCTTAACCAGAATGGCCTAGGGATAAAATACACATACCGTTGTAATCGGGCAAGTTTCTACTTTCAGATGCAACAGGAATTTTTGGGTTAGCTCAATCCGTTCGCGAGATATGGGACACTGAAACTAAGAAATGTTTGGGAAGGCAAAAAATTTTTTGCAATTCTGCTGCTCCAAACGCTTAACCAGAATGGCCTAGGGAAAAAATACGCATACCGTTACAATCGGGCGAGCTTCCACTTTCAGTTGCAATAGGAATTTTTGGATTAGGTCAATCCGTTCGCGAGATATGGGAGTTTGAAGCCAAGAAATGGTTGAGAAGGCAAAAAATTTTTCGCAATTCTGCTGCTTCAAACGCTTAACCAGAATGGCCTAGGGAGAAAATACACCTACCGTTGTAATCGGGCGAGATTCTACTTTCAGCTGCAATAGGAATTTTTGGGTTAGGTCAATCCGTTCGCGATATATGGGAGTTTGAAGCTAAGAAATGGTTGAGAAGACAACAAATTTTTCGCAATTCTGCTGCTCCAAACGCTTAACCAGAATGGTCCAAGGAAAAAATACACATACCGTTGTAATCGGGCGAGTTTCCACTTTCTAATGCAATAGGAATTTTTGGGTTAGTTCAATCCGTTCGCGAGATATCAGAGTTTGAAGCTAAGAAATGGTTGAGAAGAGAACATATTTTTCGCAATTCTGCTGCTCCAAACGCTTAACCAGAATGGCCTAGGGAAAAAATACACATACCGTTGTAGTCGGGCGAGTTTCTACTTTCAGATGCAATAGGAATTTTTGGGTTAGGTCAATCCGTTCGCGACATATGGGAGTTTGAAGCTAAGAAATGGTTGAGAAGACAACAAATTTTTCGCAATTCTGCTGCTCCAAACGCTTAACCAGATTGGTCCAGGGAAAAAATACACATACCGTTGTAATCGGGCGAGATTCTACTTTCAGATGCAATAGGAATTTTTGGGTTAGGTCAATCCGTTCGCGAGATATGGGAGGTTGAAGCCAAGAAATGGTTGAGAAGGCAAAAAATTTTTCGCAATTCTGCTGCTTCAAACGCTTAACCAGAATGGCCTAGGGAGAAAATACACATACCGTTGTAATCGGGCGAGTTTCTAGTTTCGGATGCAAGAGGAATTTTTGGGTTAGGTCAATCCGTTCGCGACATATGGGAGTTTGAAGCTAAGAAATGGTTGAGAAGAGAACAAATTTTTCGCAATTCTGCTGCTCCAAACGCTTAACCAGTATGGCCTAGGGAAAAAATAGACATACCGTTGTAATCGGGCGAGTTTCTACTTTCAGATGCAATGGGAATTTTTGGGTTAGGCCAATCCGTTCGCGAGATATGGGAGTTTGAATACAAGAAATGGTTGGGAAGGCAAAAAATTTTTCGCAATTCTGCTGCTCCAAACGCTTACCCAGAATGGCCTAGGGAAAAAATACACATACCTTTGTAATCGGGCGAGTTTCTACTTTCAGATGCAATAGGAATTTTTGGGTTAGGTCAATCCGTTCGCGACATATGGGAGTTTGAAGCTAAGAAATGGTTGAGAAGAGAACAAATTTTTCGCAATTCTGCTGCTCCAAACGCTTAACCAGAATGGCCTAGGGAAAAAATACACATACCGTTGTAATCGGGCAAGATTCTACTTTCAGATGTAATTGGAATTTTTGGGTTAGGTCAATCCGTTCGCGACATATGGGAGTTTGAAACTAAGAAATGGTTGAGAAGAAAACAAATTTTTCGCAATTCTGCTGCTCCAAACGCTTAACCAGAATGGCCTAGGGATAAAATACACATACCGTTGTAATCGGGCAAGTTTCTACTTTCAGATGCAACAGGAATTTTTGGGTTAGCTCAATCCGTTCGCGAGATATGGGACATTGAAGCTAAGAAATGTTTGGGAAGGCAAAAAATTTTTCGCAATTCTGCTGCTCCAAACGCTTAACCAGAATGGCCTAGGTAAAAAATACGCATACCGTTACAATCGGGCGAGCTTCCACTTTCAGTTGCAATAGGAATTTTTGGATTAGGTCAATCCGTTCGCGAGATATGGGAGTTTGAAGCCAAGAAATGGTTGAGAAGGCAAAAAATTTTTCGCAATTCTGCTGCTTCAAACGCTTAACCAGAATGGCCTAGGGAGAAAATACACATACCGTTGTAATCGGGCGAGTTTCTACTTTCAGATGCAATGGGAATTTTTGGGTTAGGTCAATCCGTTCGCGAGATATGGGAAATTGAAGACAAGAAATGGTTGGGAAGGCAAAAAATTTTTCGCAATTCTGCTGCTCCAAACGCTTAACCAGAATGGCCTAGGGAAAAAATACACATACCGTTGTAGTCGGGCGAGTTTCTACTTTCAGATGCAATAGGAATTTTTGGGTTAGGTCAATCCGTTCGCGACATATGGGAGTTTGAAGCTAAGAAATGGTTGAGAAGATAACAAATTTTTCGCAATTCTGCTGCTCCAAACGCTTAACCAGAATGGTCCAGGGAAAAAATACACATACCGTTGTAATCGGGCGAGTTTCTACTTTCAGATGCAATAGGAATTTTTGGGTTAGGTCAATCCGTTCGCGAGATATGGAAGGTTGAAGCCAAGAAATGGTTGAGAAGGCAAAAAATTTTTCGCAATTCTGCTGCTTCAAACGCTTAACCAGAATGGCCTAGGGAGAAAATACATATACCGTTGTAATCGGGCGAGTTTCTAGTTTCAGATGCAATAGGAATTTTTGGGTTAGGTCAATCCGTTCGCGACATATGGGAGTTTGAAGCTAAGAAATGGTTGAGGAGACAACAAATTTTTCGCAATTCTGCTGCTCCAAACGCTTAACCAGAATGGTCCAGGGAAAAAATACACATACCGTTGTAATCGGGCGAGTTTCCACTTTCTAATGCAACAGGAATTTTTGGGTTAGTTCAATCCGTTCGCGAGATATCAGAGTTTGAAGCTAAGAAATGGTTGAGAAGAGAACAAATTTTTCGCAATTCTGCTGCTCCAAACGCTTAACCAGAATGGTCCAGGGAAAAAATACACATACCGTTGTAATCGGGCGAGTTTCCACTTTCTAATGCAATAGGAATTTTTGGGTTAGTTCAATCCGTTCGCGAGATATCAGAGTTTGAAGACAAGAAATGGTTGGGAAGGCAAAATATTTTTCGCAATTCTGCTACTCCAAACGCTTACCCAGAATGGCCTAGGAAAAAAATACACATACCGTTGTAATCGGGCGAGTTTCTACTTTCAGATGCAATAGGAATTTTTGGGTTAGGTCAATCCGTTCGCGACATATGGGAGTTTGAAGCTAAGAAATGGTTGAGAAGAGAACAAATTTTTCGCAATTCTGCTACTCCAAACGCTTAACCAGAATGGCCTAGGGAAAAAATACACATACCGTTGTAATCGGGCAAGATTCTACTTTCAGATGTAATGGGAATTTTTGGGTTAGGTCAATCCGTTCGCGAGATATGGGAGTTTGAAGACAAGAAATGGTTGAGAAGGCAAAAAATTTTTCGCAATTCTGCTGCTCCAAACGCTTAACCAGAATGGTCTAGGGATAAAATACACATACCGTTGTAATCGGGCAAGTTTCTACTTTCAGATGCAACAGGAATTTTTGGGTTAGCTCAATCCGTTCGCGAGATATGGGACACTGAAGCTAAGAAATGTTTGGGAAGGCAAAAAATTTTTTGCATTTCTGCTGCTCCAAACGCTTAACCATAATGGCCTAGGGAAAAAATACGCATACCGTTACAATCGGGCGAGCTTCCACTTTCAGTTGCAATAGGAATTTTTGGATTAGGTCAATCCGTTCGCGAGATATGGGAGTTTGAAGCCAAGAATTGGTTGAGAAGGCAAAAAATTTTTCGCAATTCTGCTGCTTCAAACGCTTAACCAGAATGGCCTAGGGAGAAAATACACCTACCGTTGTAATCGGGCGAGATTCTACTTTCAGCTGCAATAGGAATTTTTGGGTTAGGGCAATCCGTTCGCGATATATGGGAGTTTGAAGCTAAGAAATGGTTGAGAAGACAACAAATTTTTCGCAATTCTGCTGCTCCAAACGCTTAACCAGAATGGTCCAAGGAAAAAATACACATACCGTTGTAATCGGGCGAGTTTCCACTTTCTAATGCAATAGGAATTTTTGGGTTAGTTCAATCCGTTCGCGAGATATCAGAGTTTGAAGCTAAGATATGGTTGAGAAGAGAACAAATTTTTCGCAATTCTGCTGCTCCAAACGCTTAACCAGAATGGCCTAGGGAAAAAATACACATACCGTTGTAGTCGGGCGAGTTTCTACTTTCAGATGCAAGAGGAATTTTTGGGTTAGGTCAATCCGTTCGCGACATATGGGAGTTTGAAGCTAAGAAATGGTTGAGAAGACAACAAATTTTTCGCAATTCTGCTGCTCCAAACGCTTAACCAGAATGGTCCAGGGAAAAAATACACATACCGTTGTAATCGGGCGAGTTTCTACTTTCAGATGCAATAGGAATTTTTGGGTTAGGTCAATCCGTTCGCGAGATATCAGAGTTTGAAGCTAAGAAATGGTTGAGAAGAGAACAAATTTTTCGCAATTCTGCTGCTCCAAACGCTTAACCAGAATGGCCTAGGGAAAAAATACACATACCGTTGTAATCGGGCGAGTTTCTACTTTCAGATGCAATAGGAATTTTTGGGTTAGGTCAAACCGTTCGCGACATATGGGAGTTTGAAGCTAAGAAATGGTTGAGAAGAGAACAAATTTTTCGCAATTCTGCTGCTCCAAACGCTTAACCAGAATGGCCTAGGGAAAAAATACACATACCGTTGTAATCGGGCGAGTTTCTACTTTCAGATGCAATGGGAATTTTTGGGTTAGGTCAATCCGTTCGCGAGATATGGGAGTTTGAAGACAAGAAATGGTTGGGAGGGCAAAAAATTTTTCGCAATTCTGCTACTCCAAACGCTTACCCAGAATGGCCTAGGGAAAAAATACACATACCGTTGTAATCGGGCGAGTTTCTACTTTCAGATGCAATAGGAATTTTTGGGTTAGGTCAATCCGTTCGCGACATATGGGAGTTTGAAGCTAAGAAATGGTTGAGAAGAGAACAAATTTTTCGCAATTCTGCTGCTCCAAACGCTTAACCAGAATGGCCTAGGGAAAAAATACACATACCGTTGTAATCGGGCAAGATTCTACTTTCAGATGTAATGGGAATTTTTGGGTTAGGTCAATCCGTTCGCGAGATATGGGAGTTTGAAGACAAGAAATGGTTGAGAAGGCAAAAAATTTTTCGCAATTCTGCTGCTCCAAACGCTTAACCAGAATGGCCTAGGGAAAAAATACGCATACCGTTACAATCGGGCGAGCTTCCACTTTCAGTTGCAATAGGAATTTTTGGATTAGGTCAATGCGTTCGCGAGATATGGGAGTTTGAAGCCAAGAATTGGTTGAGAAGGCAAAAAATTTTTCGCAATTCTGCTGCTTCAAACGCTTAACCAGAATGGCCTAGGGAGAAAATGCACCTACCGTTGTAATCGGGCGAGATTCTACTTTCAGCTGCAATAGGAATTTTTGGGTTAGGCCAATCCGTTCGCGATATATGGGAGTTTGAAGCTAAGAAATGGTTGAGAAGACAACAAATTTTTCGCAATTCTGCTGCTCCAAACGCTTAACCAGAATGGTCGAAGGAAAAAATACACATACCGTTGTAATCGGGCGAGTTTCCACTTTCTAATGCAATAGGAATTTTTGGGTTAGTTCAATCCGTTCGCGAGATATCAGAGTTTGAAGCTAAGATATGGTTGAGAAGAGAACAAATTTTTCGCAATTCTGCTGCTCCAAACGCTTAACCAGAATGGCCTAGGGAAAAAATACACATACCGTTGTAGTCGGGCGAGTTTCTACTTTCAGATGCAAGAGGAATTTTTGGGTTAGGTCAATCCGTTCGCGACATATGGGAGTTTGAAGCTAAGAAATGGTTGAGAAGACAACAAATTTTTCGCAATTCTGCTGCTCCAAACGCTTAACCAGAATGGTCCAGGGAAAAAATACACATACCGTTGTAATCGGGCGAGTTTCTACTTTCAGATGCAATAGGAATTTTTGGGTTAGGTCAATCCGTTCGCGAGATATGGGAGGTTGAAGCCAAGAAATGGTTGAGAAGGCAAAAAATTTTTCGCAATTCTGCTGCTTCAAACGCTTAACCAGAATGGCCTAGGGAGAAAATAAACATACCGTTGTAATCGGGCGAGTTTCTAGTTTCGGATGCAAGAGGAATTTTTGGGTTAGGTCAATCCGTTCGCGACATATGGGAGTTTGAAGCTAAGAAATGGTTGAGAAGAGAACAAATTTTTCGCAATTCTGCTGCTCCAAACGCTTAACCAGAATGGCCTAGGGAAAAAATACACATACCGTTGTAATCGGGCGAATTTCTACTTTCAGATGCAATGGGAATTTTTGGGTTAGGCCAATCCGTTCGCGAGATATGGGAGTTTGAAGACAAGAAATGGTTGGGAAGGCAAAAAATTTTTCGCAATTCTGCTGCTCCAAACGCTTACCCAGAATGGCCAAGGGAAAAAATACACATACCGTTGTAATCGGGCGAGTTTCTACTTTCAGATGCAATAGGAATTTTTGGGTTAGGTCAATCCGTTCGCGACATATGGGAGTTTGAAGCTAAGAAATGGTTGAGAAGAGAACAAATTTTTCGCAATTCTGCTGCTCCAAACGCTTAACCAGAATGGCCTAGGGAAAAAATACACATACCGTTGTAATCGGGCAAGATTCTACTTTCAGATGTAATTGGAATTTTTGGGTTAGGTCAATCCGTTCGCGAGATATGGGAGTTTGAAGACAAGAAATGGTTGAGAAGGCAAAAAATTTTTCGCAATTCTGCTGCACCAAACGCTTAACCAGAATGGCCTAGGGATAAAATACACATACCGTTGTAATCGGGCAAGTTTCTACTTTCAGATGCAACAGGAATTTTTGGGTTAGCTCAATCCGTTCGCGAGATATGGGACATTGAAGCTAAGAAATGTTTGGGAAGGCAAAAAATTTTTCGCAATTCTGCTGCTCCAAACGCTTAACCAGAATGGCCTAGGGAAAAAATACGCATACCGTTACAATCGGGCGAGCTTCCACTTTCAGTTGCAATAGGAATTTTTGGATTAGGTCAATCCGTTCGCGAGATATGGGAGTTTGAAGCCAAGAAATGGTTGAGAAGGCAAAAAATTTTTCGCAATTCTGCTGCTTCAAACGCTTAACCAGAATGGCCTAGGGAAAAAATACACATACCGTTGTAGTCGGGCGAGTTTCTACTTTCAGATGCAAGAGGAATTTTTGGGTTAGGTCAATCCGTTCGCGACATATGGGAGTTTGAAGCTAAGAAATGGTTGGGAAGACAACAAATTTTTCGCAATTCTGCTGCTCCAAACGCTTAACCAGAATGGTCCAGGGAAAAAATACACATACCGTTGTAATCGGGCGAGTTTCTACTTTCAGATGCAATAGGAATTTTTGGGTTAGGTCAATCCGTTCGCGAGATATGGGAGGTTGAAGCCAAGAAATGGTTGAGAAGGCAAAAAATTTTTCGCAATTCTGCTGCTTCAAACGCTTAACCAGAATGGCCTAGGGAGAAAATAAACATACCGTTGTAATCGGGCGAGTTTCTAGTTTCGGATGCAAGAGGAATTTTTGGGTTAGGTCAATCCGTTCGCGACATATGGGAGTTTGAAGCTAAGAAATGGTTGAGAAGAGAACAAATTTTTCGCAATTCTGCTGCTCCAAACGCTTAACCAGAATGGCCTAGGGAAAAAATACACATAACGTTGTAATCGGGCAAGATTCTACTTTCAGATGTAATTGGAATTTTTGGGTTAGGTCAATCCGTTCGCGAGATATGGGAGTTTGAAGACAAGAAATGGTTGAGAAGGCAAAAAATTTTTCGCAATTCTGCTGCACCAAACGCTTAACCAGAATGGCCTAGGGATAAAATACACATACCGTTGTAATCGGGCAAGTTTCTACTTTCAGATGCAACAGGAATTTTTGGGTTAGCTCAATCCGTTCGCGAGATATGGGACATTGAAGCTAAGAAATGTTTGGGAAGGCAAAAAATTTTTCGCAATTCTGCTGCTCCAAACGCTTAACCAGAATGGCCTAGGGAAAAAATACGCATACCGTTACAATCGGGCGAGCTTCCACTTTCAGTTGCAATAGGAATTTTTGGATTAGGTCAATCCGTTCGCGAGATATGGGAGTTTGAAGCCAAGAAATGGTTGAGAAGGCAAAAAATTTTTCGCAATTCTGCTGCTTCAAACGCTTAACCAGAATGGCCTAGGGAGAAAATACACATACCATTGTAATCGGGCGAGTTTCTACTTTCAGATGCAATGGGAATTTTTGGGTTAGGTCAATCCGTTCGCGAGATATGGGAAATTGAAGACAAGAAATGGTTGGGAAGGCAAAAAATTTTTCGCAATTCTGCTGCTCCAAACGCTTAACCAGAATGGCCTAGGGAAAAAATACACATACCGTTGTAGTCGGGCGAGTTTCTACTTTCAGATGCAATAGGAATTTTTGGGTTAGGTCAATCCGTTCGCGACATATGGGAGTTTGAAGCTAAGAAATGGTTGAGAAGACAACAAATTTTTCGCAATTCTGCTGCTCCAAACGCTTAACCAGAATGGTCCAGGGAAAAAATACACATACCGTTGTAATCGGGCGAGTTTCTACTTTCAGATGCAATAGGAATTTTTGGGTTAGGTCAATCCGTTCGCGAGATATGGGAGGTTGAAGCCAAGAAATGGTTGAGAAGGCAAAAAATTTTTCGCAATTCTGCTGCTTCAAACGCTTAACCAGAATGGCCTAGGGAGAAAATACATATACCGTTGTAATCGGGCGAGTTTCTAGTTTCAGATGCAAGAGGAATTTTTGGGTTAGGTCAATCCGTTCGCGACATATGGGAGTTTGAAGCTAAGAAATGGTTGAGAAGAGAACAAATTTTTCGCAATTCTGCTGCTCCAAAAGCTTAACCAGAATGGCCTAGGGAAAAAATACACATACCGTTGTAATCGGGCAAGTTTCTACTTTCAGATGCAACGGGAATTTTTGGGTTAGGTCAATCCGTTCGCGAGATATGGGAGTTTGAAGACAAGAAATGGTTGAGAAGGCAAAAAATTTTTCGCAATTCTGCTGCTCCAAACGCTTAACCAGAATGGCCTAGGGATAAAATACACATACCGTTGTAATCGGGCGAGATTCTACTTTCAGATGCAATAGGAATTTTTGGGTTAGGTCAATCCGTTCGCGATATATGGGAGTTTGAAGCTAAGAAATGGTTGAGGAGACAACAAATTTTTCGCAATTCTGCTGCTCCAAACGCTTAACCAGAATGGTCCAAGGAAAAAATACACATACCGTTACAATCGGGCGAGTTTCTACTTTCAGATGCAATAGGAATTTTTGGGTTAGGTCAATCCGTTCGCGAGATATGGGAGTTTGAAGACAAGAAATGGTTGAGAAGACAACAAATTTTCCGCACTTCTGCTGCTCCAATCGCTTATCCAGAATGGCCTAGGGGAAAAATGCACGTACCGTTGTAATCGGGCGAGTTTCTACTTTCAGATGCAACAGGAATTTTTGGGTTAGCTCAATCCGTTCGCGAGATATGACAGTTTGAAGCTAAGAAATGGTTGAGAAGAGAACAAATTTTTCGCAATTCTGCTGCTCCAAACGCTTAACCAGAATGGCCTAGGGAAAAAATACACATACCTTTGTAATCGTGCGAGTTTCTACTTTCAGATGCAATAGGAATTTTTGGGTTAGGTCAATCCGTTCGCGACATATGGGAGTTTGAAGCTAAGAAATGGTTGAGGAGACAACAAATTTTTCGCAATTCTGCTGCTCCAAACGCTTAACCAGAATGGTCCAGGGAAAAAATACACATACCGTTGTAATCGGGCGAGTTTCCACTTTCTAATGCAACAGGAATTTTTGGGTTAGTTCAATCCGTTCGCGAGATATCAGAGTTTGAAGCTAAGAAATGGTTGAGAAGAGAACAAATTTTTCGCAATTCTGCTGCTCCAAACGCTTAACCAGAATGGTCCAGGGAAAAAATACACATACCGTTGTAATCGGGCGAGTTTCCACTTTCTAATGCAATAGGAATTTTTGGGTTAGTTCAATCCGTTCGCGAGATATCAGAGTTTGAAGCTAAGAAATGGTTGAGAAGAGAACAAATTTTTCGCAATTCTGCTGCTCCAAACGCTTAACCAGAATGGCCTAGGGAAAAAATACACATACCTTTGTAATCGGGCGAGTTTCTACTTTCAGATGCAATAGGAATTTTTGGGTTAGGTCAAACCGTTCGCGACATATGGGAGTTTGAAGCTAAGAAATGGTTGAGAAGAGAACAAATTTTTCGCAATTCTGCTGCTCCAAACGCTTAACCAGAATGGCCTAGGGAAAAAATACACATACCGTTGTAATCGGGCGAGTTTCTACTTTCAGATGCAATGGGAATTTTTGGGTTAGGTCAATCCGTTCGCGAGATATGGGAGTTTGAAGACAAGAAATGGTTGGGAAGGCAAAATATTTTTCGCAATTCTGCTACTCCAAACGCTTACCCAGAATGGCCTAGGAAAAAAATACACATACCGTTGTAATCGGGCGAGTTTCTACTTTCAGATGCAATAGGAATTTTTGGGTTAGGTCAATCCGTTCGCGACATATGGGAGTTTGAAGCTAAGAAATGGTTGAGAAGAGAACAAATTTTTCGCAATTCTGCTACTCCAAACGCTTAACCAGAATGGCCTAGGGAAAAAATACACATACCGTTGTAATCGGGCAAGATTCTACTTTCAGATGTAATGGGAATTTTTGGGTTAGGTCAATCCGTTCGCGAGATATGGGAGTTTGAAGACAAGAAATGGTTGAGAAGGCAAAAAATTTTTCGCAATTCTGCTGCTCCAAACGCTTAACCAGAATGGTCTAGGGATAAAATACACATACCGTTGTAATCGGGCAAGTTTCTACTTTCAGATGCAACAGGAATTTTTGGGTTATCTCAATCCGTTCGCGAGATATGGGACACTGAAGCTAAGAAATGTTTGGGAAGGCAAAAAATTTTTTGCATTTCTGCTGCTCCAAACGCTTAACCATAATGGCCTAGGGAAATATACGCATACCGTTACAATCGGGCGAGCTTCCACTTTCAGTTGCAATAGGAATTTTTGGATTAGGTCAATCCGTTCGCGAGATATGGGAGTTTGAAGCCAAGAATTGGTTGAGAAGGCAAAAAATTTTTCGCAATTCTGCTGCTTCAAACGCTTAACCAGAATGGCCTAGGGAGAAAATACACCTACCGTTGTAATCGGGCGAGATTCTACTTTCAGCTGCAATAGGAATTTTTGGGTTAGGGCAATCCGTTCGCGATATATGGGAGTTTGAAGCTAAGAAATGGTTGAGAAGACAACAAATTTTTCGCAATTCTGCTGCTCCAAACGCTTAACCAGAATGGTCCAAGGAAAAAATACACATACCGTTGTAATCGGGCGAGTTTCCACTTTCTAATGCAATAGGAATTTTTGGGTTAGTTCAATCCGTTCGCGAGATATCAGAGTTTGAAGCTAAGATATGGTTGAGAAGAGAACAAATTTTTCGCAATTCTGCTGCTCCAAACGCTTAACCAGAATGGCCTAGGGAAAAAATACACATACCGTTGTAGTCGGGCGAGTTTCTACTTTCAGATGCAAGAGGAATTTTTGGGTTAGGTCAATCCGTTCGCGACATATGGGAGTTTGAAGCTAAGAAATGGTTAAGAAGACAACAAATTTTTCGCAATTCTGCTGCTCCAAACGCTTAACCAGAATGGTCCAGGGAAAAAATACACATACCGTTGTAATCGGGCGAGTTTCTACTTTCAGATGCAATAGGAATTTTTGGGTTAGGTCAATCCGTTCGCGAGATATCAGAGTTTGAAGCTAAGAAATGGTTGAGAAGAGAACAAATTTTTCGCAATTCTGCTGCTCCAAACGCTTAACCAGAATGGCCTAGGGAAAAAATACACATACCGTTGTAATCGGGCGAGTTTCTACTTTCAGATGCAATAGGAATTTTTGGGTTAGGTCAAACCGTTCGCGACATATGGGAGTTTGAAGCTAAGAAATGGTTGAGAAGAGAACAAATTTTTCGCAATTCTGCTGCTCCAAACGCTTAACCAGAATGGCCTAGGGAAAAAATACACATACCGTTGTAATCGGGCGAGTTTCTACTTTCAGATGCAATGGGAATTTTTGGGTTAGGTCAATCCGTTCGCGAGATATGGGAGTTTGAAGACAAGAAATGGTTGGGAAGGCAAAAAATTTTTCGCAATTCTGCTACTCCAAACGCTTACCCAGAATGGCCTAGGGAAAAAATACACATACCGTTGTAATCGGGCGAGTTTCTACTTTCAGATGCAATAGGAATTTTTGGGTTAGGTCAATCCGTTCGCGACATATGGGAGTTTGAAGCTAAGAAATGGTTGAGAAGAGAACAAATTTTTCGCAATTCTGCTGCTCCAAACGCTTAACCAGAATGGCCTAGGGAAAAAATACACATACCGTTGTAATCGGGCAAGATTCTACTTTCAGATGTAATGGGAATTTTTGGGTTAGGTCAATCCGTTCGCGAGATATGGGAGTTTGAAGACAAGAAATGGTTGAGAAGGCAAAAAATTTTTCGCAATTCTGCTGCTCCAAACGCTTAACCAGAATGGCCTAGGGAAAAAATACGCATACCGTTACAATCGGGCGAGCTTCCACTTTCAGTTGCAATAGGAATTTTTGGATTAGGTCAATGCGTTCGCGAGATATGGGAGTTTGAAGCCAAGAATTGGTTGAGAAGGCAAAAAATTTTTCGCAATTCTGCTGCTTCAAACGCTTAACCAGAATGGCCTAGGGAGAAAATGCACCTACCGTTGTAATCGGGCGAGATTCTACTTTCAGCTGCAATAGGAATTTTTGGGTTAGGCCAATCCGTTCGCGATATATGGGAGTTTGAAGCTAAGAAATGGTTGAGAAGACAACAAATTTTTCGCAATTCTGCTGCTCCAAACGCTTAACCAGAATGGTCGAAGGAAAAAATACACATACCGTTGTAATCGGGCGAGTTTCCACTTTCTAATGCAATAGGAATTTTTGGGTTAGTTCAATCCGTTCGCGAGATATCAGAGTTTGAAGCTAAGATATGGTTGAGAAGAGAACAAATTTTTCGCAATTCTGCTGCTCCAAACGCTTAACCAGAATGGCCTAGGGAAAAAATACACATACCGTTGTAGTCGGGCGAGTTTCTACTTTCAGATGCAAGAGGAATTTTTGGGTTAGGTCAATCCGTTCGCGACATATGGGAGTTTGAAGCTAAGAAATGGTTGAGAAGACAACAAATTTTTCGCAATTCTGCTGCTCCAAACGCTTAACCAGAATGGTCCAGGGAAAAAATACACATACCGTTGTAATCGGGCGAGTTTCTACTTTCAGATGCAATAGGAATTTTTGGGTTAGGTCAATCCGTTCGCGAGATATGGGAGGTTGAAGCCAAGAAATGGTTGAGAAGGCAAAAAATTTTTCGCAATTCTGCTGCTTCAAACGCTTAACCAGAATGGCCTAGGGAGAAAATAAACATACCGTTGTAATCGGGCGAGTTTCTAGTTTCGGATGCAAGAGGAATTTTTGGGTTAGGTCAATCCGTTCGCGACATATGGGAGTTTGAAGCTAAGAAATGGTTGAGAAGAGAACAAATTTTTCGCAATTCTGCTGCTCCAAACGCTTAACCAGAATGGCCTAGGGAAAAAATACACATACCGTTGTAATCGGGCGAATTTCTACTTTCAGATGCAATGGGAATTTTTGGGTTAGGCCAATCCGTTCGCGAGATATGGGAGTTTGAAGACAAGAAATGGTTGGGAAGGCAAAAAATTTTTCGCAATTCTGCTGCTCCAAACGCTTACCCAGAATGGCCTAGGGAAAAAATACACATACCGTTGTAATCGGGCGAGTTTCTACTTTCAGATGCAATAGGAATTTTTGGGTTAGGTCAATCCGTTCGCGACATATGGGAGTTTGAAGCTAAGAAATGGTTGAGAAGAGAACAAATTTTTCGCAATTCTGCTGCTCCAAACGCTTAACCAGAATGGCCTAGGGAAAAAATACACATACCGTTGTAATCGGGCAAGATTCTACTTTCAGATGTAATTGGAATTTTTGGGTTAGGTCAATCCGTTCGCGAGATATGGGAGTTTGAAGACAAGAAATGGTTGAGAAGGCAAAAAATTTTTCGCAATTCTGCTGCACCAAACGCTTAACCAGAATGGCCTAGGGATAAAATACACATACCGTTGTAATCGGGCAAGTTTCTACTTTCAGATGCAACAGGAATTTTTGGGTTAGCTCAATCCGTTCGCGAGATATGGGACATTGAAGCTAAGAAATGTTTGGGAAGGCAAAAAATTTTTCGCAATTCTGCTGCTCCAAACGCTTAACCAGAATGGCCTAGGGAAAAAATACGCATACCGTTACAATCGGGCGAGCTTCCACTTTCAGTTGCAATAGGAATTTTTGGATTAGGTCAATCCGTTCGCGAGATATGGGAGTTTGAAGCCAAGAAATGGTTGAGAAGGCAAAAAATTTTTCGCAATTCTGCTGCTTCAAACGCTTAACCAGAATGGCCTAGGGAAAAAATACACATACCGTTGTAGTCGGGCGAGTTTCTACTTTCAGATGCAAGAGGAATTTTTGGGTTAGGTCAATCCGTTCGCGACATATGGGAGTTTGAAGCTAAGAAATGGTTGGGAAGACAACAAATTTTTCGCAATTCTGCTGCTCCAAACGCTTAACCAGAATGGTCCAGGGAAAAAATACACATACCGTTGTAATCGGGCGAGTTTCTACTTTCAGATGCAATAGGAATTTTTGGGTTAGGTCAATCCGTTCGCGAGATATGGGAGGTTGAAGCCAAGAAATGGTTGAGAAGGCAAAAAATTTTTCGCAATTCTGCTGCTTCAAACGCTTAACCAGAATGGCCTAGGGAGAAAATAAACATACCGTTGTAATCGGGCGAGTTTCTAGTTTCGGATGCAAGAGGAATTTTTGGGTTAGGTCAATCCGTTCGCGACATATGGGAGTTTGAAGCTAAGAAATGGTTGAGAAGAGAACAAATTTTTCGCAATTCTGCTGCTCCAAACGCTTAACCAGAATGGACTAGGGAAAAAATACACATACCGTTGTAATCGGGCGAATTTCTACTTTCAGATGCAATGGGAATTTTTGGGTTAGGCCAATCCGTTCGCGAGATATGGGAGTTTGAAGACAAGAAATGGTTGGGAAGGCAAAAAATTTTTCGCAATTCTGCTGCTCCAAACGCTTACCCAGAATGGCCTAGGGAAAAAATACACATACCGTTGTAATCGGGCGAGTTTCTACTTTCAGATGCAATAGGAATTTTTGGGTTAGGTCAATCCGTTCGCGACATATGGGAGTTTGAAGCTAAGAAATGGTTGAGAAGAGAACAAATTTTTCGCAATTCTGCTGCTCCAAACGCTTAACCAGAATGGCCTAGGGAAAAAATACACATACCGTTGTAATCGGGCAAGATTCTACTTTCAGATGTAATTGGAATTTTTGGGTTAGGTCAATCCGTTCGCGAGATATGGGAGTTTGAAGACAAGAAATGGTTGAGAAGGCAAAAAATTTTTCGCAATTCTGCTGCACCAAACGCTTAACCAGAATGGCCTAGGGATAAAATACACATACCGTTGTAATCGGGCAAGTTTCTACTTTCAGATGCAACAGGAATTTTTGGGTTAGCTCAATCCGTTCGCGAGATATGGGACATTGAAGCTAAGAAATGTTTGGGAAGGCAAAAAATTTTTCGCAATTCTGCTGCTCCAAACGCTTAACCAGAATGGCCTAGGGAAAAAATACGCATACCGTTACAATCGGGCGAGCTTCCACTTTCAGTTGCAATAGGAATTTTTGGATTAGGTCAATCCGTTCGCGAGATATGGGAGTTTGAAGCCAAGAAATGGTTGAGAAGGCAAAAAATTTTTCGCAATTCTGCTGCTTCAAACGCTTAACCAGAATGGCCTAGGGAGAAAATACACATACCATTGTAATCGGGCGAGTTTCTACTTTCAGATGCAATGGGAATTTTTGGGTTAGGTCAATCCGTTCGCGAGATATGGGAAATTGAAGACAAGAAATGGTTGGGAAGGCAAAAAATTTTTCGCAATTCTGCTGCTCCAAACGCTTAACCAGAATGGCCTAGGGAAAAAATACACATACCGTTGTAGTCGGGCGAGTTTCTACTTTCAGATGCAAGAGGAATTTTTGGGTTAGGTCAATCCGTTCGCGACATATGGGAGTTTGAAGCTAAGAAATGGTTGGGAAGACAACAAATTTTTCGCAATTCTGCTGCTCCAAACGCTTAACCAGAATGGTCCAGGGAAAAAATACACATACCGTTGTAATCGGGCGAGTTTCTACTTTCAGATGCAATAGGAATTTTTGGGTTAGGTCAATCCGTTCGCGAGATATGGGAGGTTGAAGCCAAGAAATGGTTGAGAAGGCAAAAAATTTTTCGCAATTCTGCTGCTTCAAACGCTTAACCAGAATGGCCTAGGGAGAAAATAAACATACCGTTGTAATCGGGCGAGTTTCTAGTTTCGGATGCAAGAGGAATTTTTGGGTTAGGTCAATCCGTTCGCGACATATGGGAGTTTGAAGCTAAGAAATGGTTGAGAAGAGAACAAATTTTTCGCAATTCTGCTGCTCCAAACGCTTAACCAGAATGGACTAGGGAAAAAATACACATACCGTTGTAATCGGGCGAATTTCTACTTTCAGATGCAATGGGAATTTTTGGGTTAGGCCAATCCGTTCGCGAGATATGGGAGTTTGAAGACAAGAAATGGTTGGGAAGGCAAAAAATTTTTCGCAATTCTGCTGCTCCAAACGCTTACCCAGAATGGCCTAGGGAAAAAATACACATACCGTTGTAATCGGGCGAGTTTCTACTTTCAGATGCAACAGGAATTTTTGGGTTAGCTCAATCCGTTCGCGAGATATGGGACATTGAAGCTAAGAAATGGTTGAGAAGATAACAAATTTTTCGCAATTCTGCTGCTCCAAACGCTTAACCAGAATGGCCTAGGGAAAAAATACGCATACCGTTACAATCGGGCGAGCTTCCACTTTCAGTTGCAATAGGAATTTTTGGATTAGGTCAATCCGTTCGCGAGATATGGGAGTTTGAAGCCAAGAAATGGTTGAGAAGGCAAAAAATTTTTCGCAATTCTGCTGCTTCAAACGCTTAACCAGAATGGCCTAGGGAGAAAATACACATACCATTGTAATCGGGCGAGTTTCTACTTTCAGATGCAATGGGAATTTTTGGGTTAGGTCAATCCGTTCGCGAGATATGGGAAATTGAAGACAAGAAATGGTTGGGAAGGCAAAAAATTTTTCGCAATTCTGCTGCTCCAAACGCTTAACCAGAATGGCCTAGGGAAAAAATACACATACCGTTGTAGTCGGGCGAGTTTCTACTTTCAGATGCAATAGGAATTTTTGGGTTAGGTCAATCCGTTCGCGACATATGGGAGTTTGAAGCTAAGAAATGGTTGAGAAGACAACAAATTTTTCGCAATTCTGCTGCTCCAAACGCTTAACCAGAATGGTCCAGGGAAAAAATACACATACCGTTGTAATCGGGCGAGTTTCTACTTTCAGATGCAATAGGAATTTTTGGGTTAGGTCAATCCGTTCGCGAGATATGGGAGGTTGAAGCCAAGAAATGGTTGAGAAGGCAAAAAATTTTTCGCAATTCTGCTGCTTCAAACGCTTAACCAGAATGGCCTAGGGAGAAAATACATATACCGTTGTAATCGGGCGAGTTTCTACTTTCAGATGCAATAGGAATTTTTGGGTTATGTCAATCCGTTCGCGACATATGGGAGTTTGAAACTAAGAAATGGTTGTTGAGACAACAAATTTTTCGCAATTCTGCTGCTCCAAACGCTTAACCAGAATGGTCCAGGGAAAAAATACACATACCGTTGTAATCGGGCCAGTTTCCACTTTCTAATGCAATAGGAATTTTTGGGTTAGCTCAATCCGTTCGCGAGATATGACAGTTTGAAGCTAAGAAATGGTTGAGAAGAGAACAAATTTTTCGCAATTCTGCTGCTCCAAACGCTTAACCAGAATGGCCTAGGGAAAAAATACACATACCTTTGTAATCGTGCGAGTTTCTACTTTCAGATGCGATAGGAACTTTTGGGTTAGGTCAATCCGTTCGCGAGATATGGGAGTTTGAAGCCAAGAAATGGAAGAGAAGGCAAAAAATTTTTCGCAATTCTGCTGCTTCAAACGCTTAACCAGTATGGCCTAGGGAAAAAATACACATACCGTTGTAATCGGGCGAGTTTCTACTTTCAGATGCAATAGGAATTTTTGGGTTATGTCAATCCGTTCGCGACATATGGGAGTTTGAAACTAAGAAATGGTTGTTGAGACAACAAATTTTTCGCAATTCTGCTGCTCCAAACGCTTAACCAGAATGGTCCAGGGAAAAAATACACATACCGTTGTAATCGGGCCAGTTTCCACTTTCTAATGCAATAGGAATTTTTGGGTTAGTTCAATCCGTTCGCGAGATATCAGAGTTTGAAGCTAAGAAATGGTTGAGAAGAGAACAAATTTTTCGCAATTCTGCTGCTCCAAACGCTTAACCAGAATGGCCTAGGGAAAAAATACACATACCGTTGTAATCGGGCGAGTTTCTACTTTCAGATGCAATAGGAATTTTTGGGTTAGGTCAAACCGTTCGCGACATATGGGAGTTTGAAGCTAAGAAATGGTTGAGAAGAGAACAAATTTTTCGCAATTCTGCTGCTCCAAACGCTTAACCAGAATGGCCTAGGGAAAAAATACGCATACCGTTGTAATCGGGCGAGTTTCTACTTTCAGATGCAATGGGAATTTTTGGGTTAGGTCAATCCGTTCGCGAGATATGGGAGTTTGAAGACAAGAAATGGTTGGGAAGGCAAAAAATTTTTCGCAATTCTGCTGCTCCAAACGCTTACCCAGAATGGCCTAGGGAAAAAATACACATACCTTTGTAATCGGGCGAGTTTCTACTTTCAGATGCAATAGGAATTTTTGGGTTAGGTCAATCCGTTCGCGACATATGGGAGTTTGATGCTAAGAAATGGTTGAGAAGAGAACAAATTTTTCGCAATTCTGCTGCTCCAAACGCTTAACCAGAATGGCCTAGGGAAAAAATACACATACCGTTGTAATCGGGCAAGATTCTACTTTCAGATGTAATGGGAATTTTTGGGTTAGGTCAATCCGTTCGCGAGATATGGGAGTTTGAAGACAAGAAATGGTTGAGAAGGCAAAAAATTTTTCGCAATTCTGCTGCTCCAAACGCTTAACCAGAATGGCCTAGGGATAAAATACACATACCGTTGTAATCGGGCAAGTTTCTACTTTCAGATGCAACAGGAATTTTTGGGTTAGCTCAATCCGTTCGCGAGATATGGGACATTGAAGCTAAGAAATGTTTGGGAAGGCAAAAAATTTTTTGCAATTCTGCTGCTCCAAACGCTTAACCAGAATGGCCTAGGGAAAAAATACGCATACCGTTACAATCGGGCGAGCTTCCACTTTCAGTTGCAATAGGAATTTTTGGATTAGGTCAATCCGTTCGCGAGATATGGGAGTTTGAAGCCAAGAAATGGTTGAGAAGGCAAAAAATTTTTCGCAATTCTGCTGCTTCAAACGCTTAACCAGAATGGCCTAGGGAGAAAATACACCTACCGTTGTAATCGGGCGAGATTCTACTTTCAGCTGCAATAGGAATTTTTGGGTTAGGTCAATCCGTTAGCGATATATGGGAGTTTGAAGCTAAGAAATGGTTGAGAAGACAACAAATTTTTCGCAATTCTGCTGCTCCAAACGCTTAACCAGAATGGTCCAAGGAAAAAATACACATACCGTTGTAATCGGGCGAGTTTCCACTTTCTAATGCAATAGGAATTTTTGGGTTAGTTCAATCCGTTCGCGAGATATCAGAGTTTGAAGCTAAGAAATGGTTGAGAAGAGAACAAATTTTTCGCAATTCTGCTGCTCCAAACGCTTAACCAGAATGGCCTAGGGAAAAAATACACATACCGTTGTAGTCGGGCGAGTTTCTACTTTCAGATGCAATAGGAATTTTTGGGTTAGGTCAATCCGTTCGCGACATATGGGAGTTTGAAGCTAAGAAATGGTTGAGAAGACAACAAATTTTTCGCAATTCTGCTGCTCCAAACGCTTAACCAGAATGGTCCAGGGAAAAAATACACATACCGTTGTAATCGGGCGAGTTTCTACTTTCAGATGCAATAGGAATTTTTGGGTTAGGTCAATCCGTTCGCGAGATATGGGAGGTTGAAGCCAAGAAATGGTTGAGAAGGCAAAAAATTTTTCGCAATTCTGCTGCTTCAAACGCTTAACCAGAATGGCCTAGGGAGAAAATACACATACCGTTGTAATCGGGCGAGTTTCTAGTTTCGGATGCAAGAGGAATTTTTGGGTTAGGTCAATCCGTTCGAGACATATGGGAGTTTGAAGCTAAGAAATGTTTGAGAAGAGAACAAATTTTTCGCAATTCTGCTGCTCCAAACGCTTAACCAGAATGGTCCAGGGAAAAAATACACATACCGTTGTAATCGGGCGAGTTTCTACTTTCAGATGAAATAGGAATTTTTGGGTTAGGTCAATCCGTTCGCGAGATATGGGAGGTTGAAGCCAAGAAATGGTTGAGAAGGCAAAAAATTTTTCGCAATTCTGCTGCTTCAAACGCTTAACCAGAATGGCCTAGGGAGAAAATACACATACCGTTGTAATCGGGCGAGTTTCTACTTTCAGATGCAATGGGAATTTTTGGGTTAGGTCAATCCGTTCGCGAGATATGGGAAATTGAAGACAAGAAATGGTTGGGAAGGCAAAAAATTTTTCGCAATTCTGCTGCTCCAAACGCTTAACCAGAATGGCCTAGGGAAACAATACACATACCGTTGTAGTCGGGCGAGTTTCTACTTTCAGATGCAATAGGAATTTTTGGGTTAGGTCAATCCGTTCGCGACATATGGGAGTTTGAAGCTAAGAAATGGTTGAGAAGACAACAAATTTTTCACAATTCTGCTGCTCCAAACGCTTAACCAGAATGGTCCAGGGAAAAAATACACATACCGTTGTAATCGGGCGAGTTTCTACTTTCAGATGCAATAGGAATTTTTGGGTTAGGTCAATCCGTTCGCGAGATATGGGAGGTTGAAGCCAAGAAATGGTTGAGAAGGCAAAAAATTTTTCGCAATTCTGCTGCTTCAAACGCTTAACCAGAATGGCCTAGGTAGAAAATACATATACCGTTGTAATCGGGCGAGTTTCTAGTTTCAGATGCAAGAGGAATTTTTGGGTTAGGTCAATCCGTTCGCGACATATGGGAGTTTGAAACTAAGAAATGGTTGAGAAGAGAACAAATTTTTCGCAATTCTGCTTCTCCAAACGCTTAACCAGAATGGCCTAGGGAAAAAATACACATACCGTTGTAATCGGGCAAGTTTCTACTTTCAGATGCAATGGGAATTTTTGGGTTAGGTCAATCCGTTCGCGAGATATGGGAGTTTGAAGCCAAGAAATGGTTGAGAAGGCAAAAAATTTTTCGCAATTCTGCTGCTTCAAACGCTTAACCAGAATGGCCTAGGGAGAAAATACACATACCGTTGTAATCGGGCGAGTTGCTACTTTCAGATGCAATGGGAATTTTTGGGTTAGGTCAATCCGTTCGCGAGATATGGGAGTTTGAAGACAAGAAATGGTTGGGAAGGCAAAAAATTTTTCGCAATTCTGCTGCTCCAAACGCTTAACCAGAATGGCCTAGGGAAAAAATACACATACCTTTGTAATCGGGCAAGTTTCTACTTTCAGATGCAATGGGAATTTTTGGGTTAGGTCAATCCGTTCGCGAGATATGGGAGTTTGAAGACAAGAAATGGTTGAGAAGGCAAAAAATTTTTCGCAATTCTGCTGCTCCAAACGCTTAACCAGAATGGCCTAGAGAAAAAATACACATACCGTTGTAATCGGGCGAGTTTCTACTTTCAGATGCAATAGGAATTTT